>NC_140528.1:55969224-56239224 GCF_057382185.1 Mchenga conophoros | reverse complement strand
TTTGTCTTTTGGCCACTAAAGGCTCCTTTTGTCACTTCTTCACCTGCCTCTGCATCTTTCACCTGTCCTCAGTATTATTTTATCTTTCATACAGAGCATTTCAGGGTCAGGCTCCTGTGTACAGGGAGTGCAGAATTATTAGGCAAATGAGTATTTTGTCCACATCATCCTCTTCATGCATGTTGTCTTACTCCAAGCTGTATAGGCTCGAAAGCCTACTACCAATTAAGCATATTAGGTGATGTGCATCTCTGTAATGAGAAGGGGTGTGGTCCAATGACATCAACACCCTATATCAGGTGTGCATAATTATTAGGCAACGTCCTTTCCTTTGGCAAAATGGGTCAAAAGAAGGACTTGACAGGCTCAGAAAAGTCAAAAATAGTGAGATATCTTGCAGAGGGATGCAGCAGTCTCAAAATTGCAAAGCTTCTGAAGCGTGATCATCGAACAATCAAGCGTTTCATTCAAAATAGTCAACAGGGTCGCAAGAAGCGTGTGGATAAACCATGAACTGAGAAAAGTCAAGCGTGCAGCTGCCAAGATGCCACTTGCCACCAGTTTGGCCATATTTCAGAGCTGCAACATCACTGGAGTGCCCAAAAGCACAAGGTGTGCAATACTCAGAGACATGGCCAAGGTAAGAAAGGCTGAAAGACGACCACCACTGAACAAGACACACAAGCTGAAACATCAAGACTGGGCCAAGAAATATCTCAAGACTGGTTTTTCTAAGGTTTTATGGACTGATGAAATGAGAGTGAGTCTTGATGGGCCAGATGGATGGGCCCGTGGCTGGATTGGTAAAGGGCAGAGAGCTCCAGTCCGACTCAGACGCCAGCAAGGTGGAGGTGGAGTACTGGTTTGGGCTGGTATCATCAAAGATGAGCTTGTGGGGCCTTTTCGGGTTGAGGATGGAGTCAAGCTCAACTCCCAGTCCTACTGCCAGTTCCTGGAAGACACCTTCTTCAAGCAGTGGTACAGGAAGAAGTCTGCATCCTTCAAGAAAACATGATTTTCATGCAGGACAATGCTCCATCACACGCGTCCAAGTACTCCACAGCGTGGCTGGCAAGACAGGGTATAAAAGAAGAAGAACTAATGACATGGCCTCCTTGTTCACCTGATCTGAACCCCATTGAGAACCTGTGGTCCATCATCAAATGTGAGATTTACAAGGAGGGAAAACAGTACACCTCTCTGAACAGTGTCTGGGAGACTGTGGTTGCTGCTGCACGCAATGTTGATGGTGAACAGATCAAAACACTGACAGAATCCATGGATGGCAGGCTTTTGAGTGTCCTTGCAAAGAAAGGTGGCTATATTGGTCGCTGATTTGTTTTTGTTTTGTTTTTGAATGTCAGAAATGTATATTTGTGAATGTGGAGATGTTATATTGCTTTCACTGGTAGAAATAAACAATTGAAATGGGTATATATTTGTTTTTTGTTAAGTTGCCTAATAATTATGCACAGTAATAGTCACCTGCACACACAGATATCCCCCTAAAATAGCTAAAACTAAAAACAAACTAAAAACTACTTCCAAAAACATTCAGCTTTGATATTAATGAGTTTTTTGGGTTCATTGAGAACATGGCTGTTGTTCATTAATGACTTTATTCCTCAAAAATACAACTTCCCTAATAATTCTGCACTCCCTGTATGTAGTCCATCTCCACCATCACTTTTCATCTCACTCACTGAGTTCAAACATGACAAATTTACTGTCTGTCCTACAGACCTGCCTAAGGGTCATCAAGCTTTTCAGTCTGTGCCCCTTTCTCATTTCTTACTTTGTACATCCTTCACTGCTCTCCTCATATCTTAGCCCCTCCCACCAGAGACGTGAGCAGAGGAGCCAAGGAAAGGACACGAGGAGAGAAGAGTCATGGAAAGAGTTGTCTAACAAAATCCAGAGAAATCCAACGATTTATTTTCATTTATTTAATTCATCCAGTTACGTTAGAGCCCCTAAAATGAAGGATTTTGTTAAGAAAATGTTTTAGTTCCTCACATTTTTATACAATCTTTTTGTTCAACCCACTGAATTAAAGCTGAAAGTTTGAACTTCAACTGCATTTGAGTTTTTTCCTTTAAAATTCACTGTTGTAACCAAAATTACAAAATGTTGTCTCTGTCCAAATATTTATGGCCCTAACTGTATGTCTACTTTTAATTAAAATCTCAATATGTGTTATCAGTTATCATTAATGTTCGTGCAAACAGAATCCCCTACATAAAGATCCATGTACTATCCAACTAGACTAGTGTGTCTGTCCCTAAAAATACTCCTCCATGTGTGATTGTTCATGCCTCATCTGCAGGAAACAAACGGGAAGTGAGTGAAGGACACAGGAAATATTTCCAGATCTTCCTCCTCTATAAGACATTCTCTTCATACCTGAGAGTGTCCAGTGGATCCTTCAATCCAGCCGACAGCAGTTTAATTCCCGAGTCTCCTGGATGATTGTAGCTAAGGTCCAGCTCTCTCAGATGGGAGGGGTTGGAGTTCAGAGCTGAGACCAGAGAAGTACAGCCTTCCTCTGTGATCAGACAGCCTGACAGACTGCAGACACACAAAACATGAATCCATCTGTGAACAATGATTTTCTGTTTGTCAGATACAATAACATTATCCATTTACGTCCATTCAGTTTAATTTAACTTTATTTATAAGTGACTGTTTCCGGATAAGGTACCAGACTCTGCAATAGAACTACCAGGGTTCTCTGTGCACCACGCAGACAGGTCACAGGATCTTACTGGTAAAAGCAGAGGCGGTGGTGTGTGTTTCATGATCAACAACAGCTGGTGTGATTATGCGAACGTGCACCCGGTCAAATCCTTCTGCTCACCGGACCTGGAATACCTGATGATTAAGTGCCGGCCATTCTGGCTACCGAGGGAATTCACAGCAGTGATTATTACGGCTGTACATTCCCCCACAAGCCGACACTGACCGAGCACTCAGGGAACTGTACAGCACGATCAGCAGTGAGGAAACCGCACACCCAGAGGCGTTTATCACGACCGGGGACTTTAACAAAGGAAACCTGAAGAAAGTTTCACCAAAACTCCACCAACACATCCATTTCAACACTCGTGGAGACCGGCACATGTCCAACTACCAACCTCTGTATATTTTATATACTTTTTTAAAATTGTTTACTCTATTGTATTTGTAAAATATGTATACACACACACACACACACATATTTAGTATACAAATTCAGTAATATGCATACACTCATATATTGTACATATATTTATTCATATAATTCTCAGATTTAGCCATTCTTATATTTTGCTTGTTTTATGTTATTGTACTTTGCACACCTCTGTTGCTTGTGAAACTCGCACACAAGAATTTCACTCACATGTACTGTACCAGTGTACCTGCATATGTGATGTGACAATAAAAGTGATTTGATTTGATTTAACAGTGTAAGGTAACTCCCTACAATATTAGAAAATTCCAACCATCAGGCAATCGACTGTGAGTAGTGCTTGGTAATGGTGGGAAGGAAGAACTCCCTTTGATAGAAAGATCCTACCAGTGAAAACAGGCTACAGGAGAACCATCTACAATGACTGGTTGCAGGGTGAGGGAGAAGAGAAGAGATGAGCTCAGAGAGACAAGAACAAATCACAAACTAAGAAGAGAGAAGACAAAAGTTAAGAGCATGCAGTAGTGACATATAAAAACATCAGTAGTGAAAAGAGGTGGGTGGAGAAGAAAGAAGAGTATCATGGGAAGTCTTGCAACAGCCTGGGCCTATAGCAGCATAACTCAGGATCACCTGATTCACCTCTAACAATAAGCTTTATCAAAAAGGAAAGTTTGAAGCTGATCTTAAAAGTAGAGAGGGTGTCAGTCTCCGGAACGCAAACTCAGAGGAGAGTGTTCATCTGCACAAGTTTAACTTGTCACAAAAGCAGAATTCCCAGTTAAACATTTTTTTGCTAAACATGAAGCTTTTACAGCTTTTCTCAGTGATCAATATATCAGGATGGGGACGGCAGTGACATCACAGGTTTACCAGAATAAAATCTATGATCTCCATCTTTGTAACTCTGACACTGTGGACAGTGTTGCTGTTAGATTGGAAGTTTCCGGCACTGCAAACATTTACTGTGTCGCACATTGATCAGTTATCAATCATTATTTGACTAGAGTCAATCACACTGATGGAAATGTGTGTCACAGGTGGATTTTGGAGATGTCGTGACCTTTGACCTTCTAAAGAGAGTCGGCTGTGGATTATTCATTGTTGTGTCTGATACTTAGAACTGTGAGGAAGAATGGTACACAGTTAATCGGGGTACCCTTTATCTGAATTAGGAAAGGTGGGCAGGCCGCGTGTGGGCCACGTTGAGTATCACTGTTTGAAATGTGAACATTGTTCTGCTACAATCAATGGACTAAACCAGAGAAGAAGTAAACAGACTTTACAATGAAGATTCTCAGTGTGGATCAGTATAATATCAGCCTTGTGTCTGCAGTTTAGTGTCAGCACAACTTTCACATCATATTCATCTCAGCACAACTAAAACATGGTGACTGACCTCAGAGTTTTGAGTCCACATCCTGAACTCTCCAGAAAACCACACAGCTGTTTCACTCCTGAATCCTGCAGGTTGTTGGAGTTCAGGTCCAGCTCTCTCAGATGGGAGGGGTTGGATTTCAGTGCTGCTGCCAGATAATCACAGCTGATCTCTGACAAACCACAGCTCCCCAATCTGTATAAAGAATGAAAGATGCAAGTTTATTAGACAAAGTGTGTGCTTGAAATCATTCAGTGTTTCATAATCTTTTCAGAGCTGAAGAAGGTTCAGAATGTAGAAGTTTAGAAAATGGAAACTCCAAACAGCTGAAACCAACAGGAAGCAGCTTCAAAAAAACACAAGAGAAAAAATCTCTGAATTTTTCACATTAAAGTTGTACATTTATCATAAAAAACATGAAAAAGTCATGTTTTTTCATTCCAGGATCCCCATGTCTTTTAAAGGTGAAGTTGGAAAGAAATGGACATATTTGAAGGCCATCACCTTTTTCAGTCACATTATTAAAGCAGACAAACTACAAGCTCATTTTCATTCCAACAAGTCATCTTCTGACCTGGACTAACAACACTGGCCTCAACTGTGTTTAATATTTAGGCACGTAGATTATTTATGTGCTTCAGCTCTTCTTAAATTTTACCACCAACACGTTTCAGGAGGAGCAGCTTTTAATTTGAAGGCCAGCTTTCTCTGTTTCCTGTTTTCATTGTTCTTCAGTGCATTAAATTGTGTTACACAAAAATAAGAAAAGCAAAGTTTTCAAGCGTTGAAGAATGAATTCACACGTCAATAAACATTTTCATCAGCACAAGCAGGAAATAGCCCAAAACTGCTATTTCTCATTCTACAATTTCAACAAATGCACATGAATTATACTTCATACACAGACCCACAGTCTCTGATTGCTCTGAAATCTCACTTACAGCTAATGGAAATAAAGAAAAGTCCAGACTGACAGTTTACTGTCCTTGCCCTGAGTTTCCACGTTTTCACCAGCTAGACAGTGAGATAACGATGATTCAATATCCAGACTTATTTTCATTTCTGTGCTCATTTATTAAAGACCGGCCTCTCACCGTGGCTCTCTCTTTGACCATCGTAAAACTGAAAGCATACGAAATATTGTGTTAGCTAACCAACATTGCAAACTAGCTTGTTACACGCTTATTGCAAGCTAACAAGATAAAACGTTCATCTTAATCATAAAAATGATCATTAAGCAAAACAAAATAAAATTATGATTTTATCATCATTCATACTGACGGACAAATGTCGTCCAAAGCTACAACATTTTAAGGTTCATATGAGCTTAAAACAATAATACTTCAGCATCACGGTGAGCCATCTTGGATTTTTCTTTTTTCTAAAGTAACCAAAAAAATATTACAAAGCAGCCACTAGAGAGAGGGCAGTTTACAAAACCATATAATCCATCTTAATTTTTAAAAGACAGAACCAATGACTGTATAAAAGATGGACAACGCGACACCACCTCAAAGTCAAAGTCAAAGTCAAAGTCAACTTTATTTGTCGATTCTGCCACATGTACAGGACATACGGAGAATAGAAATTGCGTTACTCTCAATCCCTAGATAAATAGCAAATGAACATTTAAATATATTTAAATATAAAAGTGATTAAAAATGCAAGTAAAATAATTAAAAAGTAAAAATTTAAATAAATACAATTTTACATATAACAAGAAAGCTATATAATATACAATATAATGGGTAAGTGGCATTGAGTGTAAACCAGGCAGAGTAGTGCAAATAGGCAAATAGTGCAAATGGAGATTTAGTAGTGTACGGTAAGAGAAAGTGTAACAACAAAGTCTTATGAGGTAATGGCAGTCCAATGCTCCACAAAGTGACTGGTAACTGGTGCAGGCCAGTGAGTGAGTCAGAGAGTGTGTGTGTTTGTGTGTGTGTGACAGAGTTCAGTGAGACCGTGGAGGAGAGAGGGGAGAGGGGGCAGAATCGGGAGGGAGTTAAGCTTCCTGACAGCCTGATGGATGAAGCTGTCCTTCAGCCTGCTGGTCCTGGCCTGGAGACTCCGCAGTCTCCTCCCCGACGGCAGCAGCTTGAAGAAGCTTTGCATTGGGTGTGTGGGATCAGCCGCTATGCAAAGGGCTTTTTTAGTGAGACGGGTGCTGTAAATGTCCTGGAGGGAGGGGAGAGAGACACCAATGATCTTCTCTGCAGCTCTCACTATGTGCAAAAATAAAGCCAAAATATCCCACTTGTGGAGGCTGCCATCTTGCATTTTTGGAGCCAGAGTCTGCGCAGTAGTGACTTGAGGTGGAGCGACTGTGTAACACTCCCGCCCACACACCCGCTAGACGTGACCGCAAACACGCCCCCTTACACTTTTTACGTAGCCCGGCTGCTCTAGTTTTTTGCTGGTTTACCGCGTTCCCCTGGCGTTTACTGGCGTTCCCCCAGACAAGCTAGAGGAGGAGGCTGGGGAGAGGGAGGACTGGGCTTCTCTGCTTAGGCTGCTGCCCGCGTGACCCAGCCCCGGATAAGCGGAAGAAGATGGATGGATGGAACAAATAGCCTGCTCATTGGTGTGTCAAACAAAACATGCCACAGAAAACATGAACCAAACAATACTTCTCTTTTACAAAATATGTGACTGTAAAAACTCCTCAGACAGTAATTAAGAACCTCATAAGCCCTCCAAAGATAAATAAAAGGTGAAAGGACTGGTTCTTATATAGCTCTTTTATACTCCATCTGAGCACTCAAAGCACTTTATACAACTCGTTCATTCACCCAATCACACCCATTCACAAAAGAACATTATCTAAGCTGTTTCAGTGCTTCATGCACATTCACACTGCATCGGAGAGCAACATTCTGGATAGTAGCTGACCTGCTCTACCACCTGAGCTACAGCCACCCCGGTCAAAGGTCATTCGCCAATTCTACAAAGCTTGGTTGTTTATTGTTTAATATCATTCAGACCTTAAATGATAAGCAGTGGGAACGTTTGGATTCTGACCTGAGAGTTTCCAGTGTACAATGTGGACTCTGTAGCGCAGCAGACAGAAACTTCACGCCTGAATCTTGCAGGTCATTGTTAGTCAGGTCCAGCTCTTTCAGAAAAGAGGACTTGGAGCTGAGAACTGAGGACAGAGCATCACAGCTTCTCTCTGAGAGGTTACAGCCACTTAGTCTGTAAAAAAAACAAATTAATTAAATCAGTCAAATGAATTTTTAAAATGCCACCATGCAATACAATTACTGGTTGACTAAATAGCTTCATTAAAACACAGCTGTCCTTCTATCAGCACTTACTCCTTGTAAGCTTCACCTCCTCCACCTCGTAATTCAGAGGACATTAACATAAACTGTAAATCTAGTATAAACATCATTTCTGAGTCATGTTTGGAAATGTAATCTTCTCTGAACCATTTGCATAGTTTAGAGCCTGATACTGAAATATATCTGTGGACAGCACGGACATTCAAAGCAGCAAAGATCACAGAAGACGACTCTGTTCAATAAATATTACACTCATGCTGTCAAGAAAGACCAAAGGTAGGTAAAACTCTGGTTGTTGCAGCCATCCAGTAAGACATGCTTTGTATTTGCAGTCGTGCTGTAGTTTGTGACACCTGGTGGATGAGTTGTGAAGGATGATGAAAAGAAGATTTAAACCCAGGCCCTGGAGTCACAACTCTAACCTTCAGTACATCGGTCACCTGCTCAGCCAGGTAAGCTATAGCAGCAGTCAGTGTGTGAGTTAATTTGAAGACAATGATGAGAATAGCTATAAGTCAGGGGAAAAAACAAACAACTTATTATAAGAAGAGCAGGTTCAGGGAGGGACAACCATCTGCTCCAACCAGTTTGGGAGTGAGGGGAGAGAGCAGGCCAAAAACAACAAAGAAACAAAAAACACACTGTGGAAGACCGAGGCAGAGTTTAGTAATTAACTCAATTCAACAGTGGTGCATGAACACATGAAAGTGGAGAGAGGTGGGTGAAGAAGTAATGCTCATTACATCCTGGGAAGAGCCCAGAAACCTAAGCTTAAAAGTGCAACTAAAGACGTTTCTGTGGCTACAATGATTCACTGAGTAATTCAAATGCAAATGCTTTGTTTAATGCATGAGCCACCATGCATGTAAAAGTGAGTGTTTCACCAATATTTGTGACCAAAAATAGACCTGCAGTAGAAATGTATCTAAAAGCATGCATGTGAATATAAGGTATTACAACATTTGGCAGTTTTTAAACAAAGACTGATAACACAACAGCAGCACTGATGATCATAGTTTATGGTAGACTCAGCGTTTCGAGTACACAGAGTTCTTGAGCCATCAAAGAGGTTACAGCTGTATAGGAGTAATCCCAAACTTTAGGATACAAATTCATACAAAGACAAAGCCTGGTGAAATAAATTACTGACACAGTTGGATGTTTGAAGTAAAACATGAGTACAAATGTACTTACAGAGCTTTGTTGGAGGTTTTGAACACTGGCAGCAGCCTCAGAAGAGCCTCCTCCGAAGCAGAGTATTTCTTCAAGTCAAACACATCCAGATCTTTTTCTGATGACAGTAAGATGAAGACCAGAGCTGACCACTCAGCAGGAGACAGTTCATCTTCGGAGAGACTTCCTGATCTCAGGGACTGTTGGATCTCCTCCACTAGAAAACAATCATTCAGTTCATTCAGACAGTGGAACAGATTGATGCTTTTCTCTGCAGACAGATTCCGATTCTTACTGAGCTTCTTATTGATGTACTGGACTGTTTGTTGATTGGTCTGTGAGCTACTTCCTGTCTGTGTCAGCAGGCCTTGTAGGAGAGTCTGATTGGTCTGCAGTGAAAGACCCAGGAGGAAGCGCAGGAACAAGTCCAGGTGTCCATTTGGACTCTGTAAGGCCTTGTCCACAGCACTCTGGTAGAAGTATTTCTCTGAAGATTCTCCTGTTTCAGATTTCTTGGAGGTTGTTTGTTGGTCTTCCATCAGATTGAGTCCAGAGTTGATGAAGGTCAGATAGACATGAAGAGCAGCCAGAAACTCCTGAACACTCAGATGAACAAAGCAGAACACCTTGTCCTGGTACAGTCCTCTCTCCTCTTTAAAGATCTGTGTGAACACTCCTGAGTACACTGAGGCTGCTCTGATATCAATGCCACACTCTGTCAGGTCTGATTCATAGAAGATCACGTTTCCTTTCATCAGCTGATCAAAGGCCAGTTTTCCTAGAGACTCCATCATGTTCCTGCTCTCTGGACTCCAGTGTGGATCTGTCTCAGCTCCTCCATCATACTTGACCTTCTTCACTTTGGCCTGAACCACGAGGAAGTGGATGTACATCTCAGTCAGGGTCTTGGGCAGCTGTACTCCCTCTTTGGTATTCAGCACATCCTCCAGAACTGTAGCAGTAATCCAGCAAAAGACTGGGATGTGGCACATGATGTGGAGACTTCGTGATGTCTTGATGTGGGAGATGATCCAGCTGGCCTGCTCCTTATCTCTGAATCTCTTCTTGAAGTACTTCTTCTTCTGTGGGTCAGTGAACCCTCTGACCTCTGTGACCATTTCAACACACCTAGGAGGGATCATATTAGCTGCTGCAGGTCGTGTGGTTATCCAGAGGTGAGCAGAGGGAAGCAGTTTCCCCCTGATGAGGTTTACCAGCAGCACATCTACTGAGGTGGACTTTCTAGGGTCAGTTAGGATTGCAGTTTTGTGGAAGTCCAGAGGAAGTCGACACTCATCCAGACCATCAAAGATGAACACAACCTGGAAGTCTTCAAAGCTGCAGATTCCTGCTTTTTTGGTTTCAGTAAAGAAGTAATGAACAAGTTCCACCAAGCTGAACTTTTCCTCTCTCAGCACATTCAGCTCTCTGAAAGTGAATGGAAATATGAACTGGATGTCCTGGTTGGCTTTGTCTTCAGCCCAGTCGAGGGTGTATTTCTGTGTTAATACAGTTTTCCCAATGCCAGCCACTCCCTTTGTCAGCACTGTTCTGATTGGTTCATCTCTTCCAGGTGAGGCTTTAAAGATGTCTTCTCGTCGGATTGTTTTTTCTGGTCTGTCTGGTTTCCTGGATGCTATTTCAATCTGTCTGACCTCATGTTCATCATTGACCTCTGCAGTCCCTCCCTCTGTGATGTAGAGCTCTGTGTAGATCTGATTCAGAAGGGTTGGGTTTCCTGCTTTAGCGATCCCCTCAAACACACACTGGAACTTCTCCTTCAGAGCAGATTTAAGGTTACGATGACAAACTACAGCTGGAAGTTCTGAATGAGAAGAAATATGTAGAATATCATTTGAAAATGAAAATATACACTTAATTCCAAAAACAATGAATCTTTAAAACACGTTGGTCTTTCTCTTAAGACATTAGTAAATGTTTCATTTATCCAGCAGCTTAAATCTTTAGAGAAATCCTCTTACTGCTCTGCAGACGGTCAGCCAGCTCCTCCTGCTTCATTTTCCTCAGGAACTTCAGTGTGATCTTCACAAATGCCTCTCTGCTGCTGCTCTTTCGACTTACTAAGCACTCTGGGTAATCTGCACTCAGAACCTTCTGGATCTTCTTCAGCTCGTTCTTCACAAAAGTGATGATGTTGTCCTCCAGCAGCTGGAACAGAATACTTTATGAATGAGCCAATCAGACTGAAATCATGGAGCCAAACATCAGATCCATGTTGGACACACTTACAATCCACCGGTCTACAAAGAGCAGCATGGAGAGGACTGTGAACACAATAGATGTAAAAGTAGTTGTTGTACATGTACAGACCATAAATATGGAGTCCAGGTGTGTTTGATGCTGCTGGGCAGACTGACCACTGGGAACCTCTGAGCTCTCCTGGTCCACTCTGTGGAGGAACCATGAAGAATCAGTTCAAGCACAAGATAAAGATCCAGTAGTTTCTGCTCAGGTAACTTCATCTGAATCAAGTTTGTCATGTTTTAAACTCAGATTGTGAAAATATCAGGCATTTTCAGTCTGTTTCATGGACTCTCTTTCATTGCTGATGGATGATGTTGCAGAAGCTCAGACTTCATTAAATTGAACAAATTAACTCAGTGGGAGGTAAAACTGATAAACCATCAACCACCTCTACAAGCAGTTCATTGCTCAAAGACCAGAACATTATCCCAGGTCTGCCCTCCACCACTATAACAACAGCTTTACAAACTGGGTAGATTAGTGTAGGACATGTGAGAAATACCTGTTGTGTCATTTTGTCACAAATCATCTGACACCTCTGAGTTTTTTCTAAAACAAACTTTGTATATTGAATGAATTTGTGAAAGTTTTACCGTCATACTAATAATACAATTGCAATTTGGTTCCTTAGTCATCGATTCATAAGTTCAGGAAAGTAGATGAGTTTTTCAGGGCAACCCCCCACACATTTAATCTCTATTGAAATCACTAAACAAATGTAACGTCTAGTATAAAGGTCACAATCTGAAGATCAAATCAGTTTTTGTTCCCTGTGATTAAGTCTGAGCATCAGTATCCTGGGATTTATCCACTACATCCACACTACTGTTGTTCAGTGTTCTCCTGGTGGAGGTCTCATTAACACCACCCAGTATGATCCGGGCTTTAGCTGCTTAGACGTTACCCTGGGTCTCTTTGTGACCTCTCAGACTGTTTAACAGATCAGACACAATGACAGATCAGAGAGAGAGCAGCTCTGTTCTTTAAAGACAAACATGAACCCACTCAGTACACACTTTCCCCACAGATATGAGCATATCTGTCCTGAAACAGTCTGACATTTTTATCTTTTTGTTTCATCGTTTTCTTTGTAAAAATCTGAGGATTTTTCAGCTCGTATTTATCCAGGAAAACGCAAACATCTAAAGGAGCTCATCACAGTTCTCTGACCTCGTTGGTCCAGGTTCATCACTGAAGTATGGAGGTTCATCTTTGGACAGGTCACTCCTCACAGACAGACAGCTGGATCCTGCAGACTGTGACCTCTGACTGCTGCAGGCACAAACATGTTTTATTCAACGATAAATTATCTGATGAAAGTCATTGAAGCAGCTCTGATCACACAGACTGCAGATAATGCAGCTGTTTCCTGTCAGTAACAGTCCTCTTAGATTAGAGTACAGCTTTTTACAGGAAAACAAATGTCCCTGAATGCAACAGTGAGAAACAGTCTGCCTCTGTGGCTGTGATAGCTGCCGTTAGGAGCGTTCATGTGTTTGCAGTTATACGAGGAGATGTATCATCATGGAGATGTTAACAAATCCTCAAATCCTACAGCATCACGTGGCACGCACAAACAACTTCCTCTGATCAGAGCGATGTCCTCTTTAAGGTCTGCAAACCTTAGTTTGCTTTCTAGAGCAGTGTATCATCCTCACAGAGCACAGCTGGCATGCTTGTTTGTGTTAGCTTAGCCACTAGGCTAAAGTCAAACTACCCACTGCTAGCAGCTGTTTCCATCATAGTTTAGGATCCAGATGTGTGAGCTCTAAATTTGCACCTGTGATTAAAATAAATAGCTAAAAACAGCCAATTGTGTCCAAATATGTGTTAAAAGCAGATAAAATGACAGTTACACCTGTGCCTGTGTGTCCTTTGAGACACTACTCTCCTACAGAGATGCATTTTAGAAACCAGTAAACATCAAAATCATTTAAATCAGACAAACTGACATCAGTTCATGTTACTGACAGCTCACCTCTCTGCAGCAGACACTTTAAAATCAACGAGACCACCTTTAGACGTGTCACTCCTTAAGGACACAAAGCTGGATGGAGGTCCAGGCTGGTTCCTGTGAATAATGATGGAGCAGTGATGCGAGTGCTGAGCTGTGACATGGAGAATAGTCATGGACAGTTAGAGATGGTCATCTCACCTCTGAGATTTGGTCTGGCTCTCACGTTCCCCACACAGAATGGTTTTAGAGGGAGGGACTCCCTCCTCTCTGTCCTCACACTGATCCATGCTGCTCAATTTACATCCACATCAGCTCACAAACACTTTCTACCTTCACCTGCAGAGAAAACACAAATCATTCATGTGCACATGAACTGAAATCCTCTTTTCCATCATGTGTGCTGTCCAAATATCAACTCCTTCTTTCCTGCTTCATCTCAGTGTCAGCTGAGAGAATGACAAACCCACTATGTGTCAACATTTGATGGATGATGACACAGAAATGTGAAGTGATATTGACCTAAATGTGTCCTAATGATAATGAGAAGCTTTGATGAGTTGTGATTGTGTGAGCTGTTACTAGGATGTTAGCCCAGCCCTGAAATCTTTGCTATTTTCACTTGATAACAGAAGCTGTTATATATATATATATATATATATATATATATATATACCTAAATAAATGCAAGCAGGAAGCATGTTTTGATAGTGTGTGTTATGCCTTTTGGTCAGAAGTCAATAGTTAATGCATAGTCTGATTAAGTTACATAAGCAAAGTGATAAATAAGTTCAAAGTTAAGAAATATTATAAGTGATTCATGCTAAAAACAGTTAAAATGTCTGGGTTCGAAATTTGCTCAGAGTGAATCATCGTTATCACAAGTGATCTTTGTATTGTATGTGAGGAAACGGGAGCGAGGGAGCGCTCTGATCATTAACATATCTTTGACGTATTTTCTCCGTTAATGCCGTGAAAAGTGCTTCGGCAGTATTAAAAGAGTGAACGAGTTCATGTACACGCTAAGAGTGCCCTACACGCTTGTACCTTGGGAAACGTTCGTCTTTGTGAGTATTAATATGTTCAGAGATAACTTTTATGTGTTTACCTGGAGTGAACTGCGATGCTAATGTAACGCACGTGTTAAGCTAGGCTAAGTTTGTCATTAAGATGTGTATTAGCTAGCAATTTATTTTCATTTTCTGTATATTTCAGTTACAAATAAGAAATAGCAAGGAGAAACCTTGAGAGAGGAAAGGCTTTAAAGGATCTTCATTAAAAGCAAGAAAAGCAAGCCTTGTGTGGAAGATCTCCTCTATTTTGTTCGCTAGCTGTCTAGCTTCACATGGTCACGTGTCGTGAGGGCAGCGTAGTGTGATTTGGCCATTTGAACGTCCTACCTAAATAAATGCAAGAAATTGATCAGTGTTGTCTTTGCTTACTTACTGTTTTTAGTGTTAACAATCCACATTGCACGCACTGCATCTTTCAACATGTTTGTGGGTAGATTTGGATGTACCAGGTGTAAGTGCACCCACTCAGCCTTTACTCGATGTGATCATAGCAGCAGGTGCAGATGTGTGTCACAAGTTAATCTAGTAGTAGGCTATGGTACTTGGCCACAGGTGGCAGCAGTGGACTGACCTGCATTGGAGACTGGTCCAGCTTGTATGTGGTAGTCAGTAGATGGGTTCCAAATTGAGGATTATATGCAAGTTTTGGAGACTGTTTATTACTGATCACTGTGTAACTGTGGATCATTATTAGATTGACCACACTTATACAGATTGTATATAACAACTAACTCTAAAATGTTCATTTGCAGAGAAAAGACACACGCAGACTATGCTAACGACATGTGATGTTACAACACCGGTGAAATATTAGTGTCATATATTTGTTCACGACATTTTTCTTATGGGCAAAAGTATTGATATCATGATGAACAAGGGTGGTGATTCTTATGACTTTGTGTATATAATTTGCTATTTTGTACAAATGTAGGCTGATAATACATACATGATATCATTTCATTCATTTCAAAGGTTTATTTGCATGACGCATAAACAGACACAATTGAAAGGTACAAATGTATTGTGCATGAAACGAATTCAAACGTGCTGCAGATGTGTGTCACAAGTTGATCTGGCTGTAGGCTGTGGCACTTGGTTCACTCGAGTCCATGTTAGTGCACAAAGTAAACTGCACGCTTTAGTAATAAAACGTGCGAGAGGAACGATAACGACGACAAGAGTCTCCCGATCGTTTACTCTTGCTGTCCTGTGAACAACATCGGCGTGGTGTTAATTTTTTGCTGTTTTCGGGATCGTGTCGCGCATGAGGATATTACCAGGTAAACTTGCCACATTTTTAAACATTTTGTTGTTCAACAGCATCAAGACTGACGGAGTGTGTTTGAGACAACCTCACAAGTGTCACAGATGACACATTTGGCGTTTTTTTTTTTTTTTGGCTGGTTTGTCGGTAGCAGCTACTGAAACGCAAGTCTGCCATACATCTGTTCGACCAACGCCAGTTGATCTAAACGCCAGTTGATCTAAACGCCAGTTGATCTAAACGCCAGTTGATCTAAACGCCAGTTGATCTAAACGCCAGTAGATCTGGAACACCAGCAGCTTTACAGCTGTGGCTCCAGCAAACATCAGCTGATACTAGAAAGTAATATTAAATAAATGCTAACAACAGCTGATCAAGCTTAAACGTGTTGTTCTTGTTTAGCGTGACATCCACTGGTTTCCTCTTTCTGGCGCAGAGAGAAAAGCCGATCAGCTGATCATTGATCAGTTTCATGATTGAATTAGCAACTTTCTACCTTAAGTAGTGATAGGGAGAAATCACGTTCCTTTTCACCTCAACTTTAAAGTTCAACCTTCCCGGCTGTAATTGGTCCAGTCCCGAGTCGATGGCCAATCCACCACCATTCATTTATACCGTTAAAAAAAAGAAAAGAAATAAAACCCCATCTGCCCATAAAATCGAAAAATCACAAGTGGCCCGGTATGCCCGATGGCCAGTCCAGCCCTGCACAGCTGATGTTAGCCAGAAAAACATTACACACCGACTTTAAAGGAGAGACCGGAAATAAAAACACACAGAGTTAGTTGTGTGAATAAATCAGACATGAGCTGAAGAAACAGTAAAGTTCCTAAAGACAAACTGTTAAAGGAGGAAACAAAGCACACTTACAGTTTCTTCAAACACACCAACAACAAGCTCCACTTACTTCCTCATTGTTCAGCTGCTTCCTGGAAAGCCAGTAGTGATGTGTCAGTCTCGAACGAAAGTGAATGACGCAAGCCCCGTCTCCTTATTGGCAGCCGTGTTTTGTGTTTGTTTTTCTTTCTCTCACCCTCTGTCTCACACTTTTTTTTCCGCTTCACTCCGCATGCGAGGCTTGTGCTTTGCGCTGGGTCAGGGGGGAGGGGCGGTAGCTACACTGGCAGTAGCACCGGTGTCCTGGGAATCCATCCGACCTGTTGTTTCTGCGCTTGCGCGCAACACAAATTTCAGTGGCAAATTGTCCTACCTTTGTGAATATTACCTAGAAAAATTCTCTGACCGGTAAAATTAACTGCCAAACCAACCTAGTTCAAAAAAGAATGACTTCATATAGGGAAAAATATATATCACATGTGCAGGACACCTTAAACTAGTTTTTTAATTAAGCAGGAAGGCAGAACAAAATCGGGGCTGTATCAAGACACGAGGACTAAACCCCAATTCAACCAGACCCAGAACTGATCCGGAATTAAAACAGGACTACAACAGTTCAAAATCAGGACTACTGAGGACTTAACCAAGACAGAACCAGAGTCAGAACTAGATGATAGTAGCACTAAAAATCATCATAGACCTCCACTACACTTATTGTTTTAATTCTACCAAAGTCCACTATTTAGACTGAGAAAAGTTTATATAATTATTTAGCCTTGTTGTGCAAACAAGCCTGCATAACTTAATAAATGTAGAATTTGAAAAATAACAAACCTAAAAAGAAACACTAGGTACGAGATACATGAGGACCTATGATACGGTGATACTTTTCGTAAACAACCATTTGACTAACATGTGTGTCTCACCTGCTCTTGTTCCATCTCTGTTCTGTCCTCATTCTCTCTCTCTCCCTCTCTGTTCCTCTCTCTCCCTCTTTGTGCTGACAATCATCAAATATACAGTTGAAACCAGATATTTATAAACTCTTCAGATCAAAACACAAACACTTTTTTAATTGTAACATCAAATCAGACTAAATGTTTATTTTTTTAGATTGATAAATATAAAAAACATATTTGTTAACTTTAAGAGTAAAGAGAGAAACTATCTGTATTTCTTAATTGTAAATGGCACCAAATTGTATTCAAAATCGAGCCACATGGACTCTACTAACCAATCAGAAGCTTCTTCAGCTCAGAATGGAATCGTCTGGAGTTTTCTTATTAATTAACAATAAACTTAGTGTACATGTACTCCTAAATTTGATGAAAGTGATTAAAATAGAAGCTCTGTCTCTCTTTATTCTGACATTTAACTAATTCAAAAGATATTTCAATATTTATTTATCCAGAACAAAACAAGTTTACTCTAAATTGATGTTGTACAGTAAAAAATGTTGTTGTGTTTTCCATAAAGTGTATGTAAATATCTGGTTTAAACTGTGAATATACTGCTGTGTATTGAAGTTCCTCTTGTTTTGCATAGAAATGTACTGAACAACATACAAAGCATAATATATAAAATACTACCAGAGTTTTTTCTTTGAAAGAAGCCCCTTATGTCCATTCTTGTATATCAGTGCATTACTGAAACCGATTTATTTAGCCGTGGAGGGAAACAACTGAAAATATGAAATAAACACACATGTAAGCTAAGACTCTCTAAACAAAAAACAGCATTGTTGTTGTTCAGCTTTTCATTTCGCCATTTGTTGATTCACTCGAAGAGCAAGTAACGTAATATGGGTCAAGTGATCAGTTTGATATCAATCTTTCGTGATACACCGTCATATTTACATTATTTGTACAGTACGAATGATTTGCTTTGGTACCTGGTCAAACTTCAGTTCTCCTCTGTCTTCCTGGCTCCGTTTCTCCAACAGCGCACTCTTACGGTGTGTTCACACCGAACGCGATGGACGCGAATAGAGCGTCAGGTTTACATGTAAAGTCAATGGAAAAGCGCGATGACGCGCGATTGCGGGTCCCGCGAAAATTCGGAAGCAGATTTGCGTCGCGAAAACGCCAAAACGCGTGAAACGCGCGTCAGTGTAGCGCGTCTGGCGCGCGAATAAAACCACGCGCGTGAGTTTATGTGTTGCATTTTGTGCATACGCGCGTTTCGCGTCTACCGCTCGAGTTGGAAAAAGCTGAACTCCAGCGTCAAATCGCGCCGCGACAACCAATCAGGAGCCTGGTGACGTGGCTGTGACCTAGGTCAAAGGGGCAGATCCAGCCAAATCCCTTCATACTTCAATGGAGGGAAGGCTAATCAATGCGGTAGCAAACAACTCGGAGCTGTACGACACCAGCTGCTTTCTGTACCGAGACAGGAATAAAAAGGACCGAGCTTGGAGGAAGATATGTGAAGAGATCGGGCAACCTGGTAAGTTCATTCATTTCTCTTTTGAAAGTTTTCACTGACCCGGGGAAGCCGCACAAAAGCTAGCAAGCCACCGCTATTTTCCCACTGACGTACAAATACCGTTCTGCTTTTATGCATGTTGTCATATAGGAATATATATTTTTTATTAATAAACAGCACACAGTGGTCCCGCTCATCCGTCACTGCTTCGCTTTTTCGCTGATTTTTTTATTGCACAGTACAGCATTGCATTCTGCAGCCTGATTGACAAATCTGCTCTGTGTCGTGTCTCCTGCGCTTGCCAAATTTATCATGTTTGGTTTTGATAACCATCACGTTCAATAGAAAAAACAGCACAAAAACACCCATAACTATGAGCCTCATTCGGAAATAGACACCTGCACCGTGAGGGAAAAAGGCGCACGAAAGTGGCAGGCAGATGAAGACAAACCGCGGCATAATAATACTTTTACGTTTTGCAATCTACAAAGGTTTGCACTTTGAGAATCAATTGTGAGAACTGTGACCAGGGGCTAGTTATTCTGAGAACCCCTGCTGCAATAAATGAGGGACCACTGTCTACTCTACGATTATTATATTCAACCTGTTAACATTTAATACTGTATTGATAGAACCAACTGATTCTGAAGCAGAGCATCCCCTGTTGCTTCTCCTGGCTCCCCAGTCCCTGAGCTCCTGCTGCTGCACCCACAGATATGTACAGCAAGCACTGATACCTTTTTAGTCGGTGGGATTGCCTTGTGATCACGTTTACTAAATATCTAAAACCAATCTGATTATATCCTGTTTTTGTTTTTTTCAATGTTGAAATTAAAATCTAGTAGCAGCCTTCTCATTTCTTTGTGTTTTGTGCTGTTTTACAGGCCCACAGGGGAGGACGGCTCCGAGGCAGATGAGGGACGGGTCCCAGGACGGTCCATCGGCGGTGGAGCTGGCCATCCTGGTATCCCTGAAGAGGCCACACCAGTCTCCAATGGAGCATTTCCTCCTCAGCCTGGTTCCTGCTCTGGAGAGCAGCTGGTCCTTTTTATTCCTGTCTCTCTGTAAATACTTATATTTTATATATTTATGCTTAATGTTTTTCTGTTTGAGAATTTTAATATTATTTCAAATAAATGTTTATAATGACTAATGTCTCAGTTCTACTACACAGCAAATGTTGGCACACGACTTGACACATGTAGAATTTATTTCATATTATACTAATGACAAAATATACTAATACAGTGGGATGCAGAAGTTTGGGCAACCTTGTTAATAGACATTATTTTCCTGTATAAATCGTTGGTTGTTACAATAAAAAATGTCAGTTAAATATCATACAGGAGACACACACAGTGATATTTGAGAAGTGAAAAGAAGTTTACTGGATTTACAGAAAGTGTGCAATAATTGTTTAAACAAAATCAAGCAGGTGCATCAATTTGGGCACCACAAAAAAGAAATGAAATAAATATTTAGTGTATATCAATGTGTGTGTCTCCTATATGATATATGGGGTGCCTTTGTCTGGACGTGCTTCCCATCCAGAGCTGCACAGCACAGAGGGAAGTTCCAGCGCTCCTGGAGTCCCTCTGTGATGGACCGCCAGTCTCCAGGTGAAGGCACAGCCATGAAATCGTCCACTAGACAGTCCCAGTTGGCCGTCGCTGCCTGGGGGGTGATCTGGCTCACTGTGGACACACCGACTCTGTAACTGAACGCTTGGTCGTGAAGGAGTCCGCGGTGACAAGGAACCTGGACAAAATTGTTCAAAATCAGTATTATGTGTACTGCAGTTACAAAATACATTATTCAAATTCCAAAATACTTTGGTGATGTCAGATTTAAATCACAAAACTTAAATCTTACATAAAACATTTTGTAATTATAAGGATAATTACAAAATGTATATTAGATAATATCTAAAACAGTTGTGTTTTATTTTAACTTTAATATATCATAATTTGATTGGTAGCAACTTTTGCCACTACAGTGAGCCAATCACTCATAATTCCTAAACATGTCAATCAGGTAGGAATGAAGTAAGACATTAATAGAAATAAAGAGTTGTGTGTTGACGTGTAGCCCTTTCCTTGCTTAAATCATTAATATTTTTGAAAAATTAATCTGTGATAAGACAGCTTATCAAGATAGAACCATGTAACTAAAGATGAACCAAACTGTTCACAGTTTTATCTAACTCTGTTTTAATAAAGGCTGTGACCCCTGTTATAGAGTCTGAAAGCTGCAGGGATTATATACAAATATTCAACTATCCCAGAATTAAACCAGGTCTAAATAAAAAGGAGTGAGTATCGCTGCAAAGGTTAACTCAGTGGTCCTAATGCTACAGTTTGATATCAGCAAACACCGAGCGCATACATTGATGTGACACCACAGCCATGCTATCATCGCAAACACTGATAACAGCATAAATCGAATTAAATCGGGACTTGATGAGAGCTTCTGAGTATCACTAGAAATATTATAAACAGTCTCCATACCACAGTTTTCTTTCAGTAAACACCGACAGCATTCACTGTTAGCATAGCACATCCATGTTAGCAGTGTATAAATGGATGATTTAGCATATATTAGCACAGGTATCAATAAAGGACTACCGTATTAAACACTTTTACTAACCTCAGGCAGACGGACAGGCGCTCTGCAGGTGGGATTGAGCGCCTGTAGTTGGTGTCTAGGCGGGCGATGCTGGGACCGACGAGGGAAAGCAGGTCCTCAAACTGGCCGACGGTGATAGCGCTGGAATCGGCCGTCATCCAGGCGCAGCTCCTGGAGCAAATGGTGAAACTCACCAAACTGCTCACGCCTCTGGAGGACCTGATGGACCCAGGTACGGCGAGGACGTCTTTTACGCTGCTGCTCTGCTCTCCACAGTACATAGAGAAGGGAGAGTCTCTCTTCAAGCGCTAGCTCGACAGCTGCCATCTTGCAAAGATGTCTGGCACAACTTCCTCCCACATTCCTCCCACATTTCCGGTTGATTTTGACGCGCGATGGATTTTTCTTGGACACGCGTTGAGACGCGAATGTGCACGCGTCAAATTAGGGGCGTTTGGGGCGTTTTATTCGCGTCCATCGCGTTCGGTGTGAACACACCGTTAGACAGCAGCTGCCCCGCCCTGCTTAGTGCCGTTGTAAATTCCCACAGTGTGCACTATGTGCTTCGAATATTGTGTGTAATTTTTGTTTTATACAGTTGTCAGCCAGGCATCTAACTATGAAAAAATTACACTCCAAAAGACCCCGGGCTTCTGAAAAAACAACCCGGGCTTAAGCCCAGTAAGCCACCACCCCCCCCCCCTGCTCCGCCACTGCTTAAACTGCTAAAATTTTGTGGCAAATCGTCCTACTTTTGTTAATCTCAGCTCCAAAGTTGATGCTTTCTGTCTTGCAACCATAACCATTACAAATTCCTCAGTTTTATGTAAGTATGGATATCTACCATCATTTATCTTCCCTGCATATCTACTGTTTATGTTGGAGGGAAACAATGATGGAGTTTCTAGGTGCTCAAACACAGAGTGCTGTTAGTGTTGGTGTATAATGTGAAATTGGTCCACTTACATTTAATGAGCAAATGCTTAGATCAGGGGTGTCAAACTCAAATACACAGTGGGCCAAAATTCAAAACTGGAACAAAGTCGCGGGCTAACGTTAATATTTATTGAAATATATTTATTCCTCCAGATATAAGAATGAATCTTTTCTTATGGACTCAAACACGTTTTGCTGAAAAACTGAATATGGAACAAGCAAAGCTGAATACTAAACAATATATATATTAGCTGTATAATACCAGTAGGCCAGCTCTGATAGTAATTTGGTATGGCTTCGCGGGCCAAATGTAATTAGGCTGCGGGCCAAATTTGGCCCGCGGGCCAGAGTTTGACACCTATGGCTTAGATCATCCGTGTCCAGCGATGTGCAGTTGGCCTTTTGAAGGACTGCACTGGAGCACGTCTGTGGTGGGAGAAAAACACCCCTCTGCAGGAGCTCCCACATTTATGGGACTACTTTATGCTGCCTGATTTATGCTTAGCAATCATGCTTTTTTTTCTCCTTCAGGAACCACAGGGACAGATTGTGTAATGGAAACAAACTGTGTTAAGCTCTAAGTTGGTCCATAAAAGATGTCAGTTAAACAGAATTCTCATAAAAATATTTAACAAAATGTCATAACTCAACAAACTGATGTCCCCAAATGAGAAACAGCTCAACTTATATTGTAACTAAATAAAGTATTTTAAACATCACAGCTGAAAACCACAGAGACAATAACCGACCATGACACAAGAAGAAACCCCATTCCTCCCTGTGTGTTCACAACAGAAGGTTAAGCCCATTGTTTTGGCCTCTCCACTTAAACCAGCTCCAGCCTCACTCCAAACCACGAAGGACTGCAGCAGCAGCCAGGTAGCTCAAAGGGAACCAAAGGTAATTATTACATCATATACCTGTAGTGACAAACAATACAAACTAAATCCTGTACCATCATTTGTTATGTATGGGAAAGAACTAACCAAATTAAACCTTTGTGCTCTATATTTTTCTTCCTGTACACTTGTAAAACAATAACTGTATACAGACTGATAATACACCCGGCCTATCTATGTTATGATGCCATTATGCCGTTATGGGTGAACTGTGTCTAAAGGAATGTAAATTATTGAAGCAGGGAAGATAAACATCAGTGCTGCACTTATGGCGCCGCTCACATGGTTCATTTGTGCAGCATGACAGATTAAAAGGCACAATCAGCATGTACTGCTCCTGGTGTTGACTTCTAAAAATTACAAGCAGCAGAAAGGTATCGCAGGAGAGGCGACAAACTGCCTGTGTGCCTGACATAAACTACATGGATGGGAAAATTCACTGCTTTCCAAATGATTTCGCTGATTGCTGGGATGTGCTCTGTCTTGCCAATCTTTTAAACAATGTCCTGGGAGGAGGTGTGGCCTTCCTTGAAAACCTGTACACGAGCAGTATTTCCCTCACTTATTGTTTGGCTCTGTCTCAAATAGAGCGTGACTCATCGTAGGACATTTTAGGATTTAGTGACGTCAACAGACACATCTATGTGTACATGAACTGGCTTTCAGTACAAGGTGACACATGAAAGTTTGACTAACAAGTTTAAGTCACGGTTGTTTGTTGTGAAACTCTAACAAGTCTAACTTTATTTAAGCTGAGCTAAAATTCATTATTGATATGAAGCTATTCATTCAATCATTCACAGCATTGCTTAAAGTAAAAACCATTCATGGGAGGTTTTGATGGCAGAGGGGCATGCTGGGAAATATTTTTCTTCTTTCTAACCTTTCACCCTTTGATTTGTCGAAGTCATAGCCATCAACCTGTTGTCTGGCTTTGTCTCCTTCTCCTGTTTGTTTCTTAAATCAGTTTTTTCAAATTTCCATTTGACTATTTCTTTTGTTTTGTTTTTGCAGGCTACTTTATTTATTTGTTTGTTTCATTTGTTATTTAAAAATTATATTGCCAGATTTCTGGAGAAGGGGCAAAGGGACACTCAGGAAGACATGAAAACATGACACAAACATTCAAATCTCAGATGTTTCTTAGCAGAAAAGCTGAAATTTATGTCCTATAAAACTCACAGCATCACAGCAGAGGTCGCATTGGTGTAGAAACCGCACGCACTCACGCACACACACACACACACACTTCAGTTATCCGATGAACGTCCCTCTGTCAGGGCTCCTCTCAGTGAAAGGTGTCGTCTCCAGGTCACTGGCAGGTCCTCCATCAGCGCCTCCAGGTGTGGATCCTGATCTGCAGGACTTCCTCCTCCAAACCAACCACACAGCAGCAGCAGCAGAGAGCAGCAGGGTTATGAAGGCTGTGTTGACGATGGGAGTTTTCGTGTGTGTCTCTGCTTCACGTGGGGGCTGCAGAGAGACAAACATGAAATAATGTGAGACCCACTGCGCTGACTCAGCAGCTGTGATGTGCTTCAGTGTTTAGCAGAGGTGATGCTGGTGTTGGTGCTCCTCTCACTGACCGTCACTCTCACAGCTTCAGCGTGTGGTGTGAGCTCTCTCTTGTCTTAGGAGAGGCGTGTCCCTCTGGTCTCATGTTACAGTCTGTGAGGCTTAACATGAGTTTGAAACTTGGGTTATTTGGTTGTGTGTGGGTAATAAAGGAACTGTTTCAACCACTTCCAGAGGCCTGTGGTAAAAATTAGGACTACACTTGATATCATTTCAGGTCCTTTCTGCTTTGTTTTTTTATTGTTTGCTCTTTTTGGGTGCTCTCATTTCCACACCGCTGATTTTACAGAGACCATAATCAAGTGTTATTATGTCAGCGGGCTTTGAGGAAATAATTGTTGGCAATGCAAAGCTGGAGCATTTCTTGTCTCATAAAGCTCGTAAACTATGGTAACAGGGATTGTAACTAAAGGATTTATAAATAAAAAATAAAATAAAACATGACAAAAAAAGCGTATCACAGCAGAGGTCATGTTTGTAAAAAAAAAAAAAAAAAAAATCAGCTCTGACTGATTTTGATAAGATCAGGGACGGGCAGAGTGTAACAGTTGGTGAAATGTTAGTATTTGACCACTAGGCTTAGCTCTTGTAATGATAATGTAATTAACGCATTTTATTTTGTATGTTTTATTTTTATGTTGAGCAGAAACATTTTCCTTTTTTTGCATACCGGATTGGTGTAAAGTCAATTTGATACAAGGAAAATAACCGGTTAATTTTTTGAGTATAAGGTAAGGGCAGAGGTCACTTCCTGTTTTGGGAAGTAAGGTCAGAGAAGCTGCTCATAGTGAATGTCAAAGAAGAAATAAATCCTAAGTTCCACTTACACCGGTTTGTCTACTTGCAGGCCAAAGTGTTATGTTTGTTTATATTTTGTGAATTTTATATTGTATGTTTCAATGCTGAAATATAATTTTCTTGTACATTTGTATTTGTACCTGTGTACGTTAAGAGAAGCACAGTAAACATCAGTAAAGAAGAACTCTCGTGTCTCTCGTGTATGTGTACAAGCCGGCATACAGAGAGACTTTCCAACACACTATTACTGAACAAGACTCACAGCTAAGTAATGAATGGCAAATGTTCACAGGACGCTCACTGTTCACTTGACTGTGAGTCAAGTGCTTGACTCATAAGTAAAGATATCAAAGTTTCTTCATTTAATTTTTAAAACAAATATGTATATATATATATATATATATATATATATATATATATATATATATATATATATTTATTAATCATCATCATCACCAAATAATAATAATAATTATTATTATTATTATTAGTAGTAGTAGTATTATTAATATTATTATTATTGTTAGTAGTAGTAGTAGTATTAGACAGTGGGGTAATTTTAATTCGTTTTTAATTTAACCTTTATTTAACCAGAAAGATCCCGTTGAGATTAAAAACCTATTTTCACAGGAGACCTGGCCAAGAAAGGCAGCAGTAAGTGTCTCACACTTGATTAAACACAGGCAGCAACAACACACATGCAAAAATAAAATGAAAAAAACAAAACATAAAATAAAATAAAATTCAATAATTCTCTCTTTGCATGGTGGTATGGCACCAGTTTGACTGAACCGTTTTATTGCTCCAGTCTCTTCATCTTCTGGTTCTCTCCTCAGTTTTCAGTCGCAAAGGAAAACAATCCCAGCTGTTAAAGCTGCTATTTTAAGGACTGTGATCCATGTCCAGTGAGAGGACTCTGATGGCTGCAGAGGGCAAGAAAATGGAAATCAGACATGTTAGTAAGTGGAAGTTTCAGTTTCAGTCCTGAATTCATTTGAACAGAAAACCAAAAATGGCACAGTTCAAAGCTCAAGGTATGATGAGATGTATCTACGTGACCTGACTATTGCATTTCCAGAACATGTTTTAACTGTAGATCTGCCTGTGTTAGAGAGCCTAGAAGGCTGCTAATAAGAGGAGACGCTAATAATATAGTTATTTCCTTTTTCACTTCCTGTGGTTGTCTTTATGTGCCCTGGTTTACATATGAGTGGGGAGATTCATGGTCATGTGTGTCATATTATTGTCAACACACACAGTGAGCACAGTGACACATTTCAAATCCAGTGCATTTGTTACAATAAGGGATTATTACCTGTTATAACATTCTGTATCATTGTTTGGTATGGTAATATGTCTTTGAACAATAAGACCAGACTTAGTAATCTGGTTAAAGGGGCTGTTTCGATTTCAGGGAGGTCTCGGGTCCAGCATGTGGACTTACAGGCAGGTGCTGAGGAAGACGACCTGTGTCATGTTATGTTCAGACCATCCTCTCTAATGATTTTCAGCTGCTTCCCTCATGTCGTCAGTATAAAGTGCCTGCAGTGAAGACAAAGAGACATAGAGTGTCTTTTGTATTTGCTGCTATAATCATGGTTAATAACACTAAACCATAAGGGTTGTTGCCATTGCACTTTTTTGATGATAAAATTTGGTCTGTTCTCTCTGGGCTTTGTGTGTGTGTGTTGTGTTTATTTGTTTTTATCTCTCTGCATGGATAGAGATCAAATCAATTTCCCACTGGTGACAATAAAGTCACCATTGACCGTTGATTTTTTCTCTCCCCACATGTTCACAGCTATAGACTAGAGCACTTATGTTCTTAAAAATATATGAACAGCTCCCCCGTGTGGTTTGAAAAAGCACCTTGTCTGCTTCTAGTGGTCGGCAACACCCAAACTGCCCAGAAAACACTGGGAGCCGCCAATTTTTGAGATCTAAAATGAAGATAACGCTGCATATATTGTTTGATTGTTTTATGTTTAAGCTTTGTATAAACAACTATAATGTCCTGCTTATGAAATCCATGGAGTACTACAGAGAAAATTGCATTTAAATTATGTAATGAATGCATTTTGAACATTATGAACTCTTAAAAAATAATAACAACGAAGAAACACAATGAGTTAAGGCTAGCGCCAATCTCTCTCTTAAGTTTAATACTTATAATTTGTTGGCCCAAGTTACGTGGAGCCGCAGTATAAGGATGAAAGAGCTGCATGTGACTCGGGAGCTGTGGGTTGTCAACCTGTTATTGACTCAATTGTGGTTGTGGTTTGTGGTTTTCATTCAGTTCTGTGGACAAACTCATTTTGCTGCATAAATGAAATGATCTAATAATTGATTTGTGCTCTTGATTCTCTGTAGTTTGGCTTCATATTAATTTCTATCTATTGTAAAATGAATAATGTTCTAATAATATTCCTTCCTCCGTGAACATGACGACACATGCCTGTCCCGTAACAAAATGACTCAACTATGATGGAGCTAAAAAATACTGAAGTCTGGTTACAGCTGCAGATGTTTCACTCTGAGTGACTCTCAGATTCTTCATTTATGTTCATCTTTGGGAAGTAAAGGAGTTTTTGGTTTGGTTATACTTTAGTGTTTTACAGAAAACACACATGTAATTATGTAATGCTGCAAGTACACACTTTAGACTATTAAACTCATTTGTTCATGTAAAGAGAAGGACTGTATGTAGACTGAAGGCACCAAAGAAGACACTGGAGCAACCAAAGAGTTTATTTAGAGACAGAATGAGTAGAAATACAAAGGCAGATGGATAAAATGTAAAAGTCATGCAAACTAAAGATAAACTAAAAATCAAAGAAGAAATGACAGAATATAACGAGATATGACTGTCCTGTTAGAACACATTTCTTGTGACAATGAGTCTGAAAAACTTTAATGTTTCTAAGCTTCACACTTAACATCCCAAAGCACATTCAGAGTAAAGCTGGTACTTCTAACTTCACACCTGGATGTTTTTAGACACTGAAAATGAGAAATGTGTAACGGGTGGCAGCCACTGATGAGCTGAAGAGGAGGAGGAAGGTCCGTGTGAATGCATCGGGTGTGGATGTTGCACAGCACCACTGATTTCATCATCCAGTCCGCAAAGTCGAGGAGCCAAAGATCCTCCTCTGTCAAGCTGACAGCAGCTCAGGTTTGTTGTGGTTTCTAATGACAGAATTTCAGAGAACAGGAAACATATATTCAGTTAAACTCAGACACAAGTGGACACTGTGGTGTTCACATTTCATTGTCATGTGTAAAAGGGAGGGATGCTTACCGACGCAGGCGGTGGAGTGGATGTCCCGTTGACCGTTAGCCTCAAAACAGCTGCGCACCGTTTCCCTCCACCCTGGATGTAACAAAGATAATCTCCTCCGTCTTGCTTCTTAGCCCGTGTTACGTTTGGGCAAAGGTCTCGTTCAGGGGACACAGAAACTCGGCCATCAGCACACGTGTTTCCTTCGTCTGTGGTGGAATTCTGCTTCCCGTTTTTCACACACTGCACAGTCTCGGACTTGCTGCAGTTCCATCGATAAAAGCACGGGAAGGTGGCATTTTCTCCCTCTTTGACTGTTACGTTAAAGGGAAGCAGAACTTTAACTTTAATTTTAATTTGCACGCCTTCTCTACACCTTAACACAAAATCCCCGGTATCATTGTAAAATGCGTGATAGAAGATAATGGAGGAATTGTTACTGATACGGTCTTCGTAGCCTTGAGCAGGTGTCCACACACCTTGCTGGTGAACAGCCACCTCCACCTCCCCATGCGGCTCACACCGGAACAGTTTTCCTCCATCATTGCTGCAGTTTTCTGGAAATGTGAACTGCCTTCCTAAAACAGCTTCCACACAGACATCACACAGAGAGGCCGCTATTAAGGAGGAGACCACGACAAAGAGCTGCAGAGGCCGGGCCATCCTGAGTCTCTGTCCTTCTGAGTGGAGCAGGGGAACGATGGATTAATATAACCTAAAGAAAGTGACCCTCCTCTACGCACCAGCCCATCTTTACTGGCGTCTGATTGGTCATCCAATCCTGGGATGTGAAAAAAAAAACAAAACAGCTGCATGAACATAGTCAACTTGAACATTGGGATGCAGTCAAAGCAGTGAAATGATTATCAGTCACTTTCCTGTGGTGAGTTTCAAATTTGGAGACAAACGTCATCCTCAGCAGTAAAATTCCCTCCCGGCAATTACAACCTCAAAGCTGGACGGTCCACACCGTTATCATCTCTTTCCACATCACACGATGTGCCAATGATCACTGTGTTATGTTTTTGTGCAGACTCAATTTCTTAAAAATATAAGTTATGATACTTTTTTCCCATAAGATCTAATACAGTTGCATTGAAACTTCATTTTAAGACATGATTAAATCATGTTATCCATGGATCCATTGAGCTATTTTCTGCTACTTATCTGAGGCTGGACAGAGAAGCCTAAGCAGAGAAGACCCAACTCATCTGGAACAACACTGAAGCATTCCCAGGCCAATCAAAAGGAATAATTTCTCCAGAGTGTCCTGGGTCTTTCCTCGGGGCTCCTCCTGGTTTAACATGCCCAGAACACCTTACGAAGCATCCGGGAGACATCCTATTCAGATGCCTGAATCCTCTGCTGACTGCTTTTGATGTGGAGGAGTATGGGGCTTGGAGTTCCTCTTGAATGAACCAGCCACCATGTGGAGAAAGCTCATTTTCCCCTCTTCTTTGATGAGACATTCAGCATCATCTGCAAAAAGCAGAGATAAGATCCTTAGACCGCCAATGTGGAAATCTATTGCTACTTAGCAATCCATAGAAATTCGAATCATAAAAGTTATCAACTGAAACAGTGAGAAAGGGCAAACCTGGAGAAGTGCAACAATCACCAGAATGAGTCCAACTTATTGCCAGGGGATAAAATTCTCAGTTGTACAGATGCAAAATGGCTCCTAGCTATGGACCAGATACCTCATGCCCTCTAAATCACCTCCTACTCCTCCAGAATGACAACTACATCTTTGGGAAAATTTTGTTCTGATGCTCCTGAAATTGAGGCAGGTATTCCTTAACCCAAAGTTTCTAGACATATCAAATACATGCTGCACTTTTTTCCAGCCACACCGACTGGGATGGTGGTTCTCATCTTTCCCAGACATGGTGTGCCAAAAAGATATCACACTCCTCAGCATGCCAGGGTATTTTAAGACCGCATACATTTGTTTTTTTTGAGAACAGTGAAGTGGAACATATAAAATACATAACCCCCAAACTGATGAAAACTAATCAACCATTCACTATATTTCAAAAATATTCTCTCACCCTTCCAAATCATTGAATCCAGGCCTTCCAGTCACTTCCATGGTGCATAAAATCAAGCGCCCGGCATGCAGACTGCTTCTACAAACAACATTTGTGAAAGAACAGGTTGCTCTCATTCAGCTCTTATTGTTATTATAACAACGTGGAAGTGTCTGGGAACGACAGTAACTGAGCCATAAAGTCATGGGCCACATTAAATCACAAAGCAGATGCCGACGTGCATAATGTATAGAGTTCACCAACATTTCTCATAGTCAGTCACTACAGACCTCCAAACTTCAGTGAACTTGAGACTAGCCTTACATCACCAAGTGCAATACAGAGCACTGGATGCAGTGGTGTAAAGTATGCCATCACTGGACTCTAGAGCAGTGGAGATATGTTTTCTGGATGAGTCTGTGTTTGGCGATTGCCAGGAGGTGATATTTCTCTGATTGCATTGTGCCAAGTGAGAAGTTTGGTGGGACTGCATTTCCCTCAGTTCCATTGAAAGAAACTCTAAATCCTTCAGCATACCAAGACATTATGGACATTTTCATGCCCCCAACTGTGTGGGAACAGTTTGGGGATGGCCCCTTCTCCCTCCAACATGACTGTGCACCTCTGGACAAAGATGAGTTTGGTGTGCAAGCCAGATCTTGATCAGTGTCTATCCTTCCTGAATAATGGTCAAAGAATTCACATAAACACATGTAAACTTCGTGGAAACCCTTCCCAGAAGAGATGAATCTGTTATCTGTGCAAAAGGTGGACCAGCATCATATTAAACCCTCTAGATTAGAAATGGAAGGTCAAGTTCAAATGAGTCAGACAAGCAAATGTGCTTTACTTGACTGTTTTTTTAATTAAACTTATTGGAAGAAGAAAAGACCCTAAGATGTATGTTTTTATTGTTATCGTAATGATGTCAAATGTTTAATTTGTGGTTTAGAAACCTGCCAAGTCATGAGAAGCTATACACTCTGGTGACCCCTTATTAGGAAAGTAATGATTTACAGTAACCTTTGTAGGCTATTGTATGGTATCTTTAATTGATAAATGTATGTTTCCTATATGATGAGGAATCCCAAATCTTCATGTTTTCCACTAGCAGCGTTTAACACAGCTTACATCTGTGGATGTCATGTGGAGGGAAACCTCGGTGTATGGTGGAAATTGAACACTAAAGGATTTCAGCTCTACTATAATGACTACAGGCTGCTGTAAGCAGGTTGTAAGAAAAGCAGCAGCATTCCTTGGCTTTTTCCACTCAACGCCACTACCCTGTCATTCTGCCTCCGGTAATCACACAGGTCATAAAAAGACAAACCATGTTTATTGTTTTCTAGATTTACAGCCAAGCCCAAAGACTGTAAAGAGGTGCCAATATGTCCAGGAAGAGTTCATTTCCAAAAACATTACAGCACAAGGTGTTACCATAGTATTTGCATCAACACACAACTGGAATCTCCATGACTGCATTTGAATATACTTAAAATTGACCAATTACTCCATTTGTTTTATAGTTGTACATAATTTTTGCACATCTTCTCTGTAGCAGATAACCAGAACAGTCTTTGGAAGATTTTTAGAGCCATTCATTTAAAAATCCTTTTAGCTGTTTGAATGTTCTGGATGACTTTTAGAGGTTTTGCTTCTGCTTTCAATTTACAACTCATAACTTTGTTGGAGCATTTTCTCATTTTTAACAAGAGTAAAGCTAAAGATAAATGCAATGTCACATTTATAGAATACTGATGGGACTAGATACACACTGCACTGCTGTGCAGGTTCAATGGTTATCCTTTAACCACCTTGGTAGGTTTTGCCATTCAACATTAGGGATGGGTACCGATTCTGACATAAACGGTAGTAACCAGACTGAAAAGCAGCGCACATTTCGGTGCTTTATTTCGGGGCTTTTCCCTGACATGTCATACACTTTGGATTCTAGCCAAACATTTTACCTTTCCAAGGATAGTAGGCGGGCCCAGGTACGTATGTTCTTTTAGAGCAGAGCTGCAGATGAATGTTACTGACAAATACTAATATAATGGAAAACCAAAATACTTACCACTCAGCTGTGATGGGAATAACGGCGTTACAAGTAACGGCATTACTAACGGTGTTACTTTTTTCAGTAACGAATATTCTAACTAATTACTCTTTCTTACAATGGCGTTACCGTTGCTAACAAGAAAATGCGGTTGTGGTCCCGTTACTGTTTTTCAACAAATAGACGGTTAAAGCTGTCTTCAGCTTACCGGGTCTTATATCAGTTGCACGAAAGTAGCTGTCTACATAAGTAAATAAGTAATAAGTAATCTGGGCGCTACGGCTTTAAGCAGCTGGGTGCTCACATGCAGTTTTGTCCACACATGTAAACGCTAAAAACGAAATTTTGGCCAATCAGAAGTCTAGAAGCCTGGGAGGGAAAGATTAAACAGGGTTTTGTAACCTCACAAAACCTTAAGTACTTATGAAAAGTTTTTCTATTTTTCTAAAAAAGGCAGCTTATTTTGTGTTACTTTCCAAGTGCCTTCATCATTTCAAATGTTATTAACTAAAGACAGTATTTTGGTTGGTGTAGACTCGCAACTTAGGAATGAACAAAATGCATACAGCATACATCATTTAATTTAAAAAAATCGATTCAAAACCAGCGTCAGGAGTCGGATCATGAGAGTGTCTGTGTTGAATGTAGAAGTCCACTCTGACGCCTCTGTCTTTCTAAATGGAGGAACAGTAACTGCATGTAGTGCTGTGTGATATGGAAAAAATATTTATCACGATATGAATTATTTTATATCATGATAACGATATATATCACGATAAACCACCTGACCTGTGGTCATCTAGAAAGTACGCAGCCTGTAAACAGCAAGTGCCGAGGGTGCAGTCTTTGTTTTGAGTTACCCTAAAGTATGACGCAAATCCGGGTGCACGTACAGCAGCACCAGCTCGTAAACCACAAGACGGAGTTTCTTTGCGACAAATATCATTTTTTTATACTTTATTTTCTCTCGCATAAAGTAAGAGCATGTATAGTGAGAAGACAACACTAATATATTTGCCACAGGCTATTTAACCCTTTAAGACCTACCATAGAACCAAGTCCGCCCAAACTTATCTTTATGTTTTTACATGCTGTAGTGCCATTTGTGGGAGCATTTCAAGTTTCCATATATCAATACAACCGTTATAGCCCAAATTTTAATAATATGTATGCATTAAGTCCATAATCGCTACATAAATTGCAAAAAATTGTAGTTTAATAAACTACAAAAAAAATGAAAATCGTTTTTGTTTTTTTGTTTTTTTACATATATTTCTAGTTAGAAAAAATTAAGAGGTGTATCTCTCAAAACTGTAAATACAAAATAGTTTCCAACCACGAGAAATTTATTTTGAGTGTCTTCATAGTTTTATTTTTGAGATACACTAATTTTTATATACACTACAGGAAAAATGAAAATAAATATTATAATGCATGAAAATAAACTATTTCCAACAGTGTAATTTGAGTTCTAAGCATCCCAGAAACGATACAGAAAAGCATAAAGTCAAACATGACTTTTAAAAACACCAACATAGGCTTATAAGGCCCTTTCGCGAAAATGACTTCCGGTTTCGGGCAGGTAATGGCGGACATGCGATAGTTTGCGCTGACGTATATGTCAACATAGGAAGTGTTATGAACATCGGCAAAGCGTGTTTCTGGAATATTATGTTTTTGTTACTGCAAGTTTGGAATATTATGTTTTTTTTGCTGCAAGTGCTTCTTATTCATTTTTTGCAAAGCTATATGTGGAAGGAAACCGTGACCTAGGACAAGCTGATGGCATAAGATGTAAGTACAACTCCTCCGGTTTCACACGTAAAAAAAAAAAAAAAATTATTGCACTAACTTACATGGTTCCAGTTCTACAGGGATTTAAAAATAGTTAGGTAAAACAGAGTGTGCCTGCTCCGACCGGTTGTAAAGGGTTAATTATATATTTTATGTAATAATTTATAAAATTTGGGTTAGAAACTATAGAAACGATAGAAGACAATTGGCACGATAGACACTTTTCTATCGTCCACACGATATATATCGTCATATCGCCCAGCACTAACTGCATGTGTATATGTAAGCGTGTAAAAAGTGAAGGTAGTAATATTAACAGCAACAGTATTTATTTATTGTATTAATCCCATGTAAACAATAATGTGGCGCACAGCGTGACATCAAAATCGCGTGACTAAATCTCAGTTTTCCTTGTCCACACGTGAACGCAAAAACGGAGTTTTTGAAAATCACCACCCTGGCAGGAGTTTTTAAAAATCTCCATTTTCAGTGACCGAAAACACCATTTATGTGTGGACAATGGTGCAAACGCATTGAAAAATCAGCGCTTTCAAAAACACTGACGTCAATAGCTGTGTCTGGGCCCAAACTCCGCTGCAGTTCCCTGGGCTGAACAAACACTGCGGCATCACTGAGAGTCTAAATTCTTTCATCTGTAATAAAAGGATTGGTGTGGCTGCTCTACCAGGTGTAACAATTAACTTTATCAAATTTAACAGAGATAGAAGTTAGCAGGGAGTTAGCTCACTAGTTTCCACCTAAATATGACACATCATGTTCTGACTAGAGATGGACCGATCCGATATTAGTATCGGTACTGGTCCGATACTGACGTAAATTACTGTATCGGATATCGGAGGGAAATAAAAAATGTAATCGATCCATTAAATATCAAAAAAGCACCTCACAAAACTTGCGACACGGCGTAACTCGGCTCATAACCATAGGACGTCGGAGCAGTGTGCTCACGTGATAGAGCGGCTGTGTGTATTTGTAGCCTCGCTACCAAACCAGCATTTCATCTCTGAGAAAGTTATCCCAGAGAGAAGTAAAGCAAGTGTGTAAGTTCATCTCTGAATGTTTGTAAAGCTTTCCCACGTTAACCGATATATGGAGCGACTGCCTCTCCCTCCCTCTCCGGCTGCTACTTCAATCATGAAACTGCTTAATGATCAGCTGATCGGCTTTTCTGTTGCGAGTCCATCTCTCTTGTTTGTTTATCTCCCACTTTGCACCAGAAAGAGGAAACCAGCGGCTGAACAACAGGAGCACATTTAACCTTTATAATCTGTTGTTAGAATTTATTTAATATTACTTTCTACACCAAGATCCTTTTCTAGGTAGCTGACGGCTGGTAACTGTGCAGGGGCGGATTTAGCAAAGTTTAGCCAGGGGGGCCGATAGGGCATTAACAGGGAAAAGGGGGCACAGAGACATACTTTTCTTTCTTATTCTCATTTAAAATATCTAGCTTTTAATAAATAATTGTTGTTTCATTATTAACTGAGGGTGCAAAAGTGATGTAAAATCAATGTCAGATTTCAATGTTGATTTAACAGAATTACCTCATATTGATTTAACATCATTTCAATGTCTTCTTGCTATCTTAGTCTGTTCTTAAGCAAACACAAGTACATTCACAACTAATTTCAAAGCCACAAAATCACCGGCAAACACAGCCTGGCAACCAAAAATCCCTCACGGTGATGAGTCACATCGGAGACCGAAAACCACACCAACACTGCAAACCATTACTGAAGTGAATATTCTGTATAATTCCCTTTTTCTGTTTCCTGTTCATAAAACTGTTGCTAAAGAGTGACCAAGGGTTACCTGTCACTATATTTTTGCATTAGCGCTGGGTGGGTTGCACACTGCTGTAATGAGCACAGCAGTGAATTCCCAAGGTAGATAAAAGGGTCTGCATTGAACAATCATAAACTCTACCAGCTATGAACAGTAATTAAAAAGTTCTTGCACCTTTCCAAGTTGATGTAGACACAGCAGCCACGATCACAAGTCTTACCGCTCAGAGCTGCATTTCTACCACCAAGACATGCAGTGAGCCCATGTAGCTGAATGGTGGTGTCCAGAACTCTGTCACTGATCCATGTTTCTGTGAAATCAAAGATGCAGCAGTCCCTAAATTCCCACTGAGAGACCGGTCAGAGGGTTTACTCTGGGTTTTTTTCTCATCTTTGGTCTGCATGCCAAATATCCTTGGGCAAGATACTCAATACTTAAATATAAACTTTATCTATCTGCAAAAAGGGTGAGGTGGTTTCATGCATGATAATAACCCAGTTTACTGCAGTAAAGACAACAAATGCACATCCACACTGACATTTGATCATAACTAAGATGTGTCATAAATAAACACATATATGATAAAAAACAGACTAGGACTTTAAAAGCCAGAATGAAACATTTTATAGCAGTTACATATCAGTTAATAAAAAATCAATTGCAGCTCCAAGGGGGTTTTCGAGTCTGTTTGTTCAGTGTGTTGACATGTTGTATATACAGCCAGACAGAAGAGCTTCAACTCCTTCGATAAGAGGTAGCTGGAATCACCCTTCACACACTGGCACTTTTTCTGTGAAATAATAAATAATAATAAGAAAAAAATCCCATAAGGGAGCACATTAAGCTATGATAGGTGTTATGAATAACTGAAGCCCAGAGTGAGCCCACCCAACAGACTTTCACAACATTTAACAGTGTTTCACAGGGGTATAACCCACCCACTGCTGGCCATGGGGTCTGTCCACAGTAGCATGTGCAGGGGTGGATCTACAGACATTTTCTCAGGGTTGCATGGAAATCAAATGGAGTGGCAAAATCAAAGCATTTTTTCCAAAACAACAACAGCAAAAACATGCAGGTGTTACATGTCGTTAAAATGATTCAAATGCAATATGTATACACATTTCATATAAATACAGTCTATAACTACTATTATTATTTTCTGTGGCCCATATAATTACCTGCCTGTCTAGTCTACTTTCGGACTTTCAGTGTGCCTCCTAAGTTTGTGATCTGTGCACTTGGTTTGTTTAATTTAGTGGCCTGGAAAACAGGACCCAGGGATCTGGTCATTTAAAAGGGTGGAGAAAAGTGTAAGAGCTATTTATATGTATGTAAACTTTTATACATCTGTAGTGTTTCAGAAAGGGTTAAAAAATAATGTTCACTGTTTATAATTTTTGAATGCAATATATTTCATTTAAGTAATTTAGCAGGAGCAAAGCAAAAGCTGAATCAAATAATCATATAGCCAAATTAATTGCACTATACTAAAATCTAATCTACTCTGAGCTAACGCTGGTTTCCAATACTAATGTTGGGGTGAAGGAGAGAGAGGAGGGTGGACACACTCTGGCCACTGGTGCATTTATCTCCGTTCTGTGTGATACAGTCCAACAGGAAAGCAGTCAAGTGGTCAAACAAGGTAACATTCCAGCATCGATACAGACAGAGAAACTCTGAGCCCCAAGGAAAGAGTCGTTCTTTCTCATGTTCAGCGTCTAAAGAGATCCAGGTGTTATTCTGTTCATTTAATCTTTAGGTTTTCCTTTCTCAAATATTCAGTTTATCCATGTTAGCATGACTTTTGCATTTTATCCATCTGCCTTTGTATTTCTACTTATTCTGTCTCTAAATAAACTCTTTGGTTGCTCCAGTGTCTTCTTTGCTCCCTTCAGTCTAAATGCTGTCCTTCTCTTTACATTATCAGGAGTGTTTAGCTGCTCTATCACAGAGCCTCTGTCCACACAAAGGTTACACATGAAAATTAAATCACACCAACATTTAATAATAATAATAATAATAATAATAATAATAATAATAACAACAATAATAACAATAATAACAACAACAATAATAAATAAGAATAAGAATAAGAATAAGAAGTGTTTTCGGTGAGCATAATGACAAACAACAACAGCTATTATTATTATTATTATTATTATTATTATTATTAATATTAATAATAATAATAATAATAATAATAATAATAATAATAATAATATTCATTAAATTAATAATGTAAAGCAACTTTCAGTGTTTTAGGATTTCATGGAATCAGTATTTTGTGTCACATTTTTGAAGAGGAGTTTAAAAATTAATTTCAGATGTAAACTGGAAGCATGAACTAAACATTACAAGGGAAAATGGCCCAGCACTGACTTCAGTGAACAAACCTAATAAACAATTTAATAAAATACTCTCAACAGTTCATTTCCTTATTTTAACGTTTACTAATTTCTGCTGCCCAGAATTTTCTTCCCCTGTTAAAACAAGTTTGCAATAAAGAGCCAACCAGAGAACAAATATGTCATATTTGAATTTACTTATTTTTTATTATTTAAAAATGAAATCACCCCCAATTTCCTTTGTTCTGTTTGTCTTTACTGCAAAGTTCTTTCATGTAAAATGTCTCAGCACCAGCAGCACAGTCCTGATGTTTACATCACTTACATCAGTGTGAGACTGAAGAGACAGAAGACAAAGATAAAAAAAAAAAATCAACTGTCATGTCACTGATACAGCCTTGAGTAACTCCAGAGTGTAAACACTAAATCAAAGCTGAGATAAAAATAAATACATCTTAAAAAGGCAGTTACATGTGGTCACCGCTCGGACACGAGCACTCCTTAACAAACTAGCTCAAACCATGCAGGGAAATCTTATAACGTTGCCACGTTCCTTTTAATTAAAAACAAAAAAGAAAAACTCAGGCAAATGTATTGTTTAAGTATCAGGTTTCTTTATTGCTGATATCAATGTTAATACAATAATCTACTCATGTCCTCCTAGTCAGGATTCCTTTGATCAGTTTCTGAAAATATCTGCCCCCCTTCTTCCTGAATAAAATGTGTTAGAAATGTCCCCAACCTTCTTCTTCTTCTTCATTCTTCCCCTTTAAGGTCACCACTGCGGATAATCTCCATCTCGCTCTATCCCAGCATGCTTCTCTGCCACACCAACCCTTTGCATGTCCTCCTTCACTCCATCTGTGATTCTCCACTGTGGCCTTCCACAAGAAATGACATCTATTGCAGCATAACTAAGGGATGATTCAGGATCACCTGGTCCAGCCCTAACTATATGCTTTAGCAAAAAGGAAAGTTTTAAGCCTAATCTTGAAAGTAGAGATAGTGTCTGTCTCCCGAATCCAAACTGGAAGCTGGTTCCATAGAAGAGGGGCCTGAAAACTGAAGGCTCTGCCTCCCATTCTACTTTTAAATACTCTAGGAACAACAAGTAGGCCTGCAGAGCGAGAGCGAAGTGCTCTAATAGGGTGATATGGTACTACAAGGTCATTGAGATAAGATGGGGCCTGATTATTTAAGACCTTGTATGTGAGGAGCAGGATTTTGAATTCAATTCTGGATTTAACAGGAAGCCAATGAAGGGAAGCCAAAACAGGAGAGATATGCTCTCTCTTTCTAGTCCCTGTCAGTACTCTTGCTGCAGCATTTTGGATTAGCTGAAGGCTCTTCTGGGAGTTTTTAGGACATCCTGATAATAATGAATTGCAGTAGTCCAGCCTGGAAGTAATAAATGCATGAACTAGTTTTTCAGCATCACTCTGAGACAGGATATTTCTAATTTTAGAGATGTTGCGCAAATGGAAGAAAGCAGTCTTACATATTTGTTTAATATGTGCGTTGAAGGACATATCCTGGTCAAAAATGACTCCAAGGTTCCTCACAGCGTTACTGGAGGCCAAGGTAATGCCATTCAGAGTAAGAATCTGGTTAGATACCATATTTCTAAGATTTTCAGGGCCGAGTACAATAACCTAAGTTTTATCTGAATTAAGAAGCAGAAAGTTAGCGGCCATCCAGGTCTTTATGTCTTTAAGACATTCCTGCAGTTTAACTAATTGGTGTGTGTTATCTGGCTTCATGGATAGATAGAGCTGGGTGTCATCTGCATAGCAGTGAAAATGTATGCTATGTCTTCTAATGATGCTGCCTAAGGGAAGCATGTATAATGTAAACAGAATTGGTCCTAGCACTGAACCCTGTGGAACTCCATAATTAACCTCAGTGTGTGAAGAGGACTCTCCATTTACATGCACAAACTGGAGTCTATTAGATAGATATGATACAAACCACTGCAGTGCAGTACCTGTAATACCTACAGCATGTTCTAATCGCTCTAATAGGATATTATGGTCGACAGTATCGAATGCTGCACTAAGGTCTAGCAGGACAAGCACAGAGATGAGTCCACTGTCAGAGGCCATAAGAAGATTATTTGTAACCTTCACTAAAGCTGTTTCTGTGCTGTGATGAGCTCTGAAACCTGACTGAAACTCTTCAAATAAACCATTCCTCTGCAGATGATCTGTTAGCTGTTTGACAACTACTCTTTCAAGGATTTTTGATATGAAAGGAAGGTTGGAGATTGGCCTATAATTAGCTAAGACTGCTGGGTCTAGAGATGGCTTTTTGAGTAAAGGTTTAACTACAGCCAGCTTGAAGGCCTGTGGTACATAGCCGATCATTAGAGATAGGTTGGTCATATTTAAGATCGAAGAATTAATTAATGGCAGGACTTCTTTGAGCAGTTTTGTAGGAATGGGGTCTAAAAGACACGTTGATGGTTTGGAGGAAGTAATTATTGAAGTTAACTCAGAAAGATCAATTGGAGCAAAAGAGTCTAACTTAACATCAATGGTACTAAGAGTAGCTGTAGATAATATTACATCTGTGGGATGATTACTGGTAATTTTTTCTCTAATGATAAAAATTTTATTTGTGAAGAAGTTCATGAAGTCATTACTAGTTAACGTTAAAGGGATGGTTGGCTCAAAAGAGCTCTGACTTTTTGTCAGCCTGGCTACAGTGCTGAAGAGAACATTGGGGTTGTTCTTATTTTCATCAATCAGTGATGAATAGTAAGATGTTCTGGCTTTGCGGAGGGCTTTCTTATAAAGCAGCAAACTATTTCTCCAGGCTAAATGATGATCCTCTAAATTTGTGACACGCCATTTCCTCTCCAGATTACGAGTCATCTGCTTTAGGCTACGTGTTTGAGAATTATACCACGGAGTCAGGTACTTCTGATTAGAGACCTTAGTTTTCACAGGAGCTACAGTATCCAGAGTCGTACGTAGTGAGGAGGTGAACTTATTAACAAGATAATCGACCTCTGTTGGAGTAGCGTTCAGATAGCTGCTCTGCTCTGTGTTGGTACAGGGCATTGAAGATGATAACAGTGGGTGGATTATATTCTTAAACTTAGTTACAGCGCTTTCAGAAAGACATCTACTTTGATAAAGTCTACTCTCCACCGCTATGTAATCAATTATTGTAAATGTAAATGTTATCAGGAAATGATCAGACAGGAGAGGGTTTTCAGGAAACACTGTTAAATGTTCAGGTTCGATGCCATATGTTAAAACAAGATCTAGAGTGTGATTAAAGTGGTGGGTGGTTCTTTTACATTTTGAGAGAAACCAATTGAGTCTAATAACAGATTAAATGCCATGTTGAGGCTGTCATTCTTAGCATCTACATGGATGTTAAAATCACCCACAATAATTATTTTATCTGAGCTCAGAACTAAATTAGATATAAAGTCTAAGAAATCAGACAGAAACTCTGTGTAAGGCCCAGGTGGACGATAGATGATAACAAGTAAGACTGGTTTCTGAGTTTCACAGCTGGGGTGGACAATGTTAAGCATCAGGCTTTCAAATGAATTAAAAGTCTGTCTTGGTCTTTCATTAATTAATAGGCTGGTGTGAAAAATTGCTGCCACACCTCCCCCTTGGCCTGTGCTTCGAGATTTCTGGTAGTTAGAATGACTCGGGGGTGTTGATTCATTTAAACTAACATAATCATCCTGCTGCAACCAGGTTTCTGTAAGGCAGAGTAAATCAATTTGTTGATCAATTATTAAGTCATGTACTAACAGAGACTTGGAGGAGAGGGTTGATCTGATTTCTTCGTGTTGGTGTTGTTCCCAGATCATCATACTAAATGTTGTTCCAGGATCAACATTGCAAGTGACCAATCAGAATGTTGTGACGTCATACTTTTGCAACTTCGGGAAAAACCGGCGTAAAACAAAAAACTGTACTTAAGCTGCGTGAAACCGCCTCTGTCCGCCGATCAACGGACCCTGACCCTAACCCTAACCCTAACCGTAACCCTTTAAGAACTGATATTGTCATTGCAACATTGGAATTTCATAAATGCACGAATGGCTTGGCGCGCAAAGGAATAACGTCACAACAATGTGATTGGTCACTTGCAATGTTGAACCTGGAACAACATTTTCATGATGGTCTGGGAACAACACCAACACGAGGAAATCAGATCATCCTGGAGGGTTGAGACCTAATATTTAATAATCCACATTTCACTGTTTTACTCTTTGGTTCAGATGTGGATACTGTATTGTTCTTTCTTTGTGATTGTTTATGTTTAAGTTGTTTGTTGCTGGTTTTTAGTTTGTTTTTTGTCCTTTTGGAAGCTGACACAATCTCAATACAAAAATGTTTAAACTGGACAGAAAATGTTCATACTGGTGCTGTGAAGACTACAAGAATGAGATACATGTCTGTTTCTTAGCAGCCAAACACACCTGATGAGCCACACCATCCTCAGCCTCCACCTCTGCTGCCTCTCCAACTACATAGCTGAAGATGAAGATGAGCAGCATCATTGTGTCAGCTGAATACAGCACCTGCAGAGAGGGAGCACAGACATGTGAACCAGCTTAGAGCCGAGCTCAGCTTTGGACCAAAACATAGAAAAAAAACAAGCAGTAACAAGACCATAAAAAAAAAAAAAAAATTACACATAACATATAATGTAATTGCAAGGAGGTATTTCTGTAGTCTATTGATACTAGATAGTAGAAAAGGGGTGGGATTAACTAAGCTTATGCTTCTTCCTGCTCCTTTTTGAACATGAACGTTATTTGGAGTTGTGGTTGCTCGTTTTCCTTTTGTTTTGCTTTGTTCATTTGTCTCTTTTAATTCTATTTTGTTGTACTTTTTCAACATGTTCAAAATAAAGATTCAATCAATCAATCAATCAATCAATCAAAAAAGCAGTGAGAACAACAGATCAGTACAGCTTTGACCTGATGTGGGGCCTCAGATTGCTAAGATCATTGCTGAGGGATTCCCAAGATGCATTGGGTATTTCTTCTTCAGTCACTTTTCTCACTCACTATGTGTTAACAGACCTCTCTGCATTGAATCATACTTGCTATTAATCTCTGGCTCTCTTCCACAGCACGTCTTTTATTGTCTTTCTTCTCTCAACCCAACTGCTCACAGCAATTGGGAATTGAGAGACCTGATGACCAGTGATGGACATTAGATCAATGTTAAAATTGGATGCAGTTTGTTTGCACTAACCAAAACAACTACCGTCTTCGTCTCATACAGCTGCCCTGGCGCCACATGGATGCTCGCGGCCAAAGCTGACAGGAATAACAATTCTGATAACAAGACTGTTGTTGTGACGATCTTCCTTCCAGGCCACCTGCATTCACCAAAGATTGACTTTTGCCTAACCAGGTGAAGAGACACTTTCTCTCGGCTAAACATGGAATTCACACACGCGTGTACACTGTTACAGACCTTCACTCCCCCCCTCCAAATGCTATGTTGTGAGATGTGACGATTCATGTGCTATGTGCTGAGGTGTTTTTTTTCTGTTCTCAGACTGATTTCCCTGTTGGAGCTCAGTCTGGGGGGAGTTCTTATTTTCTCCTCGCTTCTCCTGTTCATTTCATTTCACTACATGTTGTACTCTGTATGATTGTGTATGTGACAAATAAAGGTTGTTTGTTCGCTCAAGGCTCACTTTCTGTCAGGGGCTTTCCCGTGTTGCACAGGAGCACGTTCAGTGAGAGACTGAGATTACCAAAAAGCAACACTGACCGATGGAGGAAGTCATTTGTTAAATATCAACACTTCACCGAGTTCTTTTGATTCCTCAGAGGCATCCGATGGAAGACACACTGTTCATAGGCCATTTCACACTTTATTCTATCACAAATTTACTTCTAGAAGGGAGATGCCCACTGCATGACACAGTGCCGCGGATCTCAAAATGGTGACGCAAGCTTAACAGTTGTATTACCAGCTCTCTTATTCTAGTCTAAACAACAGTGTTCCAGTAACTTTCCACTAGAAAATGGTCCCGTGTTATGTACTTTTTCCCAGACAAGTGTGAGTGAGAGTCTACAGCATTCTACCCCGCAACGACACGTAGTCTAATGCCTTTATTTTTCTGGGCTGTGTCCACTTAATACTACATTATATAACTTTATAGCACTTATTAATAAAAAGCATAGCATTATTGAGGCACTTCAAATAATTACTTCTCAACACTCCTGCCTGTGGCCATAATAATGTATTGTTTGGAGTTTAGTCTGTTACTGTTACTATTTTTACCATTTCTTCTTGGAGCAACTGTAACCCACATTATTTCCTTAGGGATTAATAAAGTATTCTGATTCTGATTGTTTCAGGATGACCTGCCATAATCCAATCACACATCTGCTTGCCTGCATCTTTTGCTCGTTTCTCCTCCTTTTCTTTTCTCTTTTTTCTAAACTGAGCACCTGATGACTTTGAACTTTTCTTGTCCATCTTCCACTGGTTTTAATTTTGCACTCCAGTATGAACACCCATCCCCCAACCCGATGATCACTACAACATAACCTAGACCTACGCCTTAGTTCACAGATTCACTTTGTCTAAGGTGTATTTCTGGGATTTCGCACAACCCAGGATTCAAATCATGAATACACAATGGGCTTGGATTTACATCATTATGAATGAAATGTGCTCTATTTGGAAGCAGCCAGCCCCCCTACCCTGTCGACAGGTTGTGTGTGAGACTTTAAATCATCAAACTGTAAATTATTAATTGTTCTTAATCCCTTTACCCCTAGTCGTAAAGTGTATACGATGTGTATATGGTGCCCGCCCTGTCCTCCCTGTGCCGCAAGCAGCAGGCGCACCTCGCACACGGAGACGCCCTTACTCCTCGCAAAACCGACCGGTGCCTATTCCATCCCCACAATTCGCTGGCATGATGTCGGGCAGCATGTGTGCGAACAACTTTTTTTTGCTCGTAATGCGCCCCCACCTGGATGCCACCCTGGGCCACCGCCCACGTCGCCCATATCAAAAACCGCTACTGCTTTCCGATTAGTAGACAATCTGCTGACCTCCTGAGCCTCAGTCACCAACACATTAGCAGAAGTCACATGACCCTTTTTTTTTTTTTTTTGCTCTAATGGGGTGTTAAACGTATGCGTTCTTGATTAATCAGACCCAGTCGTATCAATGACCTCATAGTACTGTAAAAACCCAATAGAGCATCGGAAGTCTCGCACTGCAGGCTCCTCCAGTCAAGTCTGGCCAACACATTTTAAAAGTTGGCTCACCGTAATTTTTCCCACGTAAATTCATGATAACAAATTATTACGATTATTACGATTATTATTATTATTATTATTAGTAGTAGTAGTAGTACTGGTAGTATTGTCTACAGTGTTTATAGCATCACTGAACAGAAAGTGATGATCAGAATATGTTTGTTGGATTTCAGCACCTTGTGTTACGTCTTATTGCCAGCTTCAGTTACACGGGGCAGAAATCTATTTAGGCTAGCGCCATTTACAATGCGGTGTATGCCGGTTGGGCGGACCCTGACATCACATCAGTTCATGCGCATGTGGCAAGCCTTTCTCTCAGTTTCTAAACCTAACGGAGCTTCGCGATAACGCAGAAGAAGGTTGATAACGGAAACACTTCACTGTCAGATCGTCAGGATGAGCCTTTCATCAGTGTTTGTGTTCTTTCTTCTTTTTATCTGTGAGGGGTTGGGAGCACTGATCCAAACTACTGTGGGGGCAGATGTCGAGTTTCCGCTCTCAGAGGAGTGCAGGAAGGGAGAGGGCACACTGTATCAGCGGCTGGATGATGCCAGCACTCAGCTCATCGCATCTCTAAATGGTTACTGGAAGCCAGGACGAGATTACACTGACCGTGTGGTCGTAGGACGCGATTGGTTAATCTTAACAAATGCTAACTTCAATGACAACGGACATTATGAGTTTACCTGCAACAGGAAACACTTGGAAGCTTACAAGCTGGAGGTATTTGTGCCCTCTGAAGTTGCTGTATCCGAGGGTGGGGATGCCATCCTCCCGTGTCGCTCCGTCACAGCGGGCCAGTCGGTGAAGTCTGCGCGCTGGAGGAGAAACGGGGAAGTACTGCTGGAGCTGAATGGTCGGACAGGGGAAATCACATACGGGGATGACTTTAACAGAAGCCGGGTATCGATACCATCTGACTGGGACCGACGGGCAGACCTGTCCGTCACCATAAAGGGAGCTCAGCAACAAGACGGAGGAGTTTATTACTGCGACATAGAGAAGGCCGAGAAACACCGCTCTGCTGTCCGCCTGCGAGTGCGCAAACCACCGGTAAGTGCACCACACCCTGCTCTGTCTTGCAAACCGATTGATTTACAGCAGAAACGCTTTAAATACAACATCTGCATTTGATGCCTTGATGACTTTCTGAGTGTGAATAACTTTACCATACTGTGTCAGGGTGACTCTGCTGTGACAGCATCGATTACAACAACACTGATCTCTGTCCTGGCAGCAAAGACTCACAGTTCAGGTTTTAACTATGTCATTCAGGAATTTAACAAGATAACAGGCACCTACAGGTGATTTTGTGGCTTAAACTGGGATTAACCCCTTTTTTTCTAGTCAGATCACAGATTGCACATGAACATTTCATCTTGATGTTTTGCTGTAAACTGTGTGATCTTTGATTTGCTGTAAACTGAAAGGCATTTAAAGTTTAAACAAACTGCACTGACTAACACCGAGTTTCATGTTTTCTTGCCGTCTGCAGGAGTCCTACCACTGGATATGGATCACAATCATCATAACAGCAGCTGTGACATCTGTGATTGTTTTTACTCTCAAGTTCTTTTGGGGCTGGAGAGAGAAGACCAAGGGTGTACATGCATGAAGAGAGCAGAGGAGACAGTGTCCGAAACAGTCCACTAAATGACCAATCATTTATAATCAGGAGAAAAGCACATCTCTAAAAATTGCTCTGCCAAGCCTTCTGATGTTATACTGCCTATAAAAATGAATAGAAATAGCTTTTTGTAGTGCATTGCTTTTAGTACCAAAGTCCAAACCTTTATTTCACTGTGTAATGAAAGTCTTCATGGCAAAATAAACAGCAGATATCTGCACACTGCTAACTTACAGTGTAAAGATAAAATACACACATACAGAGATTTCTTTCTGACTTTTGACTTATTTATTTGTGTCTTCTTCTTCTTGGCAGCTCTTCACTTGGTACAGTTGAAGGTCTGCCCTGAGAAAGAAGGTATAGCTTGGTTATAGCAACAGCAAATAATCAATTTTTATGATTTCTTCATTGATCTGTAAGAAGCTGGAGCTTATGGTTAATGAATGCAACAGTCTGCGTTGAGTAGTTGAATTTATTATCATTGTGTTGAGGACAAAAGAGTCTTCAGGCCTCCAAAAGACCTTTTAAAGGTTCCAGGTGCCACCAAGTGTGACTGAGCAGGAGACTGAATGTAGATATAAATGTTCATTTTAGATTATTGGTTGTAGGGTAAGGTTTTTATTATGATTTAATGCTAACAAGTTTAATTTAGTTCACTGGTTTATTTGATGAGGACACCCTGTGCGCTGCTGTGGTTTGTGGGTCAGTTGGTTTACAGTGAGTGTATGAAGGGCTGCTGCTGAAACCATAAACCACCAGCCAGTAAAGATTTACAGTTTAAGGGTCCTTCATTTGTTTGCTTTAGGGTTGTTTACAGGCCACAGTGACAAAATGTGATGAATTTGCTTGCACGATGAAAACACTACAGTTCAACTTCAAACACCCTCAGAGGTTCAAGCTGGACTTCTTTCTATGTCTAGAACTTTAAGGGATTCTGTTTTTTATTTAATAACTGTGACTTTACTTTTTCCATATAATGAAGTTACACATACATTCTTTTGCATCAAGTTCACTTTTAATAATTCTACCACGCAGTAAATCTGTGTGATTTTGATGTGTGGCTAACTCAGCATCTTTTAGAAATAGAGGAGTCTGAAACTCAGACAATCAGCAAATAGGGTTTCTGGTGAAGCTGGAGCCAAATAACTGCTTTTAAACTGATTCTTAGAGTCCAGAGTGAACCGTTAGTGTCCTTAAACAACTTGTTCATTGCCCACATGATATTTCCTGCATGTTTGTAGAGTTTGAACAATAAATATATTCATTTACAGTGAGCACTTGTCCTGCTCTGTTTTTTAGTCTGTACTCTGTTTACTTTGTTCTTTATAAAAACTTCAAGAAGCTTCTTGTAAAATAAAATAAAATAAAATCTTCAATAAAGTACAGCACTTAGGTTCATTAATATTCCTGTTAAATTAATGTCAAAATCAGTCAATAAACTGCTCAAAGAAAATCAGCACCATGAGGGAGCAGCAGGACAACAAACCTATACACAGACAGAAACATCTTTAATGAAAAGGAGAGCAACAACCAGGGCGAGACAGACGTCTGACCTGAAGCTGTGGAGTCAGGACTTTACATCCACTCATCATGGGCATAAATGTCATGACAATTTTAGTCTTTTCATTATTTCTTTGAACTGCCAGCAAAACAGACCCTGATGCTACCAGCACTATGATGTTTTTAACGAACACCTTTTATTGCCTCACTGGCGACAGCCTCCTCAGTACTCGTTTGTCTTTCACCCGTGTGTAGTGTCACCCAAACAGAGATCATTTTCACTTTGTTTGCATTTAAACTCTGTTTCATTGAAGACCACATCTCGTCGAATCAGTATTTTTCCTTTTTCCTCATCCCATAGCCGGTAGCCTTTTGCATTGGTTGCATATCCCAGGAAACGAACTTTCACTGCCTTTTTGTCCAATTTCTTTCTCTCTGTGTCTGGAACATGAGCATAAGCAACACAACCAAATACTTTCATATGGCTAATGTCTGGGTTTTTTTCCCATCCCATCTCTGACAGGGTGTTTCGTTCTTTAAAGCAGATGTTGGGAGCCTATTCTGTATGTAAGCTGCAGTAGCAACAGCTTCTGCCCAGAATGTGTTTGGCAACTTTGCATGTGACAGCATGCTTCTAGCTGATTCCACTAGAGTTCTGTTTTTTCTCTCTGCAACACCATTTTGCTGTGGTGTGTGTGGTACAGTCATTTCATGGTGGATGCCTTGAGCTTTCAAATATTCTTGAAACTCTTTAGATGTGTACTCCCCACCATTGTCAGTTCTGAGTCTTATTACTCCCTGTCCACATTCATTTGAGAAGATTCTTTCAAACTCTTTGAACTTACTCAGGACTTCGTTTTTTCCCTTATAAAATAGACTTTACTACATCTGGAGTAGTCATCAATGAAAGTTACAAAGTACTTTTTTCCTCCTAGTGACTCAGTTTGAAAAGGATCACAAACGTCACTATGCACTAATTGCAACTTGCGTTTTGATCGTATTTCTCCCACTGATTTGTAAGGTTTTCTTGATAATTTGCCCTCAACACAAGCTTCACAAAAAGTGTCCTCCTCTTCTTTTGTAAAGGTAACTCCTTTTATCAAGTTTTTGACTTTTTTCAGATTTGTAGTGTGACCTAGATGCTGATTCAATTCAATTCAATTTTATTTATATAGCGCCAAATCACAACAAAAGTCGCCTCAAGGCGCTTCATAGATACAGAGAAAAACCCAACAATCATATGACCCCCTATGAGCAAGCACTTTGGCGACAGTGGGAAGGAAAAACTCCCTTTTAACAGGAAGAAACCTCCGGCAGAACCAGGCTCAGGGAGGGGCGGCCATCTGCTGCGACCGGTTGGGGTGAGAGAAGGAAGACAGATGCCACATACTTGCTGGAACTTTTTCATTGTTATGACCTAAAGCCTCAACCACTCTGCCATCACCGAGTTTCACCGTTTGTGGTTCTGAAAACTCTTGGTAGTTTTGTAGTGCTTTTTTATTCCATGTCATGTGTTTTGACGCTCCTGAATCAATTAACTATTCTTCTTGCTGTGCATCACTTTTACATGACTCATTTACAACAAAGGTTCCCTCATATGAGTCCTCTTTGTCCTTATACACCTAGCCTTGAAATAGCTTGTTAGCAACAGTATCTCTTGCAAACTGTGCTTTTAGCATCTCCCATGCTTCTTTGGGGGTCTTACAGTTTGTTATCAAGTACAATTGGGGTGCACTTACATTCAGTACCAGCACTGAAAATGCCTTTTCTTTCTTACGTTCAAATTCAGCTCGTGCTTGGGCATTAGCTGCTCCGTCTCCTGTACCATATGTCCTTTTGCCTTCAACACGTGCTCCAGTTGAAATTTCCACGTTGCCCAATTCTCTAGTCCACTCAGCTTGTCATTAAACAGTCTATCTTCCATTGTGAATCCCATAACTCTGTTTATGACTCCCAAAAAACGTGTTAGTGACCTCTGGGCCCATAACCTGATATTTTTAACGAACACCTTTTATTGCTGTAATGCACAGACACACCAACAGAGGGCAGTAATATCCCTTCAACATACATTGTAAAATTACTATTGCAACACACCATACTTTACAGCTGATACAGCGTTCTGAAGTCTCAAAGCCTCACCTTCACTCTCCCAAACACACCTGTTATCACTGTGGCCAAATAGCTCAGTCTTTGTCTCGTCTCTGCACATTTTTTCTATTTGGCTCGTTCACGTGATCAGCTGAAAACTTCAGGGGAGCATGAAGATGCCGATCTTGATGTAAAACTCACAAACTTCCAGTTCATGGCAGGCTTGAGCCTTGTTGTTCCTGAACACCCAAACAAATTTCCTCTGTCAGAAATGAAATAATGTTGTACTTGTGTTAAAAATGATGTGACCAGGAGTTCAGCCAGTCGGCAGGGGCTCACAGGTTAACAGACATCTAGGATGATCTACTCACCTGAAGTGTTAAGTGCTCCCTCGACTTTCATCCTCGTAAAAAGAGTTGCTATTATTCATCCACTGAATAGGTCAGTACTGCAGGGTCCATCATTAAGTCAGCTGGGATAAGCAGACGACATGTATCGTCCCCGTTATATAAATAAATCAAATAGAAAAGTCCTTTCAGTGGACGATAATCTGATATAATCTTGTTGAGCCACTTTTATGCGTCATTTCCCTTTGTTGTGTAACCTGCTCTATTCTTTGTGCTTAGGTTCTGCTTGACTGTTCTGGATGACTGAGCTATCTGCTCACTGATTCAAACTGAGGTGTGATGACATCGATCAGACGATGCACTTGAACTGCGAAGGTTTATTGAATGAACTGGTTGTGAAAGGAGGGAGATCCGGACCCTAGGTTCGTGTGATGCATTAGCACAATAGCGTATGCGTCGATACCATACAGAAAAAGACCGATAGGTCGATCAGTGATAAAAAAATAAGGATGTTTATAATCGTCGCAAATGTTCCAGGTTTGACTGTAAATTTTTGTAAATAAATATATGTAGTCGCACTGCTGTAATAGATCCTGGTTGATGAGCGCATATTGGAATTTTTATTTTTAAACCAGCTGGTCGGGTGGGGCTCACTGGTTTCAAACACTCAGGATACTTACCCGGAGTGCTTCATGCTTCCTCACCTGTTAGCTTTGTGAATTGTTATTGTTGTTGTTGTTGTGGAGTCATTAAATGCAACAAGGTGCTCAAATTAGCCTTCGATACAACATTCATGTATCGTCCCTGTTGTATAAATAAATAAATAAATAAATACATAAATAAAACCCAACAAAACAACTTATGACCTGGCATCAAACACGATCCCTTGTTTTCAATCAGAGTCACGTTAATGTAATCAGTAGACGTGGATGTCAGGAATGCACCACGAATCTTTACCGCAGCTGCAAAACAGCTTCTAGATCCACGTCTTAATCTCATAACACTTATACGATTAACCGCAAAATCCGCGTCAGCAGTGAAACTGATATTTCATGCAGCGCGTTTGCTGTTTGCCTAAACTCAGCAGTCTTTCAAATGATTCATTTCAAATGAATCATTTGAAATGAATCATTTGAAATGAAACACGTGCTTTGTAGTTTATTCTGTCAACAGCCCCCCCTCCCCCCACCCCCTCAAGAATTGAGCTTAGGCACCCATATAAGAATGAAAAGAACCTAAGAATTACCTGTCTCTATTTCCTCGCGTCTGTTTTCATGCTTTCTTATTTTAAAACGATTCGTTGTGCTTGATTAATCTGGTAAGGCCAAGGGGGTTATGCTGTGATAATCTCTCTCACATCAGCGTTGTCCTCCTGGATTGGGTTTTTTTTAGTCTATGCTTGAAATAAACTGCGAGCGGAAATTTAGCGTGCAGGGACTGTGCCACGCCTCAGAGATATGATAACAAATGCGAGAGGAATGAGAAAGTGGCCCAACAGGTTGATATCAATAAAATACAAGTCCTTTGGGTGGATGGCAATCTTCCAGCTTCTCATTGAACAAACACCGATTTACACATAACAATCCTTTGGTGTGTAACATTATTCTCCCTGTCTGTGTTTTCAATGTCACCTGCTTGATTTGTCTGGATGAGAGAACAAATAAGGTCATTGGAAGACCCGGGAGAAGGCACACAGATTAAAAGGAACAATCACAGCACCTTCTCAGCACTCACACAGAAAGTCCACCATCTGATGTTTTAAGGTGTAGGGATTTTTGTTTGTTTTATTTTATGCATTTCTACATTGTCGAAAGAAAACTGTCAACCAGTCAGCGTTTAGTGTTTGCTGTGCAGATGATTGTCCACAAAAACAACCAAACGTGGCCTTACTGTCACAAACAGTAAGGTACTAAACAGTTTAAGCACTGGTTTAGTAACCTCAATGAGACTCCAGAACTTGGCCCTCGTAGTTCTGTTTCGGATGATTCATTTTCGTAAAGTGTTTTTTTCTCTCTCTGATATCATCATAGTTCTGCTCGGGCTGCTTCAGGCAGAAGCATATGAGTGGCTACATGTTTGAACTTGGCTGGGCGATATTGTGAAATGTGACATTTTGGTTTTAATGAGGTTTTCTGGATGTCGCTTTCATTAACATCGTTGAAGGTTACCCCTGATCTGTTAATACCTGTGATTTTCTCCTGTTTGACTTTATACACACACGAGTGTTTTTTCCGCAGTGTGGCGTTAAGCAGCAGGGCCTTGAATGTGGACAAACAGGTTAGACTGTGCATTTTTTAATTTTTATTTTTGCAAAGAACAAAGCCAAGAGATGAGCTCCTCCAGGCCAGAAACATGCAGCTGAGGAATGAAGAAGGACAAAGAGTCAAAAGATGGCAAAAGGAGTGCCACGCCGAGAGGAAACCCCTCACAGACAAATCAGAGATATGATAAGAAATGCAGAGAGAATCAGAAAGTTTCCCAGCATCTTCACCTTCAACCTACTTGGCTTCAGGATTGACAGTAACGTCACAGCCTGACTCACTGTGGAGTGGACTGCTGCTGTAGTGACAGAAGAAACGAGCATCCCAGCATTGTAAGAAATCAATTTATTCACTTACATGCATACAAATAAATGCTAACGATGTAAACAAAATGACAGAAGTTTAAATAGAAACAGACTAAATGAAAGCTTTGAAATGAAAGCAGAATCAGAATACTTTAATAATCTCTAAGGAAATGATGGGTTGCAGTTGCCGAAACAGACAATTTAACAATACAATATATTACAGATTTAAGAAAGAGTAATAATATATACAAACCGTTCTATAATAAATATCAAGAACTGACAGATGTGATTATAAATAAATGTCAGAAATATTTACAGCAGCACTAAATAAAAATGAGCATGTTAAAAAAATGTGTAACTATTGCAGTGTTTACAGTGTGTTAGACTGAGACTGCTCAGAATACTTGTCTGGAGGGTTTCATGTTTCCTCGCCTGTTATCTTTGTGAATTGTTGTTGATGTTGTGGAGTCACTAAATGCAACAAGGTCTTCTAATTAGCTTTCAATGCAGCAGCCATGTTAACATGTATCGTCCGTGTTGTATAAATGAATCAAATACAAAATTAAATAAATAAAACACAACAAAACAACATGTCTCCGGTGACCTCCTGCACACGATTGCTTGTTCTCAGTCAAAGCCACTCCCTCACTGGGCAGCCTGCCAGAGTCATTATCAAAGGTTTACCAAGACTAAGTGATGACATTTGGCGCTTTCTTTTGCTCACATTCCAATAAGTTTTTCTTGTTACTGATTAAAAACAATAGAAAAACAGCAGCAGTGAGGGATGGGCGGTAATATTGTTGTAACTGTAGCTGTTAATCCTCTTCAGTCTAAACTATTCACATTCAAATATGAAACGTAATTGATGTAATTAATCCAGATAAGATGACAGGTTACCTGTCAAATACCTGACGTTGGAATGTTTATTGAAGTAAGTTGGGCGTGTGCGAGTCAAATCCCGGAGAGCTTGATGGTTAACAAAGCGTGCAGACAAACAACCACAAGTCGCCAACAGTCACAGAGTAACGGAGAGAGAGAAACGTGGAGGACTGACGACACTTGCTTGATTAAAAGGGAAAAAGCAAAGCGACGCACCAACCTGAGAGATGCATGCTGCACTCTGCTGTGGGTTAGGCTGTGATAACCTCTCTCTCATCAGTGTTGTCCTCTTAGATTGGGGGATTTTTGTCTGTGCTTGAAATAAACTCAGAGCACAAATTTCACCGAGGGTTGGGGGGATTTCTTCTCCCTCAAGTTTAGTTCAATGTCCGGTTGCAGTCTGCTGAGCTATCAGTACTTTTGTCACAAACTGCTTTCTCTGTGTTTGGTACATGGTTCGTTTAAATTATCGTTTACATATCATGTCCTTGTAAACTCACTTTTCACCAAAGAGACGAGAAACATTTGAACAAACAAACAAACAGAAAATGATGTTGACGGAGTGCCTTTTACTGTAGATTCTAAATTACTCACCCACCACAGTAAAACGATCACACAACTTGTGGAAACATGACGCTGTCACAACACCAAATATGTCCTTGTTCTCTTGGCTCACTTACTTTAGGTTAACATAATAGAAAGCTTTGTGGATGCCACTTTTCAACAACACAAACCTCTGACATTGAGCATGATCAGTTTTCAGTCAGACTCTCTTACCGGGCATCATGCCAGTCTTTATCAAAGCGTGACATCAAGCCCAAACGATAACATTTGTTTTTTGGCTCTCTCCGTCCTCTTGTGTGTGTTCGGCTTTGTACTACACACAAACAGTGGCGTGAGGGATAGACGATTTAATGTCGATTTTCCTTTTAAATCCCTTTTTCAGTTGTTGATTTCATTTCTCTTTAGAATGAATGATTCATATTATAATATTTAACCTATGCTTTAAGTCACATTATTTTACTAAGTATACGCTGACAGACCGTATAATCTTCACTGAAGCTCCAGAACAGCCTCGGGGTGTTATCATAACTACAACACTCCTCTGTGTTTGTTAAGATTCATCGCAAAATCCGCCTCAGCGGTGAAACATCACTCACGCAGCGTGTGCTGATTGTCTTTAAGCTCAGCAGTCATTTGTAATTCTAGATGACGTCATTAGAAGTTCCTTTCTTCGACCTGTTGAAGTTCAGCAGCATCTGGTTTTACAGCAAATCACTTTATCTCGTTGCTGCTCTGGTATCAGCATTTAGTGAGCTTTAACACTAATCTGGATTTCTGGCTACCTTAGCGTTAGCATGCTGTCTGTGCCGGTGCTTGCAAGCTGCGTTAACATTATACTGCTGTTGTATCTGTCCTGGAGCAATCTCCCTCTACCATCGCGCTCTCATCCTTATGTGCAATACAAAGGCTGTGCGTACATACATACATCAAAAAGTAAAAAAAACAAAACAAAAAACAGTAAAACAGAATTTTACAAAAATGCAAAAGAATTCTGTGATTACCTGTACCCATATTATTTTACGTGTATGGCAATTTTACAATAATATGGGTAAAATAATTCGCTAGCATTATTTGAACAAGTTACTAAAAAAAGTCATATTCAAAGTAAATAAGTCTGTTTTGTATATTGTACTTATCAAAACTGGGATCAGATGAAAATGTATTAATTCTCCCTTTTTTAAAATCTCCTGTAGATATATTTTTTAAATTACCATGTTTTAAAACAGCGCCGTTCACCTCTTTGCTCTGATAAACCTTATGTTTACACGACTTCAGAAGAGTGAGGGATGGCAAGAGGCTGTGACAGGATGAACAATGTCACATCACAGGATTCACGAGTTTGTAAAGCGATCAGCCTGAAAGTTTCTTGGCTCGGGATGGCAGCCTCTCCCTTCTTTTTGCTAGTGCAAAAGAGTTATTCAGACGTCACGGCAGACAAACAAACAATGAAGGATTCATTGTTTTCTCTCACTTGTTATTTATTCAAATGTCTTTGGTGTGAATTTTTCCCTCGCTGTCTTTCTTTCACACAAATACCTGCAGCCTTTCTGGCTGGAAACAGTTTTGTCAGGATAACAGAGCCGACTGCAGAGAAACACCTGGGCTGAGTTTAGATGAAGCTTCAGGTTTAACTGGGATTATGGCAGCAGATTAATGCTTCTTACTTTGTTGTATATTAATTGTATGTTAATGTGATTTTGTTAAAGGTTTTCAGTGTTTATTCCATCAAACATTTGAAGTCATTTCATGTGCAAAATGAATAAAATCATGAATGACTGTAATCATCATCAGGTCACTTGATTATCCACTTAAAACTTTATTGGCACACAGCAGCTTCCCTGAGCTTTTTACAAAAAGCAAAGTAAACACAGTAAAGACTAAATCTGTACAAACAGGCAGGACAATATACAAATTCCCTGTATGTGTCTGCACATATACTTGGCCAATAAACACGATTCTGATTCTGTTACTGAAGAGAGCTCATTCATCCATCTTGAAGCTAAATTATGCATTGATTATGTAAGCAGATGATTTACAGGTATTACTTCATTGATTGGAAGACAAACACAAAATAATAAAGACAATCTCAAACATTGTAACAGCAGTCAGCCTCAGCAGAAGGAAAACGGAGGATTTCTAAACCTGAGAAAGTGGAGTTGCACAGTGGTGCCGTCATAAAGGTGGCGAGTTCAAATACTTAAAGGGATGAGCTGTTGTTGTTTTTCACTCATCAGTGGTGGTTAAAGTAAGGGTTCCCGTCTGCCCTCTTCAGCCCCTCCTCCTCCCTCCTCTGTGCCGTTGCAGAGAAAACCTCGAGAGCACACATTGAATATCCTGTTCCTCAGAAACCAGCAGAGCCAAACAAGCAGGGCAACGATCACAAATACAGCTGCCGTTATGGAGAATGTTCTCCACGACCACTCGGAGCACTCTGATGGCTGCAGAGGACAAGAAGACAGAGCAGAAATATTAGTGAGCAGTTTTAACTGGCGTCTGTTATGACGTGGACTGTGAGGCTCTGCTAAAGCTTCCACTAAATTACAGGGACCCGGCTACCCTCATAACCTATATTACCTCATTCCTACAGTGTCTCCACCCCACCACCCCCTGCCCGCCTTAGTAGATCTGTGCACCTGCATTGCACTTTACTACCTTCCACTTTACAACCTTCTAGTAGCTCAGCAGTGACTAACTACATTTGTAGTCACTGTTGTCTGTGTGCTTGCTGATCTGGGCTGTTATCTGCACTGTGTGTCTCTGAATGTGGGATTTTGCATGCGGAAGAGTAACTGAGTGGACTTTTAATGCTTACTGTCAAATGTGAACCATTTAAATGCAGTCTGTGTTCTTACCCTCTCTGTGGTTGTAGGCTGGGATGTGGTGCTCGGTGGTGTTGGTGGTGTGGAGACGTGCAGGCGGACAGCGGAGCGGTGTTTCTCCACTTTGTCGATGTCACAGTAATAAACTCCTCCGTCTCTCGCCTCGGCTTGCTTTATGATGAGGGTCAGGTTTGCTCGTTGGTCCCAGTCTGATGGTATTGAGACCCGGCTTTCATCAAAGCTTTTTCCATATGTGGTTTTCCCCGACCCGACATCCAGCTCCAGCACCACCTCTCCATCTCTCCTCCAGCGCACAGACTTCACCCACTGACCTGCTGTGATGGAGCGGCACGGGAGGATGGCATCCTCGCCCTCGTGTACAAAAACATCAGAAGGTATGAATACCTGCAGCAGTGCACTGTCTTCTTTCTTGTTGTTGCAGTCAAACTCGTAATAGCCTTCATCACTGATATCTGCACTGGTCAGTATCACAGAGTCGCTGCTTTGGAAAAGCCTGTTAATATAACCTGGAGCCGGCTTCCAGCTGCCGTCGAGATCCCCGACTGAATGGAGGCTGTTGTCCTGCAGGCGACGTTTCAGCGTGCCTCTTCCTTTCATGCACTCATCTGTGAGGGGAAACGTTACATCGTCTCCTGCAGCGGCTTGAATCAGTTTCCCAGAAACGCCGCTGATAAAAAGAAGAGGAATGAGCGTAGAGACCGAAAAACGTGTCATCTTGTCAGTGTGGCAGCAAAGTGAGCCGCACAGCAGCTGACTCGCTTTTTATCTGCTAATGCCTTATACGGCAGCCTCTGTGCGCCGCCCTTCTTATGAGTCATTCATTAATGTTAATGCCTGTGTGTGTGTTTGGGTTAGAATATGAATGCGGTCTGGAGTTACGTCACACTGAAAGCATTTTTTTTTTTTTTGCTGGGAGTTGATCAGTATTGCTGAACTATGAAATATTTTGTGTGCATTGCATTTGTTGCATACAGGTTTAACATAATAGCTTTAGTGTTTAGAATGGAGTATGAACTTATACGAAATGCAGCAAGATATTTTTAAACAAGTTTTATTGATTATAAAATACACTAAATCGGATTCACATCTTATCGGCAGATATCCAAATTTATGACATAATCGGACATAAAAGAGTGGTATCGTGCCATCTCTCTTCAAAACTTGGGCTCCCATGGCAATATCTCCATGAATCCCACACAGTGCAAATATTCCTGAAAGCAAAAGATGGCAACTTCAAAACCCCAATTCTGGTGACACAAAAACACACAAATACATAGCTCAGCAGGTAATCCACAATTGGAAGCAAGCACTTTACTCATTCATACATATAAGTGAACAACAGGTTTAACTCAAGAATACTACACTGCCTGGGGCTCAGCCAAACTCTTAAACAAGTTGCTCCTGATGAGAGAAATCCACTGGCTGTGGGTGACAAGCGGCAGGTGTGGCTGCCTCCAGCTCGACCAAAGCAACGTTGTCAGGCCGTCACACTGATTTCTAGCTTGAAAGTAAAATTCTCGGATTTCTTTCTTAGATCAGTTTTTCCAAATTTCCACCTGACTGATTTTTGTTTTTACAAGCTTTTTTTATTTATTTATGTACTTCAGATTTCAGGAGAAGAAGCAAAGAGACCTTCTAGAAGACACGAAAACTTGACACAAACATAATCAAACATTCAAGTCTCAGATATTTATTTGCAGAAAAGCTGATTTTATCTTATAAAACTTATAACCTACAGAAACAGTCAGTGCGGCCAAAGCAAGGAGTGAGATGCCAAAAACTACAAAGAGTGTATCACATCACAGGTCACACACAAATACAGCCAGGTTTAGCACAAGGGTGTGACAGATTCAGGTGACTTCATAACTCAGCCAGGTTCAAGACACACACACTCCCAGAGATAACGTGCTGAGAGTGAGAATGCAGACGGGGATGACAGAATTCATGTTGGTGTGACTTTCAAAAACTTTTCAAGAACTTTTTTTGCTCAGCTAATATGTATTCCCAGCCTGATGATCATAGTTTTATTCAAATCAAATTATTCAAATGTTATTAACCGCTTTTCCTGAAATAATGATTCAGATTTAAAAGTTTTTAAAGTCCCACTGAAGAGTAACCACAGAATATATGAGATAAATGTCAGACCTAATGGTCTAGGAACCCTAAAAAAACAAAACAAAAGTGAATTACTCTTTTTTTAAGCTTATCGCTGTATGTTTGCTTCACAAACAACATGTTTGTTTGCTAGCATCAGTTTTTATTTTTGGTAATAAAGAATAAAATCCAATCCTCTGCCGACCAGGTCGCTGCCACCTAGCCTGGCCTGTCTCCCCAATGTGATGTTTGTGTATTGTATGTACGTCTATCTTAATTGCCCCTTGGGGATAAATAAAGTCTCTCTGACTGTCTGACCTCGCATCCACCTTTTTATTTCCTGTTTTGGTTTGGTCCAAGGTGCACGCGCTCTTAGCCAGATGATGATGGTAGGATGGCTCCGTGAAAAATGAAGTCAGGGTTTCAAAGAAGGTAAGCAACACTGGTGGAAATTAAACTTATAGTTGGAGTATTAGTTACCTTTATTTCTAACAGGAAACATCGTTTTAGTGTTGTTTTAGTCAAACAATATCTCCAAAAGTTGATTCTGTTCATCTTTATAAAACGCTACGTCCAGATGAACAGAATCAACTTTTGGAGATATTGTTTGACTGTATTGAGCATGCATCAGGAAATAAAACAACATGTAAAATCTGAGGTGCTGCTACACTGTGCGGTACCACAAGCCCCTCAAAATATGATTGGCCCCCTTCAGGCATGAACAGAACCACCTGTGGGATGTAACTGAGTACATTTACTCAAATACTTCATTATTTATTATTTACAGGTAAAGTGATGTACCCATTAATATGTATAATAACAGCTTGGTGGTGAGTTTAGCCACAGGACATGAAGTGCAGATTTGGTCAGATATAACCAACCTTGCTTCCTTTCATCAGCTGCTGTGACAAAATCTAAAACCTCAGATAAAAATAACAGGTATCACACAGTAACTGTGAGATGAGCTGTATCTGCTAATGAGAGGCTGAGGTGGAGAGGGCTAAATGTGGCTCATCAGCTGCTTTGCACAGTGCAAACCCTTCATCTGTAATTCTGCCCTGGTCAGTGCATCACATGTGTCAGTTCCATGTCAATAATACTGAGAAGATTCAAGATCTTTTAGTGAATCAGTAAGCTGCAGTAACAGTCATGTTAAATAAATCTTTGTCTCAATCACAGTGATTATTCTGTTCCCTTTGTTGTGGGATTTTGAAAAGCGAGTCTGAAGTCCAGTTTTTATTTTCAAGGTCATCAACTATTCAGAGACACGTTCACTGAGTTCAGGTGATAAAAGGGACTATGTGACAGGCTGCCAGATCATAGCTACTGATGGTTTTCTCATACACAGCTGGTGCTAAACTGGGATTTACCTCATCGGTTATGTCAAGACTTGTTCTTTTTTTTAAATCACTGTTTGTAGTGAAGACAAACAGTGGGAATGCACACAGTTTAAAAGGAACAATCACAGCACCTTCTCAGCACTCCCACAGAAAGTCCACCATCTGATGTCTTAAGGTGTAGGGATTTTTGTTTGTTTTATTTTATGCATTTTTACATTGTCGAAAGAAAACTGTCAACCAATCAGCGTTTAGTGTTTGCTGTGCAGATGATTGTCCACAAAAACAACCAAACGTGGCCTTACTGTCACAAACAGTAAGGTACTAAACAGTTTAAGCACTGGTTTAGTAACCTCAATGAGACTGCAGAACTTGGCCCTTGTAGTTCTGTTTCGGATGATTCATTTTCGTAAAGTGTTTTTTTCTTTCTCTGATATCATCATAGTTCTGCTCGGGCTGCTTCAGGCAGAAGCATATGAGTGGCTACATGTTTGAACTTGGCTGGGCGATATTGTGAAATGTGACATTTTGGTTTTAATGAGGTTTTCTGTATGTCGCTTTCATTAACATCATTGAAGAAAGTTACCCCTGATCTGTTAATACCTGTGATTTTCTCCTGTTTGACTTTATACACACACAAGTGTTTTTCCACTAACGTGCTGTTGTCTAAGCAGCAGGGCCTTGAATGTGGACGAACTGGTTAGACTGCGGACATTTTTTATTTTTGCAAAGAACAAAGCCAAGAGATGAGCACTGCCACACACACCAGGCCAGAGATATGCAGCTGAAGAATGAAGAAGGACAAAGAGTCAAAAGATGGCAAACGAGTGCCACGCAAAGAGGAAACCCCTCACAGACAAATCAGAGATATGATAAGAAATGCAGAGAGAATCAGAAAGTTTCCCAGCATCTTCACCTTCAACCTACTTGGCTTCAGGATTGACAGTAACGTCACAGCCTGACTCACTGTGGAATGGACTGCTGCTGTAGTGACAGAAGAAACGAGCATCCCAGCGTTGTAAGAAATCTATTTCTTTATTCACTTACATGCATACAAATAAATGCTAATAATATATACATAAAATGACAGAAGTTTAAATAAAAACAGTAAATTAAAGCTTTAATCAGAAATCCTCTTTGGTCATTGTTGATTGATTTGTGAATATTTTCTTTTGAGATATATACAAACGCTCTTGTCAATAATCAGCACAACAAACCACTGATTGAAAGACACTTTTCTTTTGACAGCGTAAATATTCATAAAATAAAAAATACAATTTAAAGTATTTTTAGATGTTGCATTGCAGTCACATAATTACATTTCAAGTTCAAAATGAGGTATTTAAACTGGTTTCATGTTGTGTTGTTGCCAACTACTGGTGGACTTATGATTGTGCTTATGGCACACATGCTTTTGGCGGGAGATGCTGGTGAGAGGACACAAGGTTCCTTTCTCAATTCTAAGTACGCGAGTACGTGCTCACGTTCTCGGCAAGACCGGACTTGGGTACCGGTATCCGATGCCATCGTGGCACCGGATACCGGTACCCATCCCTATATTCAAGTTTGATATTCTTAATATTTTAAACTCTATTTTTGTTTATTTTTAATGCTACGCACGTGTTTATCCTTTGTTGAATGTTAGAGGTCTCAAGGATAAAGTTAAAAGAAAAGCAATATTTATGTTTATCAATGGGCTAAAAGCGAATTGCGCCTTACTACAAGAAACTCATTCAAGTGACGCTGATGCCACCTTCTGGTCAAATCAGTGGGGTGAAAAAATCCTCTTCAGCCACGGATCCAACCACTCTGCTGGAGTAGCTCTCTGTTTCTACCGATGTCCAGGGAAGGTCATGACTTTTCAGGCTGATAATTTAGGACACTGGCTGGCAGTTGTATTGAATATTGATGGTTCATTTGTGATTCTAGTAAATGTTTATGGGTACTCCTCTGTAACTCTAAATAAGCTCACGTTGGAAAAAATAACAGATGTCCTTTCCGAGTATAAACTTTTATACCACACAGACCATGTATTACTAGGCGGTGACTTTAATTTTGTTCCAAATGAATGGCAGGATAGAAATCCTCCCAGATACAGTATTAATCAGTGGAATCCAATTCTAACAAAGTTCATTGATTCAAACAATTTAAGTGATATATGGAGAGAGAGAAACCCTGGAGTTACTCAATTCTCTTGGATTAAACCAAATGGTAATAATATGTCCAGATTAGATCTGTGGTTGGGCTCGACTTTACTATATAGATATGTTTCACATGTTTCCATCTCAGCAGCCCCGTTGACAGATCACAGTATTATTACTCTTAAACTTAACCCTGAAAATAAAACACAATTTAAAAAAGATTACTGGAAATTCAATGCAGATCTGTTAATTGATGATGGGTATGTTAAGATGGTTAAAGACCTCCTCCATAAAATTTGCAATGATGGAACAATTGGTACTTACACACACAGATGGGAATTTTTTAAATTTAAAGTTTAGTAAAATGAAAAGTAGACAACAAAAGGAATTTGAAAGTAAATTACTTTACAATATAAATAACTATTGTAATAGACAGTTTATGTCAGAGGCTAAGAAATTCCCTTTTGTCTTTATAGGCTCAATTAGATGATTTATACAAGAAAAAGGCTCACGGAGCATACATTAGAGCTCGTACAAAATGGATAGAAGAAGGTGAAAAAAGTACTTCATATTTCTACAGGAGAAACGGACGCAAGAGAAGAAATCTATTAATACATTAATTGTAAATGGGGAAGAATGCACAAATCATAAGACTAGCAGAAGAAATACATAAATTTTATTCAAATTTATACTCATCTAAACATTTAATTACCGATTCATTTACCTTTTTTGATCAGATTGAACCTTACATTCCAAAAATCGATTCTGTATTCAGAGAAATTTGTGATTCTGATATATCACTGGATGACTTAGATCAAGCCTTAAACAAACTGAAAATGGACAAAGCTCCTGGTCAGGATGGCTTGACTGCCATCTTTTATTTCTTCTGAAAAGAAATAAAATAATTTTTCTTCAAAACTATTAGGGAAATCATTAGTAATGAAACATTAGCAACGACAATGAAACAGGGTCTTATCTCCCTTATTCCCAAACCTGGTAAAGATAAAAGATTAATCGATAATCTACGACCAATTACTCTATTGAATACAGATTATAAAATTCTTGCTCGTGTTATTGCAAACAGATTAAAGGACGGCTTAGATCAGATTATTAGTGAAACACAATCTGGGTTCCTTAAAAATCGTTCTATCCACAATAATAATAGATTGGTTTTAGATCTACTGGATTATAATCACTTAATTTAAGATGATGGTGTGATTCTTTTTTTAGACTTTTATAAAGCATTTGATATGGTCGAACATCCTTTCATTTTAAAAGCTTTACAGTATTTTGGTTTTGGTAAAAAAAATTCATAGATTTAATTTCTTTATTATACTCTGACATCAATAGTTCTATTTCTTTACCTTTTGGAACGTCTAAACAATTTAACATCAGTCGAGGAATCCGTCAGGGGTGTCCAGCTTCTCCGTTACTTTTCATTATTGTAACAGAACTTTTAGCTATTTTGATGAAACACAATCCAAATATTCAACCGCTGAATTTGATGGGAGCCCCATTGATCATAAGTCAATTAGCAGATGATACTACACTGTTTTTAAAGAACATGTCACAGGTTCCTCTCACGCTAAATGAAATTTCACTATTTTCAAAGGCCTCTGGTTTGTACCTGAATATTAGAAAATGCGAATTATTAACTATCCATGATTGTAAACCCAGTATGTCTCTTAACATGGCTATTAAAAGTGAAATTAAATATTTGGGTATTATAAATCTCAAAGAATACAAATAATAGAGAAAATCTAAATTTTGAGCATATTACCCAGAAATCTAAAAAGATCCTAATCAGCTGGTTACAAAGTCCATCATTGGATGCGTCTTGCTTACTAAAACAGAAGGTATCTCTCGACTGATTTATCCATGACAGTGCTTATATGTTTCCAATAGACTAATCAATAATATAAATCAAATTAACTTAAATTACATTTGCAGAAACAAGCAACATTATATTAGGAAGAATGATGCAGTGAAGTCATTTGAAGGAGGTTTGAATGCGATTGATTTTGAAGCAATGGATGGTTCCATCAAACTCAAATGGTTGCAGTCTTTCATAAATAACTCAAACAGTATTTGGTTTTATTTCCCCAAAGTAATTTTCGAGAAACTTGGTGGCATTGAATTTCTCTTAAAGTGTGACTTTGAAATTTCCAAATTACCAATTAAATTATCCAATTTTCATAAACAGGTTCTCCAGTACTGGAAAATGATTTACAAGCATAATTTTTCTCCACATACAAATTCGATTTGGAACAACAGATGTATATTGATAAAAAGAAAATCCATCTTTTATAAGGATTGGATGGATCATGGAATTTGGACCGTTTTACACCTTTTAGACAATGACGGCAATGTATTATCGTATAATAAATTCATAGATAATTAAGGCTTATCATGTACTCAAAGTAAATTTATTAAAGTTGTGAAAGCCATTCCCCCTGCAATGATTCAGATTGCTAAAGCCAGTTTAACCTATTCTTTCTCTATAATTCGTGAACCGTCCTTAATTATTGATGATCGTCAATTTAAAGGAAAGACATGCAATAATAAATTTTTAAGGACAATTCTAACCAAAAAACTTTTTCCTTCTCAATTAAAAAGAAAAATATTTGTTTAAAGATTATAATTCGAGGTTTTTGACTAAGTATCTTTCTTTTCCAATTCCACCAAAAGCAAAAGAAAATCACTTTAAAATCTTAAATGCCATACCCGTCCAAGGACTATCTTCACAAGAAATTCAATATAGATACAAACGCATGCACTTTTTGCAACACTGATATTGAGACTACAGAGCACCTTTTTTATTCATGTGAAAGTTCCAGATCTTTTTGGGATGATTTTCAGTAATGGTTAACCTCTAAAAATATTGACTGTCCTTCTCTAACCTTTCAAGTAATTAGATTTGGCCTACAAACAGAAAATAAGAAAATGGAATTTGGGATTAACAATTTATTTATAGTTGCAAAATTTTTCATTCATAAATGTTGCTTCTTGAAAGTTACTCCGACTTTTGCTGGCTTTAAAAATGAAGTCCTTCTATTGAAGGCTTCATTAGACAAGTGTAACTTAAATAAAGCTCACACCTCACTTGAATTTTTGATGCTGCTTTTCAACTGATGTAGCTAGACTGTGTGTGGGTACTTTTGTTTTTGTTTTGTTTTGTTTGTTTTTGTTTTTTTAATTTTTTTTACTTTATATGGAAGGTCATTTAATGTACTTGTATGCTGCTTTATGTTATTTCTGACATATACTGTTCATTTGTTCTTTGTTCAATGGCTGCTTTGTTCTTAACCACCTATACTTATACTTGTACATATCTTTTTGATTTGTAAGATATGCGCTGTAATTGTTAGTCAAAGGAGGACAAGACTGCTGAGTCTTGTCCTGTGGAGGTGGCTCTTCTATGTTGTGCCATGCGCTGTACAGCCACTTCACAAGCGCATAGCACAACATAGAAGAGCCACCTCCACAGGACAAGACTCAGCAGTCCATCTGCATCTTAAGGATAAAGGACACTCTTTCGAGGATGCCAATGTTCACATTTTGGACAGAGAGGACAGATGGTTTGAAAGAGGAGTGAAAGAAGCCATCTATGTCCACTGTGAGCGACCATCTTTGAACAGAGGCGGGGGTTTACGACACCAACTCTCTGCCATCTATAATCCAGTTTTGAGATCCCTTCCCAGACGCCTTAACGCCCACTCACATCCTGGGCCATCTGATCTCAGGAATTCGCATGATAAGGTGGGGCCAGGTTTCACAATGAACACACCCGAAACTCTGGCTGATTGGGACCCACACCCAGTTTCACACCTTGGCTCAGGCGATTAGAGGATTATCAGGGGTCCTTTTGTCCCTCTGTGGGGGGAAACTCCCACTAGGTTTATATCTGGGACTCTCCACCATTTGACCTTAGAACTGAAGAAGCTTCTCGGATGAGAGGTGAAACATCTTCAAGCAACTTAAAGAAGTCCAGACGCTTTTCTTTGCAAGCTCCTTTGACTAAATGGAGGGACAGTAACTGCATGTGTAAATGTAAGCGTGTAAAACCTGAAGATAGATTAACAGTATTTTGTCTCTAACTATCTGCCATTCTGCAATTCATCTCCTGTAAACAATAACGTGGCGCACAGCGTGACGTGGAAAAAGGCACATACCTTTAACATTGCATGACGAACTCTGTATTCCTCCTCCACACATAAACCCCAAAAAGGAGTTTTGAAAAATCTCCGTTTTTGATGATTCCAAACGCCGTTTACGTGCATAAAAGCATAAAAGAGTTAGTAGTTCATTTTCTTACTACCTGCAGATTACTTGTATTTCCTTAATTGTTTACTAAATGTTTGAGGTGTGAAATAAACCACAATGGAGCAAAATATGGGTGTGTGTGGTTGGAGGATGTGTTTGTGCGTGTGTGCGTGCGCGCGCGGGGGGGAATATTTTTCTTGTAAAACAAAGGGGGGCCCAGCAAAAAACCATTTTTTATTTGAATTAGTTAAATATGAGTGGGCAACTCTGACCATGACAAGACTGCATTTACTTTAAGAAATTAATAAAAATGTAGACATATTGTTGTCATTATTTTTACTCTTCAATTTGATGTGTTTTTTCTTTAAGATGTAGAGTGCAGTAAAGCAAAATGGGAATATTTTACTATCAATTTTCTCAAAAACTGTACAGTAATTTTTGCTGTGGATGACAGGGTGCAGAGTGGGGGTCACCCAGAGTCATAATCCAGTGAAATATCTGTGTCACCTCTTATAGTTTTCCTGTAATCTGAGCTCAAAGATGTGGACATTAAAAGTACAGTAGAGTAAATTGGGTAAATTTTATTGTTAATTTTCTCTGAATCATACAGTAATTTGGGCTGTGGATCACAGGGGGAGGAGTGGAGATAAACCAAAACTGGGAGTGGATTGTGAAGTAAAATAGTGTCAGGACACAAAAGACTGCGTTTCTAAACCGGGCTTCACCCATACCGTAATATACGTAAGAGTAGTGCAACCACATTTTTGGTGCGGCTGGCGGTGCGGCTAGCTTGACTGTGACTTCGTAAGTGAGGGCTCACTTGACTGCAGTCGATGTTGCCATGTCGATTTCAAGTCATTCTGATTTTGCCTTCCAAAATAAAAGACTTTTCAAATTGTCCATAATTGACCTACCTTTCAGTGATTTCAAAATGCTCTAAAATGGAAAATTCCTGTTTCCACAGGGTAATTCCACTTTAGATCAACAGTATACAACCTCACGATGTTACCATGTCAATTTCAAGTCATTATGATTTTGCTTTCCAAAATAAAAGCCTTTTCAAATTGCCCGTAGACGACCTACTCTTTTAACAATTTCAAAATGCTCTTAAATTGAAAGATGCTGTTTCCACAGGATAATTCCACTTTAGATCAACAGTATCCAACCCGACAGTAAAACCATGTAAATTTCATGTTGGTCTGATTTTGCCTTTCAAATTAATGGCCCGTCAAATTTGTCCATATGTGATATACTCTTTCAATTATTTCAGAATGCTTTTACTTTGAAATCCAAAATAAGATGGCCTTGATAGTGACAGGGCACAATTAGGGTACAAGGCTGTGTCATATAGATCTAACATTAGAGTTTGTAAAAAAAAAAAAAGAAGCCTAAATTATATGTTATTATGTTCTTAACATATCTGTTAATTCACTCGAAGTTGGCTTTTATTTTGAAATCCGGTTTTCACATCCATTCCCGTATTACTTTGAATACACAGGGAACGTAAAACAAACTGGAGGCTGGCTTGACACCAGTTTCCTTTTTTGCCAAACTGTAGTTCGTCATTTTGCTTCAGGCTCTTCCCTGGAGAGGATGTACGAAAGAGTTTAAGAAAGTTTGGGACCTTTTTTCCTTTTTAAAACCCCGTGGATCCAGTGGGTCACTTTTTCTGTGTTTCATCCATGAGTATCTCTGTGCTCCTGCTGCTCGTCGCCGCACACTCTTCTTGCACAGGTAGGATTTGGATAAAGGCGACCGTACAAGAGTGTTTCGGGTGTAGCTGGCTTTTCCACGCTCCAGTTTCCAAACCAGACATTAATATATTTGTTATAAAAGCTGCCGGGGACGATCTCCGTGCAGCAGCTGCTCGGTCAAAACGAGCCCGTTCAGGAAGCAGAAGTTGTCTGAATAGTCAGGTTTTTAAGGTTTCTTCGTACTTGATTCACGGAAAGCGTAGGCTTTTATTGAGGCGTGACAAAGTAACTTTACAGAAGCGCAAGAAAAAGGAGTGTAAAAAAAAAAAAAGAGGGGGGGGGGTAAGGACAAAAAAAATAATCTCCTGATTTGTCTGTGAGAAAAAAGAAAAAAAAGACAATTTATAAGAACATAAAACATCCCATAATTGCGAGACTACAGCGCTATGTTTCGAAAAGGGAAGTCGGTATATCTGAGAAACAGAGATAACGATCTTAATGCGTTTAAAAGCGACGACTGTGAAGTCGGGCTTCAAGGCTTTAAAAGTGTGTCCCTGCTGGTTCTGTGTTAATGCTGCTAACATGAGTGTGATCTTCGGTCATCTATTATGTGCTAAAGGCGTCGACTTCAGTGAGCAGATGTTTGCATTTGTCGAAAGAATTAAAAGGTAAAAACAGGAAGTGGGTTTTGCTTCGATGAGTGGCAGTGAGTGTTTCACGTCGCCGTGGGGAAATTGTGGCCCACTCACCTTTGGCGTCTTGCTTTAATCCCGTCAGACTGGAGGGTTTCCCAGCATGGACAGCTGTTTAAGGTCATCATAAACGCTTTTTTGCAGTTCTGGCTGCCAAGTGTGAAACCTATTAAGATAAGATAAGAAAAGAAAAGATAAGATAGTAAATCTTTATTAGTCACAGAGATTGGACAAATATAATAAGAACATAAACTTAAATATGTGATTGAATATAGATTAGCATAATCTTAGGACAATGACACCATGGAAACAATATAGAAAAACATTGTACTGTCTTGTACTGTAGGTATGTGACTGCTCTGGTTTGTGTGGGCGTGTGCAGAACAGTTAGACTGTATTTGCTCTGAATGTTGACTAACAGTTAAAGTCGTGATCTACCAAAGCTCAACATATGTTTATTGCTGAAACTTTCAAAAGCAGCTTCAGTGACAGATTCTCACTGCCTGAGTTTTATCCTTTAGATTTCAGGGACAAGTTCACAGGATGTTTAGAGTATATCAGTGGCATGTTTGGTAAACACACCTCCCCCTTCCTATTAAATGTGGCCCATCATATTATTCATGTTGCATCCCGTAATCGTCTTTCAATTCTGTTGAAGAAGTTGAAGGTAGCTGGAAATGTTTGTCTCTGCTCAGCTTGTGATCGTGCTGTGCAGACAGACTTGTATAACCCCAGAGAATTCAGCAGTTTCACAAGGACAAAAGTGCAGAAGTAGTCGACATCAAACAGACATAAATTTACTTTCAGAAGTATTCTCATTGCACATGTGCATGACCTTTTACGTTGCTTTAACAATGTACAAGCCAGAAAAAAAACAACCCTTGAAAGATCATTTCCACATCCTTTCTTTCTAATACAGATATGTGTTTAGAGCAGATTGGTGATTTCTTATCTGTAGGGACCCTACTAGCAGATTTGTAGTCCCTCTTTTTGTTAAAAATGTTAAAAAGGGTTTACTATTCTGAGCTTTATCTTCATGGTTTGGTTATTGAAGTCTTTTAGCACCTTTCCACACAAAATATCCCTTATTTGAAGCATCTTTATCTATTATAGTCAGTTTTCTTCAACATCAAACAGAGCCAAGCTGAAAAACTGCCTAAAACTGAGATGTTTAGCAGCATCTGAAGCCACAGGCATTACTCATGCATGCACATGCCCTATATGTATGAGTAATCTGTTGTCCTCTGGGTTTCTAACAAGAAGCTGCACCCTATAAATGTGCTTACTTTGTGTGATGAGTAACTATATTGTTGCTACACAGATAAAATGTGTTAGAACTCTTTTCAAAACACAGTCATGACCTACTCACTGTTTTATGCCTTTTTCTCTTCACAGGAACAGCGACCTCAGCAAACAATGTACCAAAGATCGTAGCCTCTGCAGGTGAAACTGTCCTCCTGCCCTGCAGCACCACTGCTAGCGACGATGTACCAGCAGTGGAGTGGAGTAGGGAGGGTTTACCTCCAGATATTGCCTTCCTGTACCGAGATGGATGTGAGACCTTCGAGATGAAGAATCCAGTCTTTCGGTACAGAACAAACCTCATCAGGGATGAACTTCACCATGGAAACCTGTCAATGGTGATGTCCAACGTGCAGCGAAATGACAGTGGAAAATACCAGTGTGCGATTGTTAGGAACCCGAAAACAGTCATCGCAAGAGTGGAGCTGTTTGTAGGTACGTCCACTCAAAGATTAGAGCTGCATTTAATCCCCCTAAAGTAATTTTCTTCACTTTGTAAGTCTGCACGCACCTCACGTTTTGGTTTATGTTTCTTTAAACAACCTGAGGAGTGCATTTCACAGATTTCGTTCTTTATTCCAAGCAGCAGTAACTGTCTGCAGGGACCGTTTCTGCAGACAGAGGGCATTTTCACCCACATCATTTGTGACAAAGGTTCTCTTGGGTTCAAATGCAGATTCTTTAGTCATGTATCTCTATCTTAAAGCTCGGATGAGATTTCCTAATTGTTTCTCACAGTTTTCTATGGACATTTGAACTGAAATGTTAGTCATAGACAACAGCCTGAATAATGAATATTTTTGCAGGTGCTGTTTCTGAGCCGAAACTCTCGGTTGTTCCAGATGTGGGAGGTGGACTGACTCTGCAGTGTGAGGCCAGGTGTTGGTTTCCTGAGCCTACGATTAGATTTCTTGATGCTCAGGGAAATGAAATCAGTGCTGAAGACCCAAAGAGAGATAAAGAGTCTTTGGGATGCTTCACCGTCAAAAGAAGAGTCACTCTGCAGACTGCTACCAACAGGTTTCATTACAGTATTAATACTCAAACTTAAAGTGGCTCAATCTGGGTCATTTAGTTAAACTAAGTGGGATATGTTTTCAGAATATTTTCTGTGTGCACACTTTCTTCTTTTTCTAGAATAGCAAAGGAATAAATCCTAAATATGTGTCTTTTGATCACAGGGTCACCTGCAGAGTTCACCAGCCTGAGGTAAACCAGACCAGGGACTCAGAGATTTACATATCAGGTACACCAGAACTTTAACAAACATCTGGATGAATAAATAATTGTTATTTAAATTAGATTTAGACTTAGATTAAAAACAGTAACTTCTCAGTAAATAACAATCAAATTTAACAATATTTTGGATGTTAAAAAACAAACGTGTTGTTAGTATATCTTCTAACATCGCATTACTCCTGCAGTTCAATGTATATGGGCTACAGATAAGCAATCATTCTACATATTTATTTTAATATTTCTAAAGTTATTTAAATACAACCGGAGATGAACAACAGCATGACATGTTACATTTTGTGATTATTTATTTAACAGAAGATGCATAAGCAACGTGAAACCACATACAGCCCATGAATCAGTAGTTTTGAAAACACCTTGGGAGTGATAACTTGGTGTAATTGCTTTTTGCGTAACTTTATCAGTGTCTCACAATGTTTTGGGGGAGTTTTGGTCCACTCTTCTTCACTACATTGTGTCAGTTGCTCCTGTCTCACCACTAGGGATGGGTATTGATAAGATTTTCACGATTCCGATTCCATTTTCGATTCTGTTTAACGATTCGATTCTTTATCGATTCTTTTTTAAAAAGGAGAACACTAAGGTCGATTAGCTTAGAACTTTGTTTTATATCTTCTCTTTGAACAAGATAGAAATTTAGGAGTAACATGGCCTTACAAACCCAACAGTGAGATCTTAAGAGATCCACAGCCTACGGCTCTTCAATGGGGTGTCAAAGGGAGAAAAAAAAAAATTGTAAATGTAAAATAATAAAATAAATATTCTTCTGTAGCAGTAACAAAGTATAACATAAATTATTTTATAGCAATTACACAAGAATATCCAGTAATGTCCCTGCCTACAATTAAACACATTCACTTACCGAAAACTGGGGGCATCTGCTGTGGCAAATGGGTGCAAGCCTTTGACCACAAACTTAGTCACTGCTCGTGACATTCGTCTATCCTGGCCTGAAAGGAGATGCTGACGGTAGACTGCAGCGAGAACTGCCAGCATCTGAGCCAGACTCTGTCTCTCTCATCATGGTCACCTAAATGCACAGTAATAGCAGGTTTTGTAATAAGGCAGATCGCGCTAACATAATATGCACTGTTAGTTGATTATTTACCTGCCGCATTAACGGGAGAGGACGTGCAAACGTTACCGCTGCTGCTGGGTTGAGATTCACGAGTCCGGAGCGGAATTAAAAACACGACATTCATTTAAGGTCATCGTGTGTTTTGTGAGCAAATGCTTTTGCATATTCGTAGTGTTTCCTCCCTTAAATGAAATATCTACTTTGCAAGTATTGCAAGTTGCCCTGTTGTCATCCATTCTCGTAAAGTAAAACCAAAGTTTTGAGCGTTTGAGCCGCCATGTTTCCTGCCAGGTAAATGACGCTCCGCAACGTGGTGACATCATTCGGGGCGACTGGAATCGATAAGGGAATGTTTGCAAAAATGGCAAACAATTCCAAGGAATTGAAACAGTGGGAACCGGTCTTCAACAAGAACCGGGTTTCGATACCCATCCCTACTCACCACAGCATTTGAGTCAGTTTGGTTTGTGGACTTTGACTGGACCATTACAACGTCTTTTTCAGCCATTCTGTTGTAGATCTGCTGCTGTGTTGGGGACCATTATCCCATTGTATGACCCAAATTATACCAACTGAACCTTGGGGTGAATTTGCAGGGACATTTACTCCTGTTAGACTGGCAGCTGTCCTGAACTTTTTCCATTTGTCAATAATCTTTTGCACTGTCGAACTATGGACTTCAGGCTATTTGCAAATGGCCTTGTAACCTATGCCAGATTAATGATCAACAACAGTTGCCTCTATAAGCTCATTGCTGGAGTCCTTTTTTTTTTTTTGCGCATTGGTCTGACCTTGGGGTGAATTTGCTGGGATGTCTGCTCGAGGCAGAGTTGTTGCATTGTGTTAGCACACACTTGAATGCTCCAGACCTGCAGACTTTTATTGCTCGTGATCAATTAATCAAGTGCGTTTGATCAGCTGCAGCTGGCTGCTTACCCTCTTAATTCCTATGAAGGCATTAAAGGTGTACTTTGGTTTCCCACAGACTGCTTTTGCATTTTGTCTTAATTTTTGTTAAATAAATAAAGACACGTTTTGTAATTAAATTATTTTCAAACTGTATGGCCCAGATCATATTTTTATATTTATATTACTATGCGTTGATATGTAAACCTTAGTGGTAACATTTCAGTTAAAAGCAGCTTAGAAAACAAACTATGGAGATAATCTCCTCGTGTAATGAGTTTTATTTTATCCCATTGTTCGTGCTTGATCTTATTTATTTTTTTTTTAAAATCATTTCAGATGAATGCATGAAATCCTCCACTCGAATCATCGCAACTGCTGTGGTGACGACCATCATGGTGCACACAGTAATCTGTGTTTTTACTTTGCTCTTTTTAGTCCAGAGAGGTTACTTGTCTGGTAAGTCAGTTTTTTTTGGCTCTATGTTTAACTGTTACTAAGTATTTTTTCATTCACTAACTTTTGTCTTTGTTGTAAGATCAGTGACCGTCAGGAGTGAAAGAAGTGCTAACTGTATATTTTTTTTGTGTTCATACAGTGGGACGACAAAAATCGAGCTTGGAGAAAGACGAGATCAAGCGACTAACTAAAGAGCTGAACGACCTCAAATCCAGGCAGAGTCCAGCACAACAGTCCAGCCAGTCCTCAAATAACCCTAGATCCTCACCAGGCACCTCTGAATGTGGCATCCCACCCCCACCAAAGTCTCCCTACCAAAGCAAGCCCCTTAAGCCAGCATCCTTAGCCAACGGCAGCCATCCAAAATCTGGCACCTTACCCCAGACTAAGGACTCAAAACCTGTTGCGTTAAGACAAAATCCAGCACGCAGCCCACAGATGAGAAGAAGCAGTTATGGCGGCAGTTCTGCTGTCTCAATAACTAATGATGCTGTGTCATTCACTCCTCTAGATTCAAAAGAAAAGCCTTTTCCCCGTTCAACTAGTCTGTCTGTGAAACGGACTCATGGAGTCATTCCAAGGTCTCCACGCAGGAATACTCTCTCAGGCATTTCTAACAACCCATACGGTGTCCTGGCAGATTTATCCGAAGATGAAAATCTGATTGGATAAAGAGTGATAACTAAATGTGATCAGGCAGGTTTAAAAATTGTATAAATAATAATAATAATAATAATAATAATAATAATAATAATAATAATAATAATAATAATAATAATAATATAATAATAATAATGGATTGGATTTATATAGCGCTTTTCAAGGCACCCAAAGCGCTTTACAATACCACTATCCATTCACTCTCAAATTCATACACTAAATGAAACATCTCAGGTTAGTGACTGAATCTTAGTAAAAGCTGTCAGTTAGATAGAAGTTTGGGTGGTTTGGGAAAAAAAAAAGGAAAAGTAACGTATGTGTACAAAATTCTTCCCACTGAGCCTCTAAAGCCGGCTGAATCATCAGCTTCGAGCAGCTAAGATCTCCGTAGCAGATTACCCTAAATCTTTGCAGCTTGAGAGTGATCCATATTGTAATAGCTGTTACACAAGGCTGCCTATAAGAAAGGTTTTAGTGTAATCTATTTATAAAATAGAAACTTGCAATAAGTTGTTGACCACTACTATTCCTGCAAGATGCTGACATTCAGTCACAGTATTTGGGTCAGATTGACCCTCATTTACTAGTTTATTAACAGCATATAGACACAAATCTGTTGTGTGTTTTATCCCCATTCCCATATAGTTTGTTCATACTTTATGAACAAATAAAGGCAAGCACTGCCAACATTTAAAATTAATACTATTTTACCACTACTACTATTTTTCTTTTACTTGAGCCACAGTGAATGTCTCAGTTCAATGCAATTCATTTTTATATTTATGTAGTACAAAATCACAGCAACAGATTGCTTTAAGGTGCTTTATATTGTAAAGATCCTACAATAATATGAAAGTGTGAATTCTATTCAGAGCCTCTGTTACTTCAGCCTTACTGCTTTTCCATCACTCTGATGGAAAGCACAAATGCTTTAAGTGTTTACTTTTCACTCCTGGGACTTTGTTGCCGGGAATTAAATTCTTGTTGTTTCGCACTTTTCTCTTTAATGTGATGTTTATAAATGATGTCATTTTGCATTTGTGTTCCATTACAGAGATTCGACTGATGGGGTTTTGTACAGTTTCATGGTATAAAAGTTACATTTGTTAAAAAATTGATCATGCTGCAGTCTTTGTGCATTAAATGAGACTAAATAAAACCAGAGTGCTTCCTGTCTTTGAGCAGTATATTATTGAAAACTTTGCAAGCTGCAGATTGAAAAGTTTGAAGTTTTATTATATTTATAGGAACAAACACTTGATCATCTTTGATCCAGTAAGAATTGAGGTTTTGCCACATTTAGTGTTATCAAATAAGGATGCTTTTTTGTTTTATTTGTAAACATTTATTTTTACACTGTTCAAAAAATCAAAAGGACACTTTTTAAATTGATATTAGCATCATGTCAGAAAATGAATTTACGGCACCTTACTAAAGGCAGTAGTAATAAGGTAACAATAACATCTCTCTTTCTATGACCCTACATCAAAAAGTCCTCAGTGGACATTAAAGCTGGACCTCAGTGGCATTTTGGACACTAAGCAGCTATTGTCAGTAGATGTCAGGCTGACACTGAGGGCAAGAAAGACACACACTCACATTCAAACATACTCTACACACTAACATGATACACATTGTTATTTGGTTGAAATATTAACCCTTTGTGTTGTGAATTAACTGCTTATATTATTTAAACCTGGCCATTCTCTGTGTGTGCAAACTAACATTGTTTTAGTTGTTTTACACAACACAACCTTAACCATGAATACAATAATTTTAAGAAATCAACATTAACTGCATCTGTTTAATTAGCTGACAGAGAAATGTGTGAGAGAGAAAAGTGGTGTCACACTTCTCCAAGTTGACTTTTATTAGCAGGTGCTGGGTTTGAATCCTCCATGAAGCTGACAGTTGTTTTTAATCTATAAAGCATATTTGTATGCTCATGCCTGACTGCTGAGAGGAGCTAAAAATAAACACTTTATAATTACAAAGTTGCAATATTTTCACAATACTTTCCTGCTGTTTAAATAATTTTAATATAAATTTACCTGTTACCTGCCGATATAATCAAACACATGAATCTTAATTATGTTGATTTATGAAACACATAAAAGAGTCTTCCTTACCTCCTTTGGGATGAAAAAATCACATAAAAACACAACTTAATGTCCCACTTTCCCCACTAACACTACCTTTTTTTCGTTAAAATCCTTTGACTTGTTTTTGAGCCTTGTAAATGATGAAATTTGCTCCATAAGCCTGAAATATGTTGACAGCTTTGGTTGTGTGTGCTGTAATTTGCAGTTTCTTATTTCAGTTTCACTCGCTCAGTTTCACTGTATTGTTTTATAGCAGTGATTTACCTCAGAGTCAGAATCATGGTTTGCACAGGGCTTTGCCCGTGAGTTCAATTAAAGCCTCACACTATAAGTTCAAGCTGCTGATAGCAGAACAGCTGCACTGGTATAACGTTAATGAGATTGACTCAATAATTGTTTTCTACTAAGCGCTATAAATGTGTAAAATTATCAGACAGCATGATGAAATTGTGGCTCTGATCCCGCCTTCTTCTCTTTTTGCGACTTGAACTACAACAGTCGAAACTGTTCCACTTCGTCTGTGTCGGGCTGCTCTCTGAAGAGGAACCATGGACGAAGTCAACAAAGTTTGTTTTGATGCCTGTTTGAACAGGTTGCTGTGGTTTGTCCGCCTGCTCCTGCTCGCCGCTGTCCTGTCCTCATCTTGTTGTACAGGTGAGATTTATGGATTTGTGTTTTCAGCGAGTCACTTTACAAATGTTAACACAGAGTCGCTGTAAAAGTGCGTATCTGTCTACCTTTAATGCCTTTGCTAAAGTTTCTGTATTATTCTGTATCGAATATCTGACGATAAAAGCAGGATGTTGTTTGACTATTTGTTTACATTTTGAGGAAACAAGCTCAAAATCTGTGCGTCAGTCATTTAAAGAGCTTCTCTGTGTTTAAACTTGAAACGCTGAGCGATATTATCAAATGTTTCTCACAATCTGAATGTTGCAGTTCATTTCTACGTTTAGGGGAAGTTCATTTTGACCGACATGACTCGATTAAATTGACACCCAGTTCCTCAATTCTCATTTCAAGTTGAAGTTCACTCACTTCCAAAGGTTATTTTTGGATCATTTCTGTTGTAGAGCACCGACTGCAGTCAGCAGGGAAATCACACTGCTGCTGATGTTTGTGTGCAAACAGCAAATGACCACAGTTTCCAAAATACAGCGATTTACTGTGACATCAATGTGCGCAATGTGTGACACCCGTACAGTAAAACATTTTTCAGAGTACTTTTTGTGTATGTTTATCGGTGATTTTGCTGTCACGGTTGCAGCAGAGATTAACAGTGTGGTTTTGTGCTAAAAATGTGCTTTTAATGTGTTTTCTTTATAACTGTCCCTCAGTTTTATTGCAAAGTTTCCTACAAATGTTTGTTCTACATTTATTTGACTCACGTTATGCAGGAAGTTTAAGAATCTGCCTCACATGACAGGATTTCCTTGCGCATGCTATAAAAAAGGCAACAAAACAAAAATTGAAGTAAATTTACTACTTGCACGTACACAGAAATGTTTCAGTGTATTTGTGCATGACGTTTTACCTGCCTGGAACTGTGAGTCTCCTGCTGGAAAAATTATTATGACATTTTGTCTGATTTTTCGTTTGACGTTATGCAGGGATAAACTATCCACAGAGACTGCAACTGTCTCCTCCTTATTTCAGACAAAACAGACACCTTATCTTAAAGACACCACATCACACTAACAGATTAACATCGCTCTCAGACATGTGGTTCGTCTGATATTTAAAGCAGAATGAGGAGGCAGCGCCTTCAGCTTTCAGACCGCCCTTCTGTGGAACCAGCTCCCAGTTTCTTACACTCTAAAGCACCTTTAGCTGTTGTAATTTCTCGCTATATACAGGCTGAAAACATGCTTTTCTTATATGGTAATGTTGGGCATGTAAATGTGCAGTCTGTAGGGACTGACACACTTTTGTAACCAGCATTAATTTGCCACAATAGTGACTGTAGGCTGCATTTCTGCGCTGGCCTCGTTTTTCAGCCACAGAGACTCCTGCTTGGGTAATCTGTGGTGAAGAGGTTAGCTATTACAAATATATAAATGAAATTACACATAAGGCTCATCACTGACCTACAACACAGTCTGTGCGTATTTTAGAGTCTCAGTTTCCACAAACAGAAGAAAACTTCAGATTTGTTGGACTATATTGTATCGTGAGAATAAACACTTGTGATGAGACCTGATATTTGTATGAATGCTTTCTGAGCAACTTTTAAAGCATAAAGCAATAATGAGGTTGCTGCTGCACACACACAAACATTTTTTTTAGTAGACTCAGTTCTTTGAATAAACACAGTAATTAGTTCCTCCGTGTTTTGTTATTTCTATTATCCACAGGAAAACCCTCAGTGATTGTCGTACCAAAGATCGTGGCCTTTGCAGGTGAAACTGTCCTCCTGCCCTGCAACATCACCCCAAGTGGAGACGTCCCAACAGTGGAATGGACTAAGGAGAGTTCACTTCCAGATATTGCCTTCCTGTACCGAGATGGGTGTGAAACCTTTGAGATGAAGAATCCAGTGTTTCGGTACCGAACAAACCTCATCAGGCACGAACTTCACAACGGAAACCTGTCAATGGTGATATCCAACCTGCAGATAAGCGACAGTGGAAAATACCACTGTGCGATTATCAGGAAGAAGAAAAAAGTAATCACAACACTGGAGCTGTTTGTAGGTACGTCCACTCAAAGATCAGAGCTGCATTTAATCTCTTTAATGATATCTATCTATCTATCTATCTATCTATCTATCTATCTATCTATCTATCTATCTATCTATCTATCTATCTATCTATCTATCTATCTATCTATCTATCTATCTATCTATCTATCTATCTATCTATCTATCTGGTTGGAAAGTGCAAAGGCTACAATGTGAATATTTAATATTTTTGCAGGTGCCGTTTCTGAGCCGAAACTCTCAGTTGTTCCTGGTGTTGGAGGTGGACTGACTCTGCAATGTGAAGCTAAGTGCTGGTTCCCTGAGCCTAAGATTACATTTCTTGACAATCAGGGAAATGAGATCAGTGCCGAAGACCCAAAGAGAGATGAAGAGTCTTCACGATGCTTCACGGTCAAAGGAAGAGTGTCCCTGCAGACTGCTACCAACAGGTTTAATATCAAATTAAAACTTACCACAAGTTTATATTCTGAATGATGTGTTGGAGAATTTTTATCTTGATCATTTAGTTTGTTTATTTCAAAAAAAAGTTGTACTTGTAAATATACATTGATTAGTGTGTAATTGCATCTTTCAACAGATGCCTTCTCACGCTAACCCCACTGGTGCACATTTTGAATAAGATGTAAATGTGTGTGTTTTGGTCCCAGGGTCACCTGCAGGGTCCACCAGCTGGAGATACATCAGACGAGAGACTCAGAGATTTACCTGCCAGGTAGCTTTAATTAAACACCTGGATTAGCTGTGTCTATGCTTCACTATCCATTAGCTATTCAGACACACAACATTTATTGAGTAAAATGTGCTGATAAAGCAGCTATGAAATTATGCAGGTTCCTCCTCTTTTATCGAAATGCTTTTTCAGGTTCAATCTCTTTTTTTGTCATTACAGATGGATACCAGGGATCCTTCATTGTAACCATTGTAATTACAGTTTTAACCACCTTAACAGCCACTGTCATCTGTTCATGTATTGTGCATTTAGTGAAGAAACACAGCTGCCCTGGTAAGTCAGTTTCTAGGCGTTATTTTTAAAACTGCTAATTCAGTTCAATGAATCATCAAACAAGTGAAGGAAAAGCAAAACAAATAATAAAAAATAAAAGGAAAAAATATACATATGGTAAGAAGCACCTGGATTTTAGCCTGAATTTAGGTTGGCTTTGTCATAACAGTTTGTGTGTGTAATAAGAACAACGAAATGTCAGGAATGAAACAGATGCTAATTATTTTTGTTTTTTTGTGTTCATACAGTGAGAAGACAAAAACGGAGTCTCGATAATCATGGTACGAATGATGAAAGGCAGAGTCCGGTCATCCAGACAAGGGACTGTACAAATGACTCCAAATCCTCATCAAGCATCTCAAATCCCACGATCCCGCCCTCTCCAAAGTCTCATCACAACAACGACAACCCCAGACCAGAGGCCTTGACAACATCTGTCAGCTCCTCACAGACCACAGAAGAAGATTCATCACATCTGGACACCAGCGGCGAGATGAAAAGAAACAGTGATAACAGCAGTTCACTTCCAGTGTTGTCCATTCCGCATGAGCGTCTTCGCCGCTCGTCCACTCGTCGGTCTGTTAGAGGCAGTATACGTGTTCAGCACAGAAACATCATCTCTGAAGACTCAGAGCCGCTGATGGAGATCGGACCTGAAACTAAATGAGGAACGTTTCATAATCAGACAAATGAAACTGTCAGTTAGGTGGGAGTTGACCTCTAAGTATAAACTGATTTGTCATTTATTTCAGGACGCCATCCAAGTGAGTTTCATAGAACAGCATTGCATTTTATAAACATACCAACGTTTTAAATACTTATTTGATAGTTTTTGTTTTGAAATACAGTCAAAGTTGTCATTTTAATGTGCTGAACCATTCAGCCTGTCACAATATCTGCTTTTCTTGATTATCATCGTAGGTAGTAATACGGTTTTATAAGAGAGGCACCTCAATTCAAACTTTATCCACATTCATTTTGTGTAATATATTGGGATATGTATTTATTAGAGCTTTGCTGTAATCTTTTTTGAGTTTTGTAATTATTGTATTATGTAATAGTGCTGTTTTAACTTGCTGGTTACTGTTCTTGGAACAGCTGCAACCACACGATTTGCATTATTTTCACCTGGATTGCTGTGCATGTGAGTATGAAGCTGGCTGAGCTCCAGCCAAAGTAAAACTCCGACACGGACAGCAGTGACAGTGAAAACCACGTCATGTATCATGTAACTGTTTGTGACATTCTGATATAAACACACACACCTATAAAACAAACTGTAATGTTAAGAACAATAAAAGTTGTTCTTGTGAATCTACAGCTGTCGATTAATTCTGGTTAAAGCAAGTTTTCTTCAGTATTCACTTAATGCAGTCATATTTGAATTCATATCAAACGATTCAAGGTAAAGATGAACTATTTGTAGCCAGTTCAGTTTTCTTCTTTTTCCAAAACCTCAGAAAGAAATGGGCTAAATATTCCTCACATTGCAGCAGAGTAAAAGTAAGTAAAACAAATGAAGGTTTTGGAGTGGTCTATCATCTGGGCTTAAATGTGACTGGATTACAGAGATAATCGTGCAATTCTGGAAGAAGCTGCTGCTTTTCCTCTGTGTATGGAAAACTCCTTTAGAAAGCCTGTTGTAAGGCTGATGTTAAATGTTGATGTTGTTGTTGATGCTGATGTTAAATTAAAGTACAATTGCTGTTTGTTAATAGTAAACAATGATAAAAAATTTAAGTAGCTTTGACATCATATGCAAAGCACACAGAGTAGCAAAGTGTGATGGTGAGTTACTGAAAAAAGTTTCTGTTAAAAACCATGGCAAAGGTTTAACGTGAGTTTTTAAAGAAACAAGGTATCATTTTTATATCTTTTAATTTTTTACATGGTACATTTTTTTCTGTAGTCTACTGAGGATTTTGTGGTATTTACTGTGAAAGGTTAAATTTGTGGGTTTTATAGGAAGTGTCAGGTGATGTGAGAATTTAAGGAAAGCGAATGCAACTGTTTTTTGTTTTTTTCCAGATGTCTTCCCATAATCGTCTCTCATTTCTGCTGAAACAGTTTAAAATTAACTGTAAATGTTTTTTTCTGCTCAGCTTGTGACGCGTGCTGTGCACAGAGTTCAGGAAATTTGTTTCACGAGGACAAAAAGGATTTACAAAATTGCACAAGTTCATGGTAATGAAATAGAAGTAAATCTACTTAGTACGTGTATGGAAGTATTTTACAGCATTTCTGCACGACTTTCTACTCCACTTGAACTACTTACAGTTATTTTTTTTTAACTATTATACTTTACAAAGCAGTGCAATTAAAACTTTTGAAAGATATTAATTCCACAGCAGTGTGTCCATAGCAGAGTGGTTTCTTAAATATGGGCCCTTTGCTGAATTTCATCCTTTATTTTTTAGTTAAAACATTAAAACAGACCTACTATACTCATTTCAGCCTCCATGTTTCGATTCTTGGAGTCTCCTACAGTAGTTTTGCATGATGCCCACTTCAAAAATATTCCTTCATTTTTAGCTTTTCTTGATCAATTTTAGCCAATTTTCTTCTGATTGGCAGGCTGGTGGGGCTTTTCCTCACAGCCACAGCTGTGTGCCTGACCATGTTAGGAAGATCCCTTTTCTTTGACGTCATACAAAGAGAACTGAGTGTTTACAGCAGACTTTTGGATCACAGAGATTATTAATCTGACATTTTGTGTTGTCTTAGGTTAGAATAAGGGGTACAGTGATTTGCAGTTATTTTCATTTCAATACATTTTGAAAGCACAGAAATAAGTAACAATAATGTAAATAACGTAATGTAACAATAATGCAGCTTAAAAAAACCGTTCACTTTGAACCAGCATAGATTTGTTTGTTTTCTAAACACTTAAATTAAAATATATTAAATACATGTCTTTTGTTCCTACTGAGTCACACCTAATAAAACATTAATGTGCTGTCATGTTTGCTGCTTTGAGTCTGTATTATCTAAATTTTAGCAGTTAACTGCAGGCCTACTTGTTGTTCCTAGAGTATTCAAAAGTAGAATGGGAGGCAGAGCCTTCAGTTTTCAGGCCCCTCTTCTGTGGAACCAGCTTCCAGTTTGGATTCAGGAGACAGACACTATCTCTACTTTCAAGATTAGGCTTAAAACTTTCCTTTTTGCTAAAGCATATAGTTAGGGCTGGACCAGGTGATCCTGAATCCTCCCTTAGTTATGCTGCAATAGACGTAGGCTGCCGGGGGATTCCCATGATGCATTGAATTTTTCCTTTCCAGTCAGCTTTCTCACTCACTATGTATTAACAGACCTCTCTGCATTGAATCATATCTGTTATTAACCTCTGTCTCTCTTCCACAGCATGTCTTTATCCTGTCTTCCTTCTCTCACCCCAACCGGTCGCAGCAGATGGCCCCGCCCCTCCCTGAGCCTGGTTCTGCTGGAAGTTTCTTCCTGTTAAAAGGGAGTTTCCTTGCTTGCTTGCCTGCTTGCTCATAGGGGGTCATATGATTGTTGGGTTTTTCTCTGTATCTATGAAGCGCCTTGAGGCGACTTTTGTTGTGATTTGGCGCTATATAAATAAAATTGAATTGAATTGAACAAGCCCAACATGACAAAATTTGCCACATCTAGTTTAACCCCTACTAACATTTGTTTATGCTGTTAATCACAGGTGAGCAGATCATCCTGTGTGGGCCAAAAAGCAACAATACAGACAGTTCACCTCACTATCGCTGTCACTGATCAAAAATGAGCTTTTCTGACTGATTCAGATGTGAGACCATTGAGATGAAGAATCCAGTCTTTTGGTAACCTTTGTGCTCAAATTGAATAGTTTATAATTAAAGAAGTTATGAGAGAGTATGAACCATCATCAGTGGTCCTCCAACTGCACAACCAGTAAGAATGTAACAAAAAATCAGAACAGAAAAATGAAGCAACAGATTTCTGTCCCTATAAGTTATAAGTAAATAAATAAGTAAATGTTATAAGTAAAGCCAGCTGTCTGTAGACAAATGCTAAACTGTTTCTTTGTGGACATTTTCACCCACATCATTCGTAAAGCGTGTGTAATGTAATGTTTTGTATAAACATTTGACCTGAAATGTTGGTTGAAAAGTTCAAAGACCACAACGTGAATAATTAATAGTTATGTATCTCTCTCGTAAAGCTCAGATGAGGTTTCCTAATCGTTTCCCACAGTTTTCTATGAACATTTGAACTGAGATGTTGGTCACAGACAACAGCCTGAAAAATTCTTACTTTTGCAGGTGCTGTTTCTGAGCCAAAACTCTCAGTTGTTCCAGATGTGGGAGGAGGACTGACTCTGCAGTGTGAGGCTACAGTGGGGCAAAAAAGTATTTAGTCAGCCACCGATTGTGCAAGTTCCCCCACTTAAAATGATGACAGAGGTCAGTAATTTGCACCAGAGGTACACTTCAACTGTGAGAGACAGAATGTGGAAAAAAAATCCATGAATCCACATGGTAGGATTTGTAAAGAATTTATTTGTAAATCAGGGTGGAAAATAAGTATTTGGTCAATAACAAAAATACATCTCAATACTTTGTAACATAACCTTTGTTGGCAATAACAGAGGTCAAACGTTTACTATAGGTCTTTACCAGGTTTGCACACACAGTAGCTGGTATTTTGGCCCATTCCTCCATGCAGATCTTCTCGAGAGCAGTGATGTTTTGGGGCTGTCGCCGAGCAACACGGACTTTCAACTCCCGCCACAGATTTTCTATGGGGTTGAGGTCTGGAGACTGGCTAGGCCACTCCAGGACTTTCAAATGCTTCTTACGGAGCCACTCCTTTGTTGCCCGGGCGGTGTGTTTTGGATCATTGTCATGTTGGAAGACCCAGCCTCGTTTCATCTTCAAAGTTCTCACTGATGGAAGGAGGTTTTGGCTCAAAATCTCACGATACATGGCCCCATTCATTCTGTCCTTAACACGGATCAGTCGTCCTGTCCCCTTGGCAGAAAAACAGCCCCATAGCATGATGTTCCACCCCCATGCTTCACAGTAGGTATGGTGTTCTTGGGATGCAACTCAGTATTCTTCTTCCTCCAAACACGACGAGTTGAGTTTATACCAAAAAGTTCTACTTTGGTTTCATCTGACCACATGACATTCTCCCAATCCTCTGCTGTATCATCCATGTGCTCTCTGGCAAACTTCAGACGGGCCTGGACATGCACTGGCTTCAGCAGCGGAACACGTCTGGCACTGCGGGATTTGATTCCCTGCCGTTGTAGTGTGTTACTGATGGTGACCTTTGTTACTGTGGTCCCAGCTCTCTGCAGGTCATTCACCAGGTGCCCCCGTGTGGTTCTGGGATCTTTGCTCACTGTTCTCATGATCATTTTGACCCCACGGGATGAGATCTTGCGTGGAGCCCCAGATCGAGGGAGATTATCAGTGGTCTTGTATGTCTTCCATTTTCTGATGATTGCTCCCACAGTTGATTTTTTCACACCAAGCTGCTTGCCTATTGTAGATTCACTCTTCCCAGTCTGGTGCAGGTCTACAATACTTTTCCTGGTGTCCTTCGAAAGCTCTTTGGTCTTGGCCATGGCGGAGTTTGGAGTCTGACTGTTTGAGGCTGTGGACAGGTGTCTTTTATACAGATGATGAGTTCAAACAGGTGCCATTCATACAGGTAATGAGTGGGGGACAGAAAAGCGTCTTACAGAAGACGTTACAGGTCTGTGAGAGCCAGAGATTTTCCTTGTTTGAGGTGACCAAATACTTATTTTCCACCCTGATTTACGAATAAATTCTTTACAAATCCTACCATGTGGATTCATGGATTTTTTTTTTCACATTCTGTCTCTCACAGTTGAAGTGTACCTCTGGTGCAAATTACTGACCTCTGTCATCATTTTAAGTGGGGGAACTTGCACAATCGGTGGCTGACTAAATACTTTTTTGCCCCACTGTAAGTGTTGGTTCCCTGAGCCTCTGATTACATTTCTTGACAATCAAGGAAGTGAAATTAGTGCTGAAGACCCAAGGAGAAGTGAGGAATCTCCAGGGTGTCTCACAATCACAAGAAGAGTGACTCTGCAGACTGCTACAAAAAGGTTTCATATTATTTTAATATTTAAAGTTTCAGATCTTAGTTCTGGTTTTATGTGGTTCATTTACCTCAGTTGGGTGGGATTGTGTTGTTAAATTATCATCAGTGTACAGAGAGCTTTAATTTTCCAGGACAAAACTATGTGAATAAAACTAAAAGGTGCTTCTTTCGATCACAGAGTCACCTGCAGAGTCCACCATCCGGAGATAACCCAGACCAGGAACTCAGAAATGTACATACCAGGTACACCAGCGCTTTAACACACCTGGATCAGCTGAACTACATAAAACACATATTTTTGTCTATTGTTTACATCCATCTAGCTTTTCTAAAAAAACACTGCAAACTGTACATGTATATGAAAACTGTTTAAAATGTAATTAATTTTAATGTAAGATTTGCTAATTACTGTGTTCTTTAATGTCACTTCTGTTTTAATGTAAATTTTACAAGATGGAAGTTACGTCACCTGTTTGTGTCATTTTTGCAAAATTTTATTATCCTAATCTTCAAATGTTGAGTTTCAGGTGAAAGCCTGAGATCCTGCACTGACATCCTTCGCTGTTGTCGTGAGGATCTTTGTAACAGCAGTCATTGCCTTTTTAGTCAAGAAATGTCAGCGTTATGGTAAGTCTGTTTTTTTAATAATGTGTTTTAAAATTAATTATTTAACTGATTATTTGGCCATCAGAATGTAAATATTAAAAAAACAAAAAACAAAACAGATCTGTTGCAATTATCTCCGTCAAGGAGGTTGTGTTTCTGGTAATGTTTGTGTGCTTTTCTTTCTGTCTGTAAACATAGTAGCTTGAAAAGTTTCTAATGAATTCTGATTAAGCTTTGCAGGCGTCATGTTAACAATCTATTCAAATTCAGCTAACATCCACCAAAGTGTTCAAGGTCAACTTAATGATTTATTGGTCAAAAAAGCTGCGTGATTTAGAAACCACAATTCTTACGAGTGTGGTGTCTATTACCAATGTACAGAAAGCGATTTAAAATAATATTCCTTGGACATATAAAGACTGATATAGGTCAAAAAACTTAAACTTTCATGAAATTGATTTGCCTGAATTTCTACTGCCTTAGTTTGCATTGGCAACATGTACGAAATGATATTAGGATATTGAAAACATCACATTGACCTCTGACCTCACTTTTACATTTCACATCAGCTTTTCGTTCAAACTGTAAGGACACAAAGATATATGTTATATCTTTAAAGAACATATTGTCAAGAGAAAGACAATGAACTGCCCATTAAGTGACAAATATACTGACATGTAATATTATATAATGAGCTCGGGTTAGTTACACATCAGTACATGTTGTCAAACATCTACTACTACATAATGTCTGCCCTTCTTACAACCTTAAAGTGAATACTGCTGACATTGTGAGCTGACCTGGTGGAGGTTTGCAGAGATTCTTTTAGTTATTTGCTGGACTGGGTTTGTGTTTTCACTCTATAAGAATGTTAAATGTAGCAATAATGTGGACATCTCAGGATACACCAGATCGTTGTGAGGCAGTTTGTACTGACTAATTTGACACAAAATCAAACCTCTTTTTACATTTAACTTTCTTATTTTTACAAGGACTGTATAGCTACAGTAAGTTCTCAATCAAAATCTCTTCACACTAAAAATCTTTACAATAAACAAATGCAGCAAACAGAGAAAATATAAAATTCATACACTAAGAGCAGTAGTGGTAGTTTAGCCAGGACTATCACAAACATATTTGACATTAATTTAGGTATTAGAATAAGGAAATGGGATGTGGTGTGTTGCAAAGTGGCTTGCAGAAGAAGCAGGCCGGGTAAAAGAGCTTAAAAATGTGCTGTAAACAAGATTGACCAATTTGATTAGATAAGTGATCATTTGTTGTAGCCTGGCAGTGACAGCAGGTGATGGTCCTGGATTTTGAGTTAATTTGGCCTGAATTTGTGGCCTGCCTAATCTAATGCTCAGTCTAAATATATTAATTTAAATTATATTTGTGTGTGTGTGTATGTCTGCACTGATCGATAGAATGGTCAAGATTTAAGAAAAAATTGCCAAACAAGTGATTTTTTATTCACTTTTTGTGTTCATACAGTGAGAAGACAAAAATCAGGCCTTGAGAAAGATAAGATGAGTTGTGTTCAACAGTCTAGCCAGCCCTCGGGATCATCACAAAGCACCCCAAACCCTGTTATCCCACCCCCAGCAAAGTCTCCCCACACCATCAGCCACCTGAAACCGGAGGCTTCAACCAACAGAAACCATCCAATCAGCTTAACACAGACCAGGTATTCCACACCTGCCATTTCAGGACAAAATCCAACATCTGGCACGCAGATAAAAAGAAACAGCTGTGACACTTCTGCTTTTTCAGCAAAGAATCGTGCTGTGTCATTCAGAAGTCCTTCAGATTCAAAAGAAAGAAAACATCTTCCTGTTCAAAAAGCATGCGTGTGTCCTGGTCTGGTGCAGGTGGTGCACATGCGCCTCAGCGCAGCAACACCTTCGCTGACAGGTCTAAACTGCACTACAGTACCCTGATAGATTCATCTGATGTCCGGGGACATCAATAACAAATCAATATAATAGTATTAGATTTAGTAGCAGTAGTAGTTATAATAATGATAGTAATTGTAGTATCAAAAGTTAATAAAATTATTAATGCCACTACATAAAAATACTTCTGAGAAAAATTATAATCCCAAGATGTGAAATGATTCAGTGCAAGAAACAGGTCTGTGACATGCTTTATTTTCTTTATGGATTCATCTTATGATTTTTTTTGTTTGGTTTTTTTTTTGCTTGTGAAATTATTTCAAGAGTTTCCCAGTCATAACAAATCTCATGCAAAATGACAGATTACTAAAAAAAACTTGGGAAGAGCAGCTAAAGATGAAAATGCGCTTTTTCCCCACATGAAAAGGTTTCTTTTTTAATTTCATTCTCTTTTGGATACTACATCAGTCAGTTTCATGGGAAACCTTACACTTTTACAAATAATTTATCTTTCATTTGTATGTGTATAATGTGTAAAGTAACATACTTGAAGTTGTGTCTCAATATTTTTATTGCTTTTGATTATTCTGATATTGGAATAATACAAAAATATGAAAGACAAAAACACCTTTCATTTTAAGCTTCTTTTAGTTGTATGCATATTGTATGTCCTATCCTTCAGACACTTTAAACTGAGTGTATGTTGACTTTTCCATTTGTATAAAAAAATGAATCAACTTTTTTTTTCTTCCAAACTTAATTTAAAAATCCCATTACAGAGTCACAGCCCTTATCTACCCCAGAATTTTCCAGGGGTTGGCACAAATAAATGGAAAAGAGACAAAATGAAACCATTCCTTTCCTCCTTACAGGAGCCATGGTGGTTTGAAGGAAGCTTCAGTGCTAAATTGATTTCATTCATCTGTAACCCAGAGGTTTTGAAATGAAAGTTTTGTGGAAATATTTAAGCATCTGTCGATCTAAGCGTATGCAAATAAGAACACCGATCCATCACATTAACATCATGTGAAATAAAGAAAGCACATTATACTTCCACCTTTGCTGCTGCTGTGTTCTCCTATAGAGGTCAACTTTTCTATTAAGGCTTGTTTTTGGTCCATGTTTGTCTCTTATAATATCTCTGCTGCTGGACTTTCTGTCTATGTCTATAATTTCTTGGAGACTTAACTGGTCATGAAAAGACAAAGCTGTTTAATAAATGAATAAATCCTGTTGAAACTGTTTTTTTTCCAGCATATTTAAACGAGCAAACATTTTATCTTTGACTCATGTCCCAGTTTTTAATCCCTGTTCAGCGACGATGCCAGACTAGTGGTAACTGCTAGTTTAATGTCAATGGGCTCAACTTACAAGACTGTACATGTTTCATAGGACGCAGAACCAACATAACAAGCTTGTTTCCACCACTGATCAAAAACAACAACAGCAAAAAAAGGAAATTTTGTTTCATAGATGACATTTCTTTATCACAAGCTTCCATAGGCATAGACAAAACATATAAGAGGGAGAAATTTCTTCTCTGCTCTGGACTCTATTCAAAAAGACGAGCCTTGTCTTTGAAAAATGGGGTCAGTGCCTGCCAATGCTTATAAAGATATAAATGTAGGCATACACTTCAGTCACTGACAAAGGAGAGGAACTGTAATGTTAGGTGACAGTAAGTTTTGCAGAGACTTATGTCAGCATTTGATTGCGTCAGACAGACGAGTAACTTCACAGACAGCAGATACTCGGAGTTCATGAACTGTAAAAAAACTGCATAAATATTTTCACATCCATTAGAAAAAACTTATTTTATTGTTATTGGGAGAGAGACAGAGTGAAGTAAAAACTCAGAAACCAGCGAACGACAAAGGTGGCACCGCTGATTAATAGGATTTTTAAACAGTTTCACATTTGCAATCAGAGGAAGAGGATTTAGGAGAAAATTATTATGGTTTCATGTTTAAATTTTTATTTTGAAACGATATTAGGCTGTTTTAAACATACAACACTTATTACAGTAAAACTGATGTTTTACCTCATCCAGTGTCCCTCTGTTTTGTTCCAACCTATGAGTAACTTTTCATGCTGAAAATGATTCACTGTGTGCGATTAACAGGAAACAGCCATCGTATTTTCTCGAAACCATCGACAGCACCTTTGAATGACTGACAGAGGTTAACTCACTCATCACTGCATCTACAGCAGGTCTGTGGCCTTTTGGTCAGTGAAGCTGCACAATGGTTTATGTTTGTTTAAGTTTTAATAAGCACTGTAGATGTGACTATAATTGAAATAATAAAAAAGTTAGCACTAATAACGCATTGCTGTTAAGATTTCAAGCTCCGTGAAATTAAAGCTTGGCTTATTTACTCAAAAACAGTGCAACCGTGTGGTAGGATATGATAACTGCATTTTATTATCGACCTCTTGATTTAATATTCAGCTTTTTAAAATTCGGCTTTATATCTAAATATCCTACATTTTTCAGCAGATCAAAAATTTATTCTGCTTGTTCTGGTAATTGTTTATTTTCTTCCTTTTTTCGGTTTTTTTCTTCCTCTTCAAAGGACTTCCATGATATACGCTCTATATAAGACCAGATCCCCAAAGTGAAACATTAGAAAACTACATGCAGTGCACGTGTGGCAGATGTGACCCTGAGTTGGATAATTAGAAAAGGATGGATGGATATACATGTATGTGTGTGTGATACAGGGCTTTAAGAACAGGTACATAACTCAATATGTTCAACACAGAAAGAAATTGGAAGGAACACCAAAGGGGCAAAACACCAGCTCTTGATACAGCTGTTGCTTGGAGTTGCAAGACCAGACTGGTCGTAAGACTGGCTACGGATACCGACTCCAGAATGGAGCAATCTCCACCCACCTCCTCTACATGGATGACAGGAAGCTGTATGCCAGGAGTGAAAGAGACACTGTCATTTGAACTTGAGAAGTGTAGTCAGATGGTAATGAAGACGGTAGTCAGAATTGGGGAGGACTGCACTACCATAAGGCAACATTGCAGACATCGAGGACAACTACAAGTACCTGAGAATCCTACAGGTAAACTGAAACCATGAATAGGCCTCTAGGAAAGCTGCAACCACCAAGTATGTGCAGAGAGTAAAGCAAGTCCTGAGGAGTAAGCTAAACGGGAAGAACAAAATCTGGGCAATCAACACCTACGCAATGACAGTGATCAGATACCTCACCGGGATAATAAGTTGGCCAAATGAGGAGATAAATGCCAGAAACATCAAGACAAGAAAACTCCTGACCGTGCATGGAGGGTTTCACCCAAATTCCAGCGCCCTGAGGGTGTACGCTAAGCAGAAGGAAGGAGGCCGAGGCTGGTGAGTGTCAGCACCACAGTCCAGAATGAAACAACAAAAAGCAAAGGTCTGTTGTTGTTGCTTTGACATTTTTTATCTGACTGTGTTAATGCTGTCTACATCATCTGTTGGGTGGACCTTTTGTGACCTTTTGTATAGTTGAGAAGACACAGGAGTCTCTTCTTATAATGTGCTCTAAAAAACAAAACAAAACACAGTCTCTGTTAACACATAAAGTTGCCACTTTTACCATATTCAGCATTGCAAAGGAAAATAATGAAAAATGAAAATGCACAGCAAAGGTATAACAGGCTAGAGACTAGGGATGGGTATCGAAACCCGGTTCTTGTTGAGAACAGGTTCCCACTGTTTCAGTTCCTTGGAATTGTTTGACATTTTTGCAAACATTCCCTAATCGATTCCAGTCGCCCCGAATGACGTCACCACATTGCGGAGCGTCATTTACCCGGCAGGAAACATGGTACCTAAGCGGCTCAAACACTCAAAAGTTTGGTTTTACTTTACGAGAACGGATGACAACAGGACAACTTGCAATACTTGCAAAGTAGATATTTCATTTAAGGGAGGAAACACTACGAATATGCAAAAAACACGTGATGACCTTAAATGAATGTCGTGTTTTTAATTCCGCTCCAGACTCGTGAATCTCAACCCAGCAGCAGCGGTAACGTTTGCACGTCCTCTCCCGTTAATGCGGCAGGTAAATAATCAACTAACAGTGCATATTATGTTAGCGCGATCTGCCTTATTACAAAACCTGCCATTACTGTGCATTTAGGTGACCGTGATGAGAGAGACAGACAGAGTCTGGATCAGATGCTGGCAGTTCTCGCTGCAGTCTACCGGTAGCGTCTCCTTTCAGGCCAGGATAGACGAATGTCACCGAGCAGTGACTAAGTTTGTGGTAAAAGGCTTGAACCCATTTGCCACAGCAGATGCCCCGATTTAAAGTGAACGTGTTTAATTGTAGGCAGGACATTACTGGATATTCTTGTGTAATTGCTACAGAATAATTTATGTTATACTTTGTTATTGCTACAGAAGAATATTTATTTTATTATTTTACATTTACAATTTTTTTTCCTGGGGCCCCTTTGACACCCCATGGAAGAGCCGTAGGCTGGATCTCTTAAGATCTCACTGTTGGGTTTGTAAGGCCATGTTACTCCTAAATTTCTATCTTGTTCAAAGAGAAGATATAAAACAAAGTTCTAAGCTAATCGACCTTAGTGTTCTCCTTTTTTAAAAAGAATCGATAAAGAATCGAATCATTAAACAGAATCAAAAATGGAATCGGAATCGTGAAAATCTTATCAATACCCATCCCTAGAGAGGTAAAGAAGTGTGTCCGTGTAATGAGCACTTTCACTTTAATAGAATCAGTAGCCACATTTTATTGAGATCACTGGTATCTTATCTGGATGAATCATTTGGTTTGTATCGATAGCATAAAATACAACAATATGAATGTTAAAGTTGTTGTATTCAGTCATATTTCCTTTATTAACAGATTCAGATGTGAACATAATCACACGGGCTATATTGTCAGCAAATAACATAAAGTGCTACTACATGAGTTACTTCTCACACACAAATTTTCTGTAGACTTCATCTTGAAATGCACTGACTGATATGAGCTGTCAAATGACTGTACTGCTGTTGTTTGAGTGTAAACAGGAAATGACCAGAGCTTCAAAATTACAGTAACTTAGCATGACTTCATGCAATGCACAGTAACAAAGCATGTTTCTTGGCTTTTGTTTTTTTGTAGGTTTACCAAAAGTTTCATGGCATTTACTGTAAAAATTGTGGTAAAGATTAACAGTAAGGTTATTTTAAAAGCACAAGCTATCAGGTGATGATTCCTTTGTATCCCTTTTTTGTACTAAAAATAAATTGTGGTTGTGTTTCTTCTTCTCCTTTTTTTAACTGATGTTCCCATAACTGTCACTCAGTCCTCTTGAAAAACTTAAAAAGGTTTGCAAGATGTGTTTGTGTTCTGCATGCATGTGACTCATGCTGTGTGACAAGTTTGAGAAATCTGCCTCACATGACCACACAGGATTTCCTTAAGTGCTGTTAATGTTGTGATAAATAATATGATAGCGTTATGTTCTCATCGGCCTCCTGATTTAATCTTGAGATTTTTTAAGGCTTTCTGGTTACATCTACAAATATTATACTTTTTAATCAGCAGCTCAATAATTGGTTCTAGTTGTTCTGGTTAATAGTTTCTTTGAGGGACATGTGCCCTGTTAATTTTATATAGGAGACCAGACCTCAAAGTCATCTAATGTCTTTGTCTAATATCAAAGACATTAGATGACTACTTACAATGTGGATGTGGTTTGTGGCTGTGCTGTACATCCTTTTGTTGTTGCTTTGAGTTATATTTGTTTGCAGACTTTATGCTAAGGGAAAGGAAGGAAGCCGAGGACTAGTACGTGTCAGTACCACTATTCAGCATGACAAAGAGCAACAAAGAGCAAAGATTTGTGTGAATGTGTTAATCCTGTCTACATCATCTGCTGGGCGACCTTTTTGTGTCTTAAATTTGGGGGTTTGTGTCTTTAAGATATTCCTTTTAGCTTTTTTTTTTTTTTTTTTTGAGACACTGGACGATTTCCCAAAGGGTTTCATATGAAATGTGATGTGAATTAGAAAATTACAATCTATGATAACAAGTTGTCAGTTTCAGCACATTCAGCATTACAAAACTACTTTTGTAGCTGTTTGTATTGTTTGGCATGATGAAAGGAAGCACTTTCAGTTCACTCACTCACTGTTTGACTTGAAGCAGCAGACCTTATTGTCTTTTTTGAGTTTGTTTTCATTTAGCCAGATTTATCTTGTACTGCATTTGAATCTTATCTGGGTGTAGTTTAAGAGAGCACAATGACTATGATCTCCTAAACTACAAATACATTAAAAAACAAAACAAGAGTGCATGATGACATTCACACCGTCATGAACCCACCCACTTCCTGTTTTGTGAATGAGATACTACAGTTGGAACTGTTGCACATCATTATGCCTCAGGCTGCCCTCTAGAGAGGAAGCATGGAGCAGGTTAACAGAGTTTGGGTCCTTTTTCAGTCCTTATTTCACACCCGTGGATCCGGCAGGTCGTTTTTCTGTGCTTCGGCCACGCACGTCCTTGCGTTCCTTCTCGCTGTGGTCCTATCTTCTTGTAGAGGTAGGATTTCTACAGTCCCGTGGGAGTGTTTTGTGTCGCGTGACTTTCCCACGAATTACTGTGCAGATCACACGACAATATATTTGTTATAAAATCAGCTGAAATGGAGAGAATATCAGTGTAGTAGCTGCCTCTGCCCGTTGTCCATTTATATGCCCATATACAGTGGACTACACGGTTAATGGTTAATTCTTTGTATCTTGTTTTATTTAATCTGAAAAAGTCGGTGATCACTGTCACCCTATGTTTTTATTACCACTGTTCATTTTAAAGCTCAGTTTTTACATCCTTACGATGTGACTACAGCCCAGCTCATGCAGCAGTATATCAATGACTAAACTTATATTGTGGATGGATTATCTCAGCTGTTCTGCTGCTGCACCTCTTAGATATGACTGTAGTCATTACTGCTCTCACTACTTGTTTCAACTTCTATTGACTGTGTGTTTGAGGTGGTTTCAATCAGGCAGAACTGAAAACACATCCACACTGTTTCATGGTTTCTGGTAATATTTGTGTAAAAAGTGATATGCCTAGCAGGTTTTTACAGTTAATGGCTTGACTTTCATTTTTAAGAAACAAAAAAGGTTGTAAATCTGAGGACATGGGGGGGGGGGAATATGAAGAATGAAAAGGTGGTTAGTCGAGCTGATATACCTGTGCAGGTACAGAAGACCAGATTATTTTAGACAGTTTGCCTGAGGAATGGAGGAGAAGTGTACAGGTACCAAGCAGTTTCATGTTTTGATATAATAATGGCATCCATTATTCTGGGAGAAAAATCATCCCACTGTTTGCTTTTGGGCTTTCAAAGCTTTAATGTTTACGCCTGTAAACAATGTTGTATTTTTGGAGCCAGATTTGACCAAATTTGATTGCTAAATAAATGCTAAATGCTAGCATTCTGTTTAGCAAACTGCATCAATAAACTGTATTACACAATAGGTATTTGAGGGATAAATGCCCTAAAAGAAGCCAAGAGGTCTTCTTTATACAATTACTTCAACTGAGTCCTAGCCTATTGGAAATAGCTGCCAGTGTTGGCAGACCCATCGAAGTAGGCTCAACTGCAAAAGTTAAACCTCAACAAAATTTCAATGAGTGATAATAATAAATACATTTAAAAAAAAAATCACTCCTGCTGTTGTCATGTAGAGATGTACCATCTACAGAGGCTAAAGCTGGTTTGTCTACCAAGCTGTAAACAAATGTTTTAACTTGTTTTAATGTTGTTAACGTGGGCATTTTGAGTTCTATAGCATTGAGAAATACTGTTGCTGCACATGCAAACTATATTAGTAGATCCAGTTCTTTGACTGTAGGAAAAACACAGTAATTAGTTGCCACACATATTCTGTTTTTTTTTTTTTATTCACAGGAATAATGTTAGTGGATACTGGACCAAAGATCGTTGCCTTTGTCGGTGAAACTATCCTCCTGCCCTGCATCACCACCATCAACAGTGAGGTGCCAACAGTGGAGTGGACTAAAGAGGGTCTGTTTCCAAACACTGCCTTCCTGTACCGGGATGGATGTGAGACCTTCGAGATGAAGAATCCAGTCTTTCAGTACAGAACAAACCTCATCATGCACAAACTTCACGACGGAAACCTGTCAATGGTGATATCCAATGTGCAGCTAAATGACAGTGGAAGCTACCAGTGTGCAATTCGGAGGAACAGGAAAAAGAAAGTCATCACAAGGCTGGAGCTGTTTGTAGGTACGTTAACTCAAAGTGCAGTACTGTATTTATCCTTTCCTCCACTTTGGAGATCAGCACAAGCCTCACATTTTGGTTTAGGTTTCCCTAAAGACTCCGAGGAGGGTGTGAGGAGTGCACAGATTTTACTGTGAATGTCAGATTAAATGATTTATTATTTAATGAAATAGTCTGAGGTTTTCTCCTTTCTATTCTTTATTCTAAGCAAAGGTAACCAATTATCTGCAGATTTTTCCCAATCGTCTTTGCCAAATGTTCTTAGGAGAACATGCAGATTCTTTAATGATTTCTTTGATCCACAAACCTCAGATAATATTTGACATTAAAGTATTTTCCACAGTGAAAATTTTTGTAATAATGTTTGCTGGAAGGTTCAAAGGCCACACCCTGAATAATTCTTGTTTTTACAGGTGCCGTTTCTGAGCCGAAACTCTATGTTGTTCCTGGTGTTGGAGGAGGACTGACTCTGCAGTGTGAGGCCAAGTGCTGGTTCCCTGAGCCTAGGATTACATTTCTTGACAATCAGGGAAATGAGATCAGTGCTGAAGACCCAAAGAGAGATGGAAACTCCCCAGGGTGTCTGACAGTTACAAGGAGAGTGACTTTGCATACTGCTACCAACAGGTTTAATATCATTTTAATGCCTAAAGTTCAAGACCTCAGATCTCATTTTATCTGTGTCATTTACTTCATCCAAATGGGAATGTGATATCAAGTCACTGCATTAGTGCAGTCATGCATAAGCTATGACAAAAAGTGCACATCAGTTTTCTTTTTCCAGGACAAAACTGTGAATGAAACCTAAAGGTGTGTCTTTTTAATCACAGGGTCATCTGCAGAGTCCAGCAGCCTGAGATAAACCAGATTAGGGACTCAGAGTTTTACATACCGGGTAAGCTTAACACCTGAATCAGCTGGACTGCATAAAACTTAGATTTCATTATTCTTTTGTAATTATTCTAAATGTTACATTTTGCAGAATAAAAGTGCATCAAAAAGCACCTTCAAAAAATAAATAATGCCAGTGTCTCTTTGTGTAAAATGATCTTGATTTTCTCATTAAATCTCTTTTTTTAATCATTTCAGATGAATACCTGAGATCCTGCACTCTAAACATCGTAATCAGCGTTGCAGTGACGATCCTTTTAGTCACAATCACCTGTGCACTCGTATACTTTATTGTCAAGCGCTGTTGCTCCTCCGGTAAGTCATTTTGTGCCATCCATCCATCCATCCATCCATCCATCCATCCATCCATTCGCTTCCGCTTATCCTTTTCAGGGTCGCGGGGGGCGCTGGAGCCTATCCCAGCTGTCATAGGGCGAGAGGCGGGGTACACCCTGGACAGGTCGCCAGTCTGTCGCAGGGCCAACACACAGGGACAGACAACCATTCGCACTCACATTCATTCGCACATTCACACCTAGTGACAATTTGGATTATCCAATTAACCTATCCCCACAAGCTGAGGAAACACCAGAAACAGAATAAAAGAAATCCTATTGTTTGTTGTGAAATCTGTTTATGTTGTCCTAGTAAGGCTACCATGGGGGCGACCACTAGAGGTCGCTAGAATACTGTATGTGTATATGTTTTGAGAAAATTGATGATAGCCACGTACACTGCTGCTACAGTTCAACAAAAGCTGTTCGTGCAGGAGAACCATGCGTCTTATTGCCTCCAATCACGACATTGTTAATTCCTTTGATCTGAGAGGGAACCAGACTTCTTCACATGTATTCTGTTTTCAGACCACAGAGGCCACAGGGTTAGGAGGACGGACAAATAACCAAAATATTGGGGGGGAGTATGTGCTGCTTTGCACCTGTTCCCCACTACCTCCCCACTTGGTACGTTCTTTTATTTCCTACTTGGTTAGGTTTAGGAAAGAGAGAGAGATATGGCCCAGAGCAACCCTACACACTGAACAGACGGAGGGATTGGCTGATCTGGCATAGGTTTTGGTAGGATCAGTAAACACCAGCAGAGGGCAGCAGTGCACAGCTTTCAGGAATTGTAGGATCGTTACTGGTTGCCTGTTGTCGATACAGATGAAGTCAAACACGTGGATCTTAAAAGAGCCTTTGGTGGATTAATTAAATACACAAGACTCTGCATCACTGCTTCTTTATGTACCTGATAAGTTGACAGCTATCATTGAGTGTGCTGTGATTTGAAGTTTTTCGCTTCAGCTTCACTTGCTGAAGCATTGTGACTTTTTCTTAACACAGCTGTGATTCATAGCGGTGAGTCAGAATGATACTTTGCGTAGTGATTTCCCAGTGAATCTTCCTCTGAATCATTGCACCCCCCCCCCCCCCCACACACACACACACACAAGAGCACAAGAGAGATGAAGACACACTACAATGAGCTGAAACATGCACTTGTTATTGTTAAAACAGATTATTATGACTCAAAATATTATTTGGTTTTCATACGTGCCTATTTTCAGTGATATCAGCTGTAATAGCAGGATATTAACTAGGCATATAAACCTATAATTCTCTCTCCTTTTTGCCATACTTTTCAAGCAACCTATATTTGACAACAACATAAAAATTAAAATTCTGTTTTGGAGGCACGACCACAATATTTTTAGTGGCCCCGTATGAAAAAATTCTGGAGGCGCCCTGTCTTTGTGAATTATTAAATTATTATTATTGAATTAATTTGGTCTTCTGACGAAAACAAAAAGAGGATTCAATTAAAGAAGATTTCATAGGCTTGCTTTAACTTCTAAAAGAGTGTAAAAAAGAGACTTTACACTTTTTTCACTTACTGAAGGGTGTCTCATTTCCTGTCATGCTCAAGTGCACGGCATGAAGCCGCTTCAGAGGGGTAGGTGTGAAATGGTGGGGGTGTAAATTCATGAGAAGGATAAGTGTTTGGAGGGGGAAACCAAAGAGCACTGCATTCTGCAGACAGAGACCACAGGGGGTGGAAAATAGAAGCCCCCTGCATGTGCTCACAGTGTTGATCTGACATTTGGAATATGAGGGTTTTTTGCAGAGCCCACCAACACCTAATCATCTGTGCGACCCTAATAACTTCCTGCAAGTCAGAGAGCTGCTGAAAAGTTTCTAAGAAAGAAAAGAGCACCAAAGCACAATGGAGATCTCTTCAACGTGTCTGATTATCTGTGAGTAAATTTTACTTTTTTAGTTGTTTTTAATTCAGCTGTAATTGAAAGAATTCCTGAGCTTGCAGGACATTTGAAGGTTTTATTAGGTGTATGTTTCTCCAAAGATCTCAAAGAAAATACGATTACTTCTTTGTCCTACAAAGTACAACTTGATGAGAGGCTGCTTCCTCACACATTCTGCTTTAAATTTCTCCCATTTTTTCCAGAGTTATTAGGTTTTGATTTATGTTCGGCTCGTCACAAGCTAAAAATGTGATTTGCTGTATTTTAATTTCACTTTCATTTACTCACTTCCACGTTGCTGTTTTCGGACGTACTCGTGATATATTGCATGGACAGAATGATGTTTTGCATGATAATTTTACTGTGCTGCGAGCTTAAATTGTTAAACAGAAGCGTCGCACTACAAACCCAAGTTGGCAAAGTACACAAATGGTTTTCCTACTGCAACATGTCAACATATCAGCAGTGGACAAAGTCCGGTTAGTTCCTTTTTGCAACCTGCATGGACTCTCTGTGATCTGCCAACAATGGTACCAATGCCAAGATAAACACACTATTCATTATGTATATCGTGAAAACAACATAATTATATATTTTAACACCCTTGAGTTATATTGTCTCTTGTAAAAGGGACTTCTTTCTTCCCACATTATCCTTAAAGTACTTGCTCAAAGGAGATTTTAAGGTATTTGGAATTCACTTACTAATATCGTATGTCATGGCTACTGAACGGACCCACGCGCAGACAGTTCTTTCAAGGAAACAAAAGGGGATTTATTTACAATAGGGATCACCTTAGTGCAAAATACATGTACAGTGAGTTGGGAGGGGGTCCAGGGCTCCAGGGAGAGAAGGGGGGGGGAATCCACACACACGCTTCCTCTTCCACTCAGTCACCGCCACCGCTCCTCCGCACACACGCACTCCTCTTCAGCCGCACTCGCTCCAACACTCCACACACTGCCCCACTTGGACAGGTCCGGTGATTCGGTCCAGAATCTACAGACAGAAGGTCAAAGGTTAGTTCCACAACATAAAACACGTGTAAGCGATTCTTCTTTGAATATGCCGCGAGCACGAACTCAGGTGGTTCGACGTTCCAGCGGTGAGCTGCTCTGTGCCACTGCCTTAAATAGCAGCTGGGGAAATCAGCCAGATCAGCCGCAGGTGGACACCATCCACAGGGGTGCGTGGGCCAAGAGTGAGAGCCCGTAATGAGCTCCACCCAGGCAGAGAGGAGGAGGAGAGACAAAAAACTAAAACTAACAACAACAAAACCTGTAGCCAGCGTGGGCCAACCAGAGAGACACGGGGACCGTGACATCGTAGGGTCTCTATATTATCAAGCATCACAAGGGTGTTGTTGTGAAAATCCTTCTGAGACCAAGAAAAATAAAGTTCTGGACATTTTTTTGTGTGTTTGTTTTTTGGAAGATTTTAAATTTTTAGATGATTTGGATTAAATACAAAACCTTTTTCCAAATAGCGGTTTATTCATTTATTTTTTATTTTTTATTTTCTGCCACTAGTTCAACAACAGAATGATGTTATGTGGAGATTTGGTGTTCACGTTCATGTGGATTTCTGGTTATTGTTTTGTTCACAAACAGTAAAATTGTTAGATGAAGGAAACTGGAGAGGAAATGTCTGCTCATCTACACAGGACTTGAACGGTCTCAGCATAGAGAGGCAGCTTTGTTGCACTCTGTTGAAGTACAGTCATCTTCCAGAGATCATGAATTTTTCTTATTATTAGAGACATCAATATCAATTGTTACTTTGATGGAGTAATCTTGAAGATTTTGTCTTGACTTAACTGAATTGACTATAATTAGGACTCAAGTGTATCTGGATCCCAGTGCATCAGGCATGCCATGAACACGTTATAGATACACCAAAGATTGTTTTCAGATTTCAGGTTAAAACAGTTAGGAGAAGGAAACACATCAGAACACTAAACCATGAACATATTATCTATGCACTGAAGATTGTTTTCAGTTTTCAGGTTGCCTTGTTAGATGAGCACCTCTCTGGTTTGTGTGCTGTGGCATTTTCAAAAACCTGGTTTTCTATTTCCTATTTGAGGTCACCAGACGGCCTCCAGGCTTGGCAGTTGTGGGCAGTTTTGTCCTGTCTTCATGTCTCATGGTAAAAACAGCTGGAAACCAGTTTCAATAGAGTTGAAATTGAACTGAAAAAGAAGGGAAGGGTACAAGCTCAAGCTGGCAGTAGTAAAACAGTTGCCTAGCGATCGTATGTTATATGGACGACAGTATTGGCCCACAGCTGTTAATCTTTGAATACAGGTGTTTTACGTTGCATTTACACAGCTGTATAAAACTGAGCACCCTTTCAGTCCGCCATTACAAACACTTACAAAAGATTGGGTCGTTCTAAAGAGGTCACTGAAACACTGAGCGTGGTATGACTAAAGTCCATTCGTGGAATTTCTTCCCTCCTAGATATTCCATGATCAACTGAAAGTGATATTATTACGAAGTGGAACAACAGCAACTCAGCCATGAAGTGGCAGATCACACAAACAGAGCAGAGTCTCTTAATACGTAAGAGTTTCCAACGCTCTGTTCACTCAGTAACAGAGTCCAAACCCCCTCTGTCATTAACCTCAAACAGTGTGCACTCTTGTAGGTGTACTCCATCTGTGGCCTTTGCTTTCGTCCATGTCTTAATTTGAGACGTTCCTATTATTATCATTGTTATTATTATTTTATACACAGATGTCATGGACTTACAAGTAATAGATTGATATGATGCGGTGATATGGTCTTAATCTTTTGTGGATTTCTGATCATTTTTTTTGTCCATGAGCATTAAAACAGTTAGATGAAGGAAACACATCAGAACACTAAACAATGAACACATTATATACGCACTGAAGATTGTTTTCAGTTTGCCCTGTTAGATGAGCACCTCTCTGGTTTGTGTGCTGTGACATTTTCAAAAACCTGGTTTTCTTTTTCCTGTTTGAGGTCACCAGAGGGCCTCCAGGCTTGGCAGTTGTGGGCAGTTTTGTCCTGTCTTCATGTCTCATGGTAAAAACAGCTGCAAACCAGTTTCAATAGAGCTGAAATTGAACTGAAAAAGAAGGGAAGGGTACAGTTTAATGCACTGTTAGGAAATGTATTATCTATATTCACAACATACTTCATACCGTGTACATTATAACATACCATAATAGACCCATTTCTGTAATATACTTACATATCTATACTATTGCTAATATATATTGTAATATACCTATATCACTAAAGCACTTCTGGATGGATGCAAACTGCATTTCGTTGCCCTGTACCTGTGCATTAGCAATGACAATAAAGTTGAATTCTATTCTATTCTATTCTATCAAATGTACAAAACAGAGTAAAATTGCTTGGAAATCAAACTTTTAGCAATGGCTCTGAAATAACTGAAAATCAGGTTGTGTAGGAATGTTTAGCTTATGTTAGAGTTTAGGAATGTGTTAGATAGGATATAGAATTGTGAGACACTGACACTGCCTTGGATATAAATAAAGGCCTGACTGTGTCATGAACTTAGGAGTAGATTTTAGGAGACCCTCCCCCAGTTGAACTGTGTAAGTAAGACAAAGAGGAGTTAATGCTGAGTGGAAATTCCTCAGGGCATGCCTGGGTGGGAGTCTCAAAGTTTGTAACTAAATAACTTTGGTTTGCACCTTAGAACACACATGCATCAACATTACAATGAGCGGGTGGAGGGAGGTTCGGAGTCTTCTCTCACCCCCGTTCTCTGCGACCTGCTGGAGCAGGGGGGCTAGGACTAGGAGGAGGAGTTGGCCGTCCGACTGCGGTCTGGAGTGTGGAGCCTTCCTGCTGCTGCGGAGTCGGGGCGGTCTGCCTCCCCCCACCGCAGGGAAAAGGGAAACACCACCTGGGTCTGGGTGCAGTTCCCCCCTCCAGGGGCTGGGGCACCTAGACCCGGTTTGTAGAGTACGCTTGGGGAGTGTGATCGTGTGTACAACGTCTCTTTATGTCTGTCTCCACGTTGGTTGAGTGTGGAGTAAGTGCATATGAGAGCATGAGGGTGGGAATGGATGTTTGTATCTGTGTGTGCCTGTATGTCTGTGTCTATATGTCAGGTTGGGTGTCAGGCGCCACCTCTCTGGGGACATCTCAGGCCCTCCAAGGTTTGGAGGCCTATCTCCCCCTACCACCACTTCCCCTGCCAGTGGCGGACCCCCTCAGACATCGGTGCGTTGGTGGTTCTTTGTGTCCGGGGATGGGCGTCCAGGTACACACCGGCTCACTCCTTGGCGGCCGCTTATCGGGGCCTGGAGCCTGGGGCTCGCTCGGGCCACTTCGGAAGTGGGGTGCCCATGGCCTCTCGGCCTGGGGCTCGGTCACTCAGGCGCAGCTGGCTGCCGGCGGAGCTCACGGGTGCGTCACTGCAACTCCCCCTGGCTTCTGCTCCGCGGCTGCTGAGTGAGCCCTCATCTGGGACTCTCCTCAGCTCTTTCCGGGACAGTGGCGCAGCTGCCCCTCTGTTGGTCTTCCTTGGTCTCTTGTGTTCTGGGGGCCTCTGGATGTCTGGAGTTTTGATCTCCTCCACACCTGCTTCACGCCCTGGAGGACGGGGCTGTGGCCCCCCCACACCCTCTAGCAGATTATTACATGAAGGAACCTTTTAAAAAAACAAAAAACAAGCGCGTCCATGCTCACAGGTGTACACACGTGTGATCACACCCACAAACTACACCCTTTTTGGCTCCTACCTCAAAGCACACTGTGTTCTGTTGATCTTATGTGCTGCACAATAATGTTTAACATTTAGTATTTACTGTCATATTCCCATATATCATTGTGATGTTGTTTATTCTATTACTCTTGTTCTCTTCTGCTTGCTTTCTTTTTTCTTTCTCAGCAGGTGACCCAGGTGATTGATATATGCATTTTTTTTCTCTGCCCGTTCTGTTGGTTTTTGTCTTTTGCCCTTCTCCCCCGTCCCTCTTCTCAGCTGTTTCTCTTTCCCTCTTTCTTTCTCCCCTTCTTTCCCCCAGTCAAGTCTGTCCCGTATTCAGTAAGTGAAAATAAAATAAACAATAAAAGGTGAATCAAATGGACCATTACGGCAAGGCTGGGATGGTCAGTTTGGTAAAGTAAACCCGTTGGGCATCTTTCTTTGCCTTTAGACAACAATTCTGACGGCAAAAGAGCCAAATGGGACAGGCCAAAAAAAAAAAAAAAAAAAAAAAAAAGGAAATTCCTCAGGGCATGCCTGGGTGGGAGTCCCAAAGTTTGTAACTAAATAACTTTGGTTTGGAAGGGAGGTGGACTTTTATGACCCTCAGGAAGGTACGTACATAGAGATATACGCACATAGTGTTTTAACTGTTACGCACACACATCCACACGCACACTCACTCACGTGCACTCACACATACACACAGGTACACGCATACACTCACTCACGTGCACTCACACACACACGGATACGCGCACACACAGGCATTCACGTGCTCGTGCACATAGACACAGACACAGAGTTTGCAGCACACCGTGGGGGGTTTTATGATAGGGTCGCTCCTACAAAACTGTTTCACGGACAAATGAGTGAAGATTTTGCAGAGGGGCACCGGCCTGGCAAGTCTTCCCTTCTAGAAGAATGCATGCTTAAATGAGGATAAATAAAGATGAGTAAAGTTTTTGTGAAAATGACTACTGAGTCCGTCTCTGGATGCTCGAGGAATAAAAAGAACCGGGGTAAAACAGATTTCGCAACAGTTGTCATTCACTAGGTGGTTTAATGTGGAAGAACATGTTTTTCTCTATCAACCAATGCTTGCCATGGGGTCTCCAGACCTGTGTGTCTGGGGCTTACCACAAGTCTGCAGACTTGCATGTTTTAAAAGGACCAAATCTCAGCCTGATGCTTTTTCCTCTTCTTTTTATTTCATGTTTCGAACCCCAGCTGCTATGCTGAGCATCCATCCTGACCGATCACAGTTCTTTTGGTACGAGACGATCACGCTGAGCTGTGAAGGGACAGACAACTCTGGAAATTGGACTCTGAAGAGAAACACCTCCTCTAAAACTGCTGAGTCATGTATCTCGGGTTGGGGAGTGTCAAATCAGACGTCATGCACTATTGTGGACACCTATGCATCAGACACTGGAACATACTGGTGTGAGTCTGATCGAGGGGAATGCAGTGAGACTATCAACATCACAGTCAAATGTAATGCTCTTTGTTATTTGATGTTTTAGACTTTTTATCTGATATACAGCTGAGGAGTCATAGCACGGTTTGATTTTCAGATGGAGTCATCCTGGAAAGCCCTGCGCTTCCTGTGACAGAAGATGAAACAGTGATACTTCTCTGCTATTACAAGTACGATGAAGAGAGCAAGGCGACTTCTAATTTCTCTGCTAACTTCTACAAAGACGGACATTTAATCAGTACTCAGCCTGCAGGGAACCTCACTTTCTCAGCTGTGTCCTTATCTGATGAAGGTTTCTACAAGTGTGAACACCCAACAAAAGGACAGTCAGCACAGAGTTGGATGGCTGTCAAAGGCAAAGGTGGGTTCAGGCAACAAGACATCTGTTTTGAGGAGAAATGTGGTAGACGTGATACATAATCAATAAAATACACCCAGTCTGTCCTTTGACATATTCATTGTGCTCCAAAAGCAATGCATTGACTAATTTCACCTATTTAAACTAGTCACTGAGGATTGATTGACATATATTCAAAAGATTTTGTTATTTTCTAACTGGTGAAGCATAAAATCCTTATTGAGGCAGTCCTGTCTTCCTCCTCTCACCCCAAATGGTCGCTACAGACAGCAGATGGCCCCGCCCCTCCCTGAGCATAGTTTTGCTGGAGGTTTCTTCCTGTTAAAAGAAAGTTTTTCTCTCCCTCTGTTGCCAAAGTGCTTGCTCATAGGGGGTCATATGATTGTTGGGGTTTTCGCTGTTTTCTTTGTATTATTGTAGCGTCTTTGCCTTACAATATAAAATGCCTTTAGGTAGCTGTTGTTGTGCACTGTATTGAATGCTGAATTGAAACTATTTAAAATGCAGTCACATATTTTCAGTATATCCACATGCACATTGCATGGTCAAAAAAAATATAAACAGTATAAAAAGTGGATGTAGCCATTCTTGCACCACTCATTACTTAGTGAAGTACTCTTATGAAACCTCAAATTGAGTGCTTTACCACTTTGAAATGGACATGATAAGGGAAGAGGTGTCCAATGCATATTCATTGTTCAAGAACTTATGACTGGTAATTAATTCATGAGTGAGCATTACTTGGATAATCCTTCATTCTGATTTCAATAAAGGCCATAATTTACTAAAGGAACTTCATATTTTATTTATTATGACTAGAAATTCGTGGCTGAGCCAAGCAAGTCAACAGAAAAAGGTTTAAAGAGGTCACAGAGTGAGGGAACTTCCCCTAGACTTCTATAGCATTGGAAGTCTCTTTCCAGTCACAGGAGTCTCCACCTGCTGGCCATTAAAAGAATGAAGATTTAACATACTTGCATATTAGACCTTGAGGCTGTATCCATCTTTTATACTGCCTGTGCAGTACTGCTCTGATTCACACATCTCATCTGCACATACTTAATTAGAAGGTAAATATGAGAAATACATATATAACGTCCAAGAGCTTTTAAGCTCCTGTGCCCTGTATTTCTTTGGCTTTCCCTGTCGGTTACTTAATTGATTCTACTGTGTATTGTTTGATTTCCTTCCTTTATTGTTGCCTTTCAGCCATTTATTCTGCCTGTATTTTTGGTACTTTCTATGCCAACTCTGTTATTTTGTTCTGTCTTCCTTACAGTCAGAGCTCAGCCATCAGTATCTGTGCCTGGACTGATTGGTGCTATTCTGGTGAAACTCTTCTACACTGTGATTATTACACTAGGTGCAAATGTACTCATACGCCGAGCTAATGGTAGAAAACCTGAGAAAATGAGTGTGATGTGACCTCTTTGATATCATTTCCCTCATATATTGAAATATATCTTTATATTTGTACAGCCATGATGTTTCGCTTTTTATTTGAAAATGCTGGAAATTAATCGCAAAGAAAAAACAAAGAATTTAGGAACATCTGAGATAAGATGCGGTAAAAATGTTTAAGGATGCGTTCACCAACAGCTATGGAGTCTGTGTATGTAATGGTGTTAAACATGTACTCATAAGACAAGTATTTAACCATCCAGCCATCAGTTTTTGCAGCTGAGCTAGAGCTGGAGCCTATCCCAGCTGTCATAGGGTGAGAGGAGCTATGGACAAATTGCCAGAACTGGTGAGAGACAGATCTGAGAACAACCAAGTAACCTAGCATATCTTTGAATTGTGGGTGGAAGCTGGAAAACCCACTGGGAGAAGATGCAAACTCCACTTAGAACACCAGGCAACTGATGGATTCACACCCAGGACCGTTTTCCTGTGGGGCCGTGGTGAGAAAACCATATCATTATGCCGTCCTTGTTACTATATGACTGTAACTACCTTCTATAGTGTTTTGTAAACCATTTAACACATTAATATGGTTCTAATAAATGACAACTGGAGTGCCTGGAGAGAACCAACACCAGCACTGTGAGAAGATACAATCTTCATACCGAAGACCAGGAAACTGATGGATTCACACCCAGGACCGTCTTCCTGTGAGGCCGTGGTGCTAATCACCGTATCATCATGCAGCCCATGTTAAACTATATGACAGTAACTACCCTCTATAGTGTTTTGTAAACCATTTAATATGTTATTGTGGTTCTAATAAATTACAACTGGAGCATCACAGAGTGCATTTTGTGTTTTCTGTAGGAAAATACACTTTAGGTTTTAAAAAGGCATCATTTTAAATCTGGGTGAAGTATTTTTATAAGAAATCAAAAAGGATCAAACTCGTATAGAGGATAAATGTGTTAATGACTATTAAGTTACATAGATGCTGCCTTGATTTGCAGCCAAATGTCTGTTCAAAACTAACTTTTCAGGAATAATTAAAAATAACATTCAATGTACGATGAAGCCCTCTGCCTGTAACTCAGGGTATCAGCATGTTTACATTGTTGACAGGTGACAAAAAGAAATGTTTCTCAGTGCTCACTCATTTTTTAGGTAATCACCATTCAAACTTGGGTGATAATAATAATAATAATAATTGTTATGGCCCTGGGCCTTGAGGGAGTGAGACCGCTTTTCTCTTCAAGCAAATCCAATAGTGCCAGGACTCAATAATGATTGGCTAGCTGGAGATCTGTGCCAGCCCTCCTGGGCCCTATTTCAGGAAGCCGGTTTAGTGGAAAAACTGAGTAAGTATACCCTGAGTTAACGAAAACTCTGGGTTTTCAGTTTCACAAAGCGAGTTTAGATTCATCCTGAGTGAGTTACTATGACGACACACTCCGTGAAGCTAACCTGCCCCCTAGCAGGTTTACTTCAACTAACCCTGACTGTCTCCGCCTCTGTGTCGGAAACCTGACTGTAGGAAGTGTCAGACATGGCGTGCCCCTTCCTTGAAGAGCCAGTAGATGTTGAAGCCCAAATTCTCTGCAGGGCTCTCCGCCGGGAGAGAGTGATTAGAGCGCGTTTGGACATTTTATCATTTCCTGATGATTTTCTGTGTGAACGTTACCGTTTTTCAGCACAATCTATAATTTATTTGAAGAACATCCTCAGGCCTAATATTGCTCATAAGACACATCGCGGACATCCTCTCAGTTCTGTACATATTATTTGTATTGCACTTCGGTTTTTTGCAAACGGGAGCTTTCTGTATAATATTGGTGACGCTGAGCACGTTTCCAAGGCTACCGTCTGTCGGGCAGTCAGGAATGTTACAGTTGCACTGAAACGTCTCCTGCACTCGTTTGTGGTGTTCCCCGGTCATAGACCCACAAGATTTATCAAAGAGGGATTCCACAAAATTGCAGGTATCAGGATGACCAAAACTTAATCCATGATGTGGTGATACTTGAACTACTACTTAAATTTTACATTTATTTTCAGGGTTCCCAGGCGTGATTGGCTGTATAGATGGCACTCACATTCCAATCATTGCTCCTTCAGTAAATGAAGGAGGCTATGTGAACAGGAAGTCTTTCCACAGCATTAATGTGCAGGTACATAGTTCCCTGTAGCATTTCAAACTAACAAATCATTTCATTATAGTAATGGATGCTAATTTGTGTTCTCTGCACTGTGAAGATCATATGTGATGCTGCCAACATTATCACAAATGTGGAAGCCAAGTGGCCAGGCTCTGTGAGTGGTGGTGGTGGAGGACCCCCACCTGTTTTTCGGGCCTCCGCTTTTTTTCTGTTGGCTATAACGGGTCACATTTGAGCATACAGAGTAAGCAAATATGTACTTGTAATGCTCAGATAATTTCAATAAGTGCTTACAGAGGGGAAATTAATGTAGCCTCTAACTGCAATTGATTTACATGGGACAAACAGACCAAGCACTATGGCTCAAAATACAATTACACCTTACCTGTTTGGACTATATTTTTATATTTCATTTTTACTTGCTGCCAGGAACGTTTGGGGCCTGTTGGGTTGCACTTGTGCTCACATCATCACAAAATAAAATGTATAAAATAAAAAATAAAATATAATAAAATAACGTGTTAAATGGGTGGAAATCCCTAGATCAATGTTTAAATTAACACTCACGCATTGACTCTGTCGGCTATGTTTTGCCATGCATGCTCCCTTTTTTTTGCAGCTGAGGCTGTGTTACTTTTTTTCTGCAAAATTTGCATGTTATCGGCATATGCTGCCATCAGAATTTCGGCGTCAAGCGCTGTAAAATACATTGACCGCGCCTTCTTTCCCTCCGTCTCCATGGTGACTCGCTTAATCTGTGCTCCACTAATCAGGGCTTTATGTATCCTCGTGCGCGCGCCTAACTTGGGGTTAAAGCAACTCCGCGTTGATTGAACTACTTGTTATCAGCCTTTCTGAAACCGAATATTCCGAGTTGGACAGTTTGGGGTTACTCAACCCTGCGTATCGTTTTTCACTCTGAGTTTTCTAAACCGGCTTCCTGAAATAGGGCCCTGTATGCAGTTTGCAGTGTGCCAACCCTCATAGACAGGGCTGCACATAAGTGGTCCGCAGGTGCGCATGCGCTGTCAAAATAAAAGACGCGCAACAAATAATAAGTTGCAACGCATGTTTGCGTACATAAGATTTTCTGGAGGAGGACAGACGTTTGTTTAGAACTCTTAAAGATGTCAAGAAGCTCCTTTAAGCAATTACTTTGGTAATTGCTCCTTCCTCCACCTCCAAAGAAATGTCAGAAGGAGTCCGAACCACAAAAGAAGCACGTATTCTCGGAAAAGTGGTTGCAGGAGGTGAGCTGGCTTCAAACAAATGATGAACGCACAGAGATGTGGTGCAGAATATGCCGTGAAAATCCCACTCTAGCGGACAAAAACAGTGCCTTTTATATGGACGCAAACACACATTGCAACTTCTTATCTGGTGTGCGTCTTTTATTTTGACAGCGCATGCGCACCTGCGGACCACTTATGTGCAGCCCTGCTAATAGACACTTGACTGCCTGGGATCCGGTGGTGCTCCAGGAAGCAATGAGTGGTTGATTGTATGTGAAGGAAAAAATGTCCATCCCGGTTTTCCCTCCAAGGCACGAGCGATAAGCAGAGTTCTGTCCTTTCCTTCTAAGATTCCTAATTATTTAAAGTAACACTCAGGTATGCCATTCAGCTGGGTTAGTTACGACGTCGGGAGCAGCTTGGGAGAACAAGGAAACACAGACTGCTTCAGGTTGTCTTCCCAAATCGACTCAAAGGTTTATTTAGTACATAACAGCTTATATAGAGGAAAAAAAGGTTCGTGTGTCAGCAGGTTCTCAGTTCAAACCGGTACAGACCAAATAAGGAAACGTCTTCCTGCCTTGTGAGCAAAGAAGTATCCTGTGTGTAGTTTATCAGTTCAGCTACAATTTATGATCATCCCAGCAAAATACACTCCTAGACATAGAATACAGAGTTCTTTCATTAGTGAATTCTGAAACAAACCGCCTGGCCTTTAACGAGCCTTTTTCTAAGAGATAAAGAAGGGAGGATGGGAGTAAGGAAGTGGTCTCGTCTCTGTGGTATTTTCGACCTTGGGGTACCAGCCTGTGAGTCTTACACATTAATTCTTGGGTCAGAGAGAAAGAGAAAAACAACTATTAAATGGGCCTTATTGAGTAACTCTTTTCTGTATAATATCACAATAAAACAATATCCTGTAAATGCTACCATGGTATCAAAATATCACAACAGTTCTCTCCTTTTATCATGAAATGATAACATAGTATAAAGACAGAATGTAATAACATAATATAAAGACAAATCATAAACATAAAACAAATCATAAATGTAACTGGTCCTTCGAGCAAGCTTAATATCAAAAATTCCGAGAGCGTATACATGGTATCACACAACAGACAATAATCATCGAAAACATGCTGCAACGGTTACAAAGGCTACAATTAGTTCCTTCCATTTTCCAAACGTGTCCTGTAGCCACTTATGTAGCCACTGACCGTGGCCTGTATCGGCAATTAGTTCTATCTGCAATGCTTCAAGTCTATTCATAGCTTGTGTGAATGAACCGTTAGGGGCGGTATTATTGGGAATGAAAGTACAGCATACATCAACGGTTACTAGACCACAGGTACCGGTCCAATTAACAGGTAAAGCTAATCTAAGGGTATTATTGCACAACCAATAAGCGTTAGGGATTGCTCTAGTTAGGCGCGTGACCATGTGGGATTTAACTAACTCCCCCCAGTCAGTATCATTTAAGACACCCTCTGGGGGAACAATGATCGATTCTCTGCTCGAACTTGAACTGTGTGTGTGTTCCTCCAGATATGATACAACTTCAGCCACAGAGACAGCTAGCCATGTCTCATTACAGCGTGCACCTGGGGAGTCAGAGAAGAATGTGTAGTTATCCTTTGTATAATCTATGTGTGTGTCTGGGCCAGTTAACTTTAGTCTGCGCAGACATATCATACTAGTATTAAAATGGAGAGGGATCTGTCCTAAGGGCAGTGAGGGTTTTAACCTATTCTTAGGGCGTTTCATTGGGGCGCAGGTCCCTGCGGTGTCATTAGATAACTTCAATAATTCGCCTAATGGAGTCTCAGGGTTAGTTGGTGTGTGTGTGTGTCTAAGTAAGCAGTCGAGAGGGCTCAGAGTCAACTGTAAAGTGTCTTTAAAGAGAGCATTATCTCCGCCGATTTCCTCTAGTCCCTCAGTGAGGGGGAAACCGGATATGGGGTATCCTACTATAACCTGTTCTGGATTAGCCTTTGAACAGACATAACAGTTACTGTTTCCTAAATCACGAGCGGCTATTCTGGCATTTTCATACCAGGCGTTAGCTCCTGCTCTATGGGGTGCATAAAATGGTTTATTAGTGGCGTCTATGTTGCTATTTACTGATTTTAGGGAGCGTGAGGAGTGCATTAAGTAGGTGTCTTGCAAAATAGAGCATGAGGTATCGTCAGCAAAATATGACCTGCAGAAATGTGAACATGGTTGCAGTTTACAATACAAAATAGCAAAGAAAAATCCTAAGGTTAATGCGATAGATATGATAGATAACCTAAATATATAAGAAAAACAGTTCTTCAGTCGTCTCCTGGCCTGGTCCCAGGTTCGAGAGACACAGAATAAGCGTCGTATGATGACAATGGGCATTTCATTTTCTCCATGATCAGGATGGAATGAGTCTGGCTTTATCAGGTTAGACATCATGTGGTACTTTTGGCTTTCTGTTCCTGCTGGATGTTTGAGTACCTTGTCGTTGTTCTTTCAGGCGTTGTGTGTTAATCAGTGATTGTGTGTGTGTATGTACATTGGATCCTGGCGCTGGCTCGCCTGAGATGTCATCTACCCGTGTGTTTATTTGCTCTGGTTCCGGGCGTTGGCCCGCCGGAGATGTCATCTGCTTGATCCGACGCCTGAGATGGTCCGATTGGGCTGGTCTTAACCCTGCTGGCATGAATCCACTGAGGTTGTCCGTCCGTAAGGATGCTGGTTCTTCGTCACTGCCAGTACAGTCTGGGGCTGGAACACGCGCGGCCTCCCAGAGTGTCCTTGGTTTTAGTGGCTTCACCAACACGCATCTCCTTGTCTCCACTGGTGGAACTGTGGAGGGGAAAGGCTGAGAGAGACAAACTTTCTGATAGTTATTATTCAGTTTTTCTACCAGGTTGTGAACATCAGTGGACAATGCAATATACATCACCTTCTACTAGCGGTGCCCCTCTGGAAGCTGACCATGGTGTTGGAAATAATCTTATTTCAAATGGAGATAATTTGGTTACTGCAGATGGAGTCATTCTAATCTCACAGAGGACTTGAGGAAGTAATTTGACCCAGGTCATTAAAGTTTTGGCACACTTTTGAATTACTTCTAATGTGAATGAAGATCCTCTATCACTGTTAATCTGGTGAGGTATTCCGAATCTGGGTATTATTTCATTGCTCAACTTTTGACAGACTACTTCTGCAGTTTCTTTTGAGGTTGGATAAGCTTCTACCCATTTACTAAATTGATCCACTATTACCAGTAAGTACTTGATGCTTCCTTGTGCTGGCATATGTGTGAAATCAATTTGTAATGTATGAAATGGAAAATCTGGTTGTGGTAAATGCTGATGTTTCGCTTTGGTTTTCCTACATTAGTCCGTGCACATGTTAGACAGGTTGCTAATATGCTTTTTACTGCATGTGATGTTTTCTCAATTACAAATCTTGATTTTATTGCCCCTATTACCCCTCCTTGTCCGACATGACTCACACAGTGAAAATGTCGGGCAAGGACTGGCATCAGGGAATATGGGAGGGCAATCAAACCCTTAAGATTTTGTATAAGCCATCTCTGTCATCTAAGGTACAGTCATTATTCTCCCAATAGGTGTAATCACATGCAGAGGCTTGCTCTTGTATAAATTTTAAATCAACATTTGTGTCTAAATAGTCTGGGAGTGTAACAAGTGGCAGCTGTAGGGGCACAGATAATACTTCCTGCGGAGGTGGGAGCTGCGATGCAGCTGCAGCCTTGGCTGTCACGTCTGCTAAGGCATTACCTGTTGCTTCGTCTGTGTCAGCTGTACTGTGTCCTTTCGTTTTTACAACTGCAACGGCCGATGGTAGCTGTATAGCCTGAAAAAGTCTTTGAACAAAATCAGAATTTAGCAATTTATTTTCCATCAGCAGATCTAAATCCTCTCTGTCTCCACAATGTGCCAAAGTCATGCACAACGCCAAATGCATAGCGGCTGTCTGCGTAAATTGTCACATGCTTATCCAAATGTAGCTCACAGGCGCGTATTAAAGCCATGAGCTCTGCTTTTTGTGCTGAGTGAAATGGTAATGAGTGAGCCTCTAGTATGATGTCAGGCACTGTTACCACTGAATAGCCACAAAGAAATGAGTTGTCATTCGGCCTTGAACAGGACCCGTCCACATAAACCGTGGCTGAGTCTGGGATAGGTGTTTGCTCTAAATCTGGACGTGGTGCTGTGGATTCCTGTATACGTGTCATGCAGTCATGATCGTCAAGCCTGTCTGAGCCATCCTGTCGGTCAGAAGAACACAGCATAGGATCAATAAATGTGCTGGCGAATTGGGTGTGCTGCTCGCTTTTATAGTGAGATTTGCATATGTTGTGTAGTTATGTTTGCTAGAATGGTCGTGACCTGGTGATTGGTGTGTAGAATAGTGTCATGTGAGAGTGTGAGCTTCTCGCAGTCCCTTATCATGATAGAGCAAGCTGCTACTGCCCTCAGGCAGGCCGGCATTCCTGAACAACCACGGACAGCACCTTTGAGTGGCGGAGATCAGCACTCCCTTTAATGCATTGAAAGAGGCAGTCATTTCTGTGGACCACAGTATTCGAGGAGGCTTGTCTTTTTTACAACAGTCACGCAGAATGTGGTCATGAAAAGAACAGTCTGGTATCCACTGTCTGCAATAGTTCACCATGCCCAGGAAGGACAACATTTCCTTCTGTGTAGTGGGACGAGGGACGGAGGTCACAGCTTTGACCCTGTCTGCAGTCATGGAACGTTTTCCGTGAGACAGTGTGAATCCCAAATATTGAACAGAAGTCTGACAGTACTGCATTTTCTTTGCTGATGCTTTGTGGCCAGTCTGTTGGAGGTGCTGGAGAAGCATGTGTGTAGCAGTTTGACATAGTTTTTCACTTTCAGCACAGAGGAGGAGGTCATCCACATGTGGATCAGGGTGCAGCCCTGGAGGAGTGAAGCACCATTGAGAAAGCAGCAGAGCTGTCTATCATGCCTTGGGGCAAACGAGTCCAAGTGTACTGCTTATTTCTATGTGTGAATGCAAATAACGGCTGTGTGTCTTCATGCACAGGTACTAAGAAAAAGGAGCGGAGCATAAATCCACCACGGTAAAATGTGTATGCAATGCATGTCAATATGCTGTGAACATCTGAAACGAGAGGTGGCAGAGGAATGTTGACTGCATTAATTTGCCTTAAGTCTTGTATGAAACGCCATACGCCAGGTTTGTTAGGCTTTGGCACAGGATTGACAGGAGTGTGGGCTTTATTACTCCTGTAGTCAATAAATCTCCTATCATGACATCTAGGGCTGCGGCTTTTTCGGCAGAAATGGGATGTTGCTTGACATATACTGGCTTGTTGTGTTTTAATAGGTGTACGTGATAAAGTGTACAGTCAATAAATCCTATATCATTCTCACTTTTAGACCACAATGTCATATTCTGGTATTCAGCTGGCAATGTAAGTGCAGAAATAGTACAGTCGATAGGGTAGGTTAGATCTATGTGACGACATGGTGTAGTTATGTCATAACCTATGTCTGAGTTATGTGACAAAATCACTGTTTGACCTTCACTTGTGTGAGCAGTTATCATGTTGTTGAACAGTGTGAGAGAAACAAAAGTGTGGCTTGTTGTATTTGTACACGTTTTTTTGGCACAGTGTGTGACATAGAGTACCGGACAAAAAGGATGTTGAGTTCATTCTCTGCTGAGGGTCCAGCTGACACAGAGGATGTTCCTTCTCCATCATGTCGGTACATAGGGCAGAGAAAACATAAGCTGTTATCAGTGTCAGCAAACATTTCACACTTTGTGTTAAATTAAATACACAAATTCATTTTTGCTTTGGGTGTCTGCGGCTGCTGGAAAACTGAGCTAAATTTGCACCTGTGGGGCCATTATTGCATGCTTCCCTTTGTTGCCAGTTACCTTGTCTGGAAGAGCTCCGCTGACGCCTAGTGGCAGGAACTTGTACTGCGTTCTGTGGTCGAGGCGCGTGTGCCCTGTTGGTGGCTGCAAAGCGACATTCTCTGGACCAGTGTCCTACCATTCCACAGCAAAAACACACATCTCTACTCTTATCCTTCCGTCCTCTGAAACTTCCTTGCTGTGCTGGAGCGGGTAATCCTGCATACATTAGTTTCTCACTTTCCTCTGAGCCTTCTACATCAAAATTCAACTTTATCTTAACACTTTTAGCTTTCGTGGTAGTATCTGCACTGGCCTTCAGTTTTACTGACCTGTTTTCTGGCGATAATCGTTCGGGATAGGGCTCCGGAAATAAATTAGAATGCATTGAACTTACAGTCCGTAAGTTGTAAACAAAGTCAGTCACATAAGCACTTCCGCATGTTCTGGATACGTGATCATGGACGTCTTCACCGATTCGCGGACGTAGGTTACACGTAACCGGAAATGGGAGTTGTACTGAGCCGTTATTTGAGACTTTATTTTGTATTTTATTAATTTTTGGTTTTACAGGTACTTTAGATTTTTTTATCGGACCTGTCTGTGGTCTTTGAATTATTCTGACCCATGTTCAGTGATTTCCAGAGGGGTTTACACGCTAGGAGGATTTAGGTTAGTATTTTCGCTGCGGCACAGCTGAGGTCACTTTAAATTTATTGCTAGCAATTTTTGTTTGGGTGAGCAACTCTCACTTAACGAGCAACTTCTCGCTTAACGAGCAACTTCTCGCAAAACAACAGGCAACTCCCTGTGTCTTTCTGCTTTTAATTTACTGCTTTTAACCCTTGAGACCCGTGTTTTTTTTTTTTCTTTTTTCAAAAGAAAAATTAAACAATTAATTATTATTATTATTATTTTTTTTTTACGTATAAATGTGTTGTGTCTTTCCACTTGATTATAACTGATTTATTTATAACATTTTATATAAAAGAAAAACGAGAAGCACATTAATTCATAGTAATTTAACATAAAATTGTTTGATAGTGTTAATTTGGAAAGCCACAACTCTAGCGGGTCCACCAACACCACACAAGGGTTAATTTACTTTATTCGGGGACTGAGGAAGTCGTCAGTGTATCTCTCTGGATCACTAAGTGAAACTTCGTCAGCATATCCCGTTTTTTTTATGGATCGATCACTGAGAGAGGTATAATACGGTCTTTATATAAATATGAAAGACGCATATTTACCTTCTGTCAGTCAATCCCACTTCTGACACCAAATTGAAGGAAAAAAATGTCTATCCCGGTTTTCCCTCCAAGGCACGAGCGATAAGCAGAGTTCTGTCCTTTCCTTCTAAGATTCCTAATTATTTAAAGTAACACTCAGGTATGCCATTCAGCTGGGTTAGTTACGACGTCGGGAGCAGCTTGGGAGAACAAGGAAACACAGACTGCTTCAGGTTGTCTTCCCAAATCGACTCAAAGGTTTATTTAGTACATAACAGCTTATATAGAGGAAAAAAAGGTTCGTGTGTCAGCAGGTTCTCAGTTCAAACCGGTACAGACCAAATAAGGAAACGTCTTCCTGCCTTGTGAGCAAAGAAGTATCCTATGTGTAGTTTATCAGTTCAGCTACAATTTATGATCATCCCAGCAAAATACACTCCTAGACATAGAATACAGAGTTCTTTCATTAGTGAATTCTGAAACAAACCACCTGGCCTTTAACGAGCCTTTTTCTAAGAGATAAAGAAGGGAGGATGGGAGTAAGGAAGTGGTCTCGTCTCTGTGGTATTTTCGACCTTGGGGTACCAGCCTGTGAGTCTTACACATTAATTCTTGGGTCAGAGAGAAAGAGAAAAACAACTATTAAATGGGCCTTATTGAGTAACTCTTTTCTGTATAATATCACAATAAAACAATATCCTGTAAATGCTACCATGGTATCAAAATATCACAACAGTATGCACCTGTGGCTCTGTGTCTGCTGCTTAGGAGTGAACATGCTTCCTTCTTGCCTCCCTCTTTGAACTTTGATCACTCAACTCTGTTCATGGCATTGAATTTTGTTTGTTAACCTCGGTGCCTGGTTGAACTTAACTTGATTAGAGTTTTGTGATGCTAGTGTAAAGTGTAGAAGTAAATTTAAATCTACTTTGATATACAAAGAGGTGTTTACAAACCAGTAATAAGTATGTGTTATATCTACCTGGTTGTTTTCCCTGTTTTGATCTGAGTATAAGATTTCCTGGCTTCTGAGAGGCCAGTGAAGTACTCATGAGGGCGGCACACAGGAAGTGTGGGTTATTGTTGCAGTGTGCTAAAAGTAAAGAGGCTGCTAAAAAGTTATCCGTCTCCGTCTTGCTGTACCTAATTATTCAGAGAGATTCCCAACCATCTAGTGAACCCTCACGTTACATCTGGTGGCAGCGGTGGGATTTATTTTCTTGATGGATCTGTGTATTTGGTGAGTTTTACTCCCAAGCTGCGGATAAGATCGTTTTTTTTTCCCGCTGGGATTTATCCCTCTCTGTGAACAGCTGATGAACTGAAAATAATAATAGTAATAATTTTTGGAGATAGTAAGGATTGTTGCAGCTTTTCTCTCTGTTTTTGTAATTTTTGTGATTTTTTTTGAGCTAGATATTTGTTGGGAACATGTCGGCTGACGAGAGTGAATCTGTGCATGAGCTGCGCTCTTCTCCTGTGCCACATTCGAGGTCAGTGGATGCAATACGGACTGTTGCTGCTCCCGCCCACCATACCGTTTCCAGTGCCCTGACAATAGATCTTCCACCTGTTTTTAAAGGAGATGGGACTGAATCTTTTACTAGTTGGTCTCGTTGCTTTGAAGTGGCAGTGCAAGCTATGACTCCACCTGAGGTAGATTTGCCAACTGTGATGTCCTCTGTTCTGCCTACTCGTCTAGCAGATGCTGCATTTTTGTACTGGGACAGTTTGCCTTCATCAGCCCAGAAAGACTATGATCTAGTGAAGGATAAGCTGAAAGAGGTTTTCGGTCCAAAATATTCTCTGCCATTCTTCCAGACACATGTGAATGCTCGCCCCCGGAAACCAGGTGAAAGTTTAGATGTGTACAGCGCGGATATTACCCGTCTTGTGCTTGAAGCTTTCCCTAACTATGACTACAATGCCTTGGAAGGTGAAAAATTTCGCCGTTTTGTTGCTGGGTTGGACCCCACCTTGCAATCTAAGATTCATGAGATGGGTGCAGAGGATCTCGACGGAGCCCTGCGCATTGCCAGCCGTTGTGAGAGAGCACGGGCAGCATTGCAACTTACAGCTGCAGGATCCTCTCATATTCCGTCTTCAGAACAGGTTGCTATGATACGTCCTCAGCCTACTGATGCTAAACTTCTTCAAACGGTTGAGGAGCTCACGCTTACTGTAACCGGCCTGAAACATGAAATACAGCAGTTACGGGAGAAACAGAGTTACCTTGCCCAACGTTTGGACTCCAGTCATGATAGATCCTCCTCTTCCAATGTTCAGTACAGCACCAGCAGTGCGTCCCCGTCGCCTTATCATGCCAGACAACATTCCAGAGACTATTGCTCGCCTGAGAGGCGTTATCATCGTGATCCAGAGTCTCACCGTGAACGTCCTTCTTCCCCTGTTCCCCAGAGGTTCAATGAGTGGGACAAATGTGAGAAACACGATCAACGCACATACCCTTCCCAACAGCCCCCCCAGTATTCCAGGTACAATTACCCTGACAATAACAGATACCGACGCAGTCCCAGTCCTGCTCCACGTAGAGCTAGAGATGCTGCGTCCTACAGTAGGACCGGTGTTCGTTTCCAGTCCCCGGAAAGGCCTGCACATTTCACCTCCGGCCCACAGGGAAACTTTCATTAGCTGCTGTTGAGGGGCAAACATCAGCTACAGTATCAGGCCCCAAAACCACATCCCCCAGTTCCCCTCAGAATCTGATGGCTCAGTCTCCTCTAACGTCTTGGCTATTGTCGAGGGCATTGAAGTGTGTGCTCTAATTGACTCTGGTTCCTTTGTCTCCCTTGTGAGTGAAGATTTTCGAAACGCTCATCCAGCTTTGAAAAAACGGCCTATGGTAGCATCCTCTGTGCCAGCTCGTTCGGTCAATGGAGAACGTCTGGAAATCTTAGGCAAGTTAACCGTTGGTATTAGGCTTGGGACTCAGGTATGGCAGCAGGACTTTGAAGTCCTCAGAGGTGCTTACCAGCCAGTCATTCTAGGTTGGGATTTTCTGCAGAGGCACCATGCTCTTCTCGACCTCAAAAACAAAGTGCTGCAACTGTGGGACATGAAAATTCCCCTGTTGCCCAAAGGACATGAGGTGGCTGCCTGCTGTAATGTTTCCGTGTTAGCACCAACCAAAATTCCAGCTATGAGCGAAACTCTGATCACAGCCTGTGTGTCAGCAGCCACACCGGCTTCTCCTGTTCCAACAGACTACTGTGGTTTCTTGGTCCCTAATCCAACATGTGACATTGTTGTGGCTCACACTCTTAGTGAAGTTCAGAATGGTACTACAGTGGTTCGAATGCTTAATCCCTCCAGTGATGAAATCGAACTGTACCCTGGACAGCATCTTGGTGAGTTTCATTCAGGCTCATCTGTTGATATCATTCCACTGGAGCAGACATGTTGTGCTACTTCACCTGTGTATGATTCGACTCTGCCGGTAGAAATAAATGAAACAAACTTGTCACACTCCCAGGTTCAGTCCCTGAAATCACTTCTCCAGAAGTATTCAGGAATCTTCAGTAAGCACTCAGAGGACAGAGGTCACACAGGCATAATTAAGCATCATATTCACACAGGTGATGCTACACCGATTAAACAAAGAGCCTATAGAGTGACACCTGAACAGAGAGCTGAAATACAGACTCAAGTTGACAACCTTTTAAAGGCAGGTGTCATCGAAGAAAGCTACAGCCCATGGGCCGCCCCAGTGGTTCTGGTGCGAAAGAAAAATGGTACGTGGCGTTTCTGTCTCGACTATAGGAAACTCAATGCAGTGACAATCAAAGACTCTCATCCTCTTCCAAGGGTTGATGATGCACTGGATGCGCTGTCAGGTTCTGCCTGGTTCTCCACAATGGACCTTCAACATGGCTATTGGCAGGTTGAACTGGAAGAGAAGGATCGTGAGAAAACTGCTTTCACAACCGGCAGTGGACTTTACCACTTCACTGTTATGCCCATGGGACTCACAAACGCTCCAGCCACATGTCAGCGGTTAATGGAGATGGTACTTCGTGGCCTTCCCTGGAAAACCTGCTTAGTGTATTTGGATGATGTCCTCATTTACAGCCGCTCTTTCGCAGAACATCTCCAGCATCTGGAAGAAATTTTCGGCAGATTCCGGGCAAGTGGCTTGAAGCTAAACCCCTCAAAATGCTGTTTTGCCAAAGATCAGGTACAATTTTTGGGCCACATTGTATCAAAACATGGCATCCAGCCTGACCCCAGAAATGTGAACAGTGTGCAAGCCTGGCCTATTCCACAAACAGCGACAGAAGTAAGATCATTCCTTGGACTTTGTTCATATTATCGCAAGTTTATTCAAAACTTTGCGCACCACAGTGTCCCCCCACATGCTCTCACTGAGAAGCATGCACCTTTTCAATGGACTTCTCAGTGCCAGGATGCATTCATGTATCTGAAACATGCCCTCTCAAACCCTCCAGTGGTTTCATTCCCTGACTTCACATTGCCATTTTCTCTGTATACTGATGCTTCTAGCACAGCTATTGGCAGTGTACTAGCTCAAAAACAGGGACAGCAAGAAAAAGTCATTGCCTATGCTAGCCATGCGCTTACAAAGGCAGAAAGAAAGTGGTCGACTTATGATCGAGAACTCTGGGCCATTGTTTGGGCAGTTAGACATTTTCGGCACTACCTCTATAAGCAGCCATTTGTTATTGTCACGGATCACAAGCCCCTCCTGGGTCTTCGGAAAATACCCATTGACAGTGATAGAACTGGTCGCCGTGCTCGCTGGGCTCTTGAACTTGATCCTTTTGAGTGGACTGTGATTCATAAAGATGGCCACCGCCACCTCAATGCGGACGCACTGTCACGTCGCCCTGTCACTGGTGAAACCGTAGAGCAGGACACAGTCTGCACTGCTTCTGCTACCTTGAAACCTGAAGAGAGGTGCGTGGGTCCTGCAGGCCCGCCCAACCATAGTCCCTGCAGTACTGACCAAAAACACATTCCATGCAATGACCTTCCTGATCCACGACTGCAGTGTGCAGCGCTATCTGTTTCATCCACATTTGTGCTTGAGCTGCCTGAAGATGATCTCAAAAGTGAACAACAAAAAGATCCTGTACTGTCAGAAGTCATTGGCTGGAAAGCTAAGGGTCAGAAACCACCCTACTGGCGTATGAAAAAATGCCCACCTCAGGAAAAAGTGCTATGGCATGAGTACTCTAGACTTACCTTTCACAATGGCTTACTCTGTCGTAAAGCTTTCAACCCGTCCCAAAAGTCAGTGTTGCATCAGTTGGTTGTTCCTGAATCTTTAAAAGACACTGTCCTACAGCTGCTGCATGGCAACCCAGTGTCCGGTCACCTATCAGCAGATAAGGTCCTGAAACGTGCTCAGCAGCTATATTACTGGCCATTCATGTCACGTGACATCAGAATATGGTGCACACAATGCACCCCATGTGATGCCAGACGGAATCCCACACCTCATCACAGAGCTCCAATGAAAACAATTGTTGCTGCGGAGCCATTTCAAAAGGTGGCAGCTGACATACTTGAACTCCCCATTATGAGTCGTGGCAACAGGTACGTGCTCGTTGTTCAAGACTATTTCTCGAAATATGTCAATCTCTATGCTATCGCAGACCAACGTGCCACAACAGTTGCAAAATGCCTGTCTGACAACTTCATCTGTCAGCACGGCGTCCCTGAAATGCTACACACAGACCAAGGACGTCAGTTTGAATCTGACCTGGTGAAACATCTGTGTCAGCTGCTAGGCATCCAGAAGACACGGACCAGCCCATATCACCCTCAATGCGATGGGATGGTCGAGAGGTTCAATCGAACACTTATTGACCAGTTAGCTAAGTTACTCCTTCAGCAGCCTGGCGAATGGGATGACTGCCTCAATCAAGTTGCTTTGGCTTACAACACCAGTCCTCACTCTACCACGGGGTTTACGCCATTTTTTCTCACACATGGACATGAGGCACGGATGCCTGCTAATATGCTGTTGCCTACCAACATGTCAGCATCATCTACTTCTGTTTCTCCTGCTGACTACGTCACCCAGTTGACTCAGAGACTTCAGTCTGCCTTCAGCACTGCTGCATGGAACAGAGATTGTGCCCACAACCAGCAGAAACAATTGTACGATAGGGGCATCAAACACACTCCTTATGTTCCGGGTGACTTGGTGTGGTTAAATGACCTCACTACAGCAAAGCAGAAACTTGCTCCACATTGGAAGGGCCCCTTTGAGATATTGGAGTGCCTTGGAACAGATGGAGAAAACCCTGGTGTCACGTACAGGATTCGCTACCTCCTGGACCAATCAGACAAGACTCAAATCGTTCACTACAATCGTCTCAGGCCGTACAAAGCACCTGTTCCTAAAGGTGGAACCAACTCACCTGCTGGTGACATACCTGTACAGCCCCAGATTCCACAGTTGACTGCATTATCAGGTGCGTTGCCCTTCACAGCTTCAAAATCTGCAGCTGAAGGGAGCTGGAATGTTCAGTGCCGCAGCCCTGCAACCTCATCAGACCCTCAGGTTTGTCAGCCACCACCTCTAAACCAGTCAAGACCCCATTCCCACTCTCCTTTGTCCCCTTCTCCTCGGTCTGAGACTGTAACGACTTCCCCCTCTGGCCATGTGGTGATACACCAATCAGACATTGTCCCTTCAACTCCTCATCGAGTATCTGGTGTTTCACGGCGATGTGTGAGACGTCAAGTTGTGCCTCCCAGATACCTCAAGGACTATGTTTTGAACTAAACTTGTTTTTGGTTTTGCTGTTGTTTTATTGTTGTCCCCTTTGCTCGCAGCATGTTGGGGTTTTTTTTCTTCCTTTTCTGTAGGGAAACGGGGACGTTTCTTATGTGAGGGGGGGGGGGGGGGAGGAAAATGTAAAGTGTAGAAGTAAATTTAAATCTACTTTGATATACAAAGAGGTGTTTACAAAGGTTATAAAGCTAGTTATGTATTTGGTGGTTACGTGTTTTGATATTTACATGTTTACATGTTTGAATGTTTAGACATGCGTGTTCAAACCAGTAATAAGTATGTGTTATATCTACCTGGTTGTTTTCCCTGTTTTGATCTGAGTATAAGATTTCCTGGCTTCTGAGAGGCCAGTGAAGTACTCATGAGGGCGGCACACAGGAAGTGTGGGTTATTGTTGCAGTGTGCTAAAAGTAAAGAGGCTGCTAAAAAGTTATCCGTCTCCGTCTTGCTGTACCTAATTATTCAGAGAGATTCCCAACCATCTAGTGAACCCTCACGTTACACTAGCTTGCCTCAGTTAACTCTTAGCTTTTACTATTGTCTGTGTTAATGCCTTCATGTAAAGTGGTCTGTTGAAAAAGCCCTGTCGGTTTTTTGTTTTACTCAGTTTCTTGTGTGAGGGCTCGTGTATGTTACGCCTCCCTAGGAGAGGGGATCGTAACAACAACAACAACAATGATAATAATAAAAATCCCAAGATGTAAACCTACCCATGTCACACATTCAACTATGTGTTGCATAAAAGCTTTCACTATAGTGAGATGCATTCAAATTATAATTTGAGTCAGTCAGATCTGATCTTCAAGGTTACAAACATTCATTTCTAATCATTAAACTGCTCAAATTCCAAGTAAAATTATTGCTCATGTAACCTTTGTATCCTTAGTTGTTGTAAGTCATGGCAAGTCAAGTTAATGTGTAACTGCTCTTTTTGTATGCCTTTGTACAGTTATAGTTACTGTATCTTGTATTCTTTCTATTATGTTGTGTTGTATTTGAGCTTAGGCTATTTATTTATTTCACCAAAACACACAACGCAAAATAAAACTGTAGACAGACTTGACTGAGCATTGTCGAAGAGAAGGCTTCAGGTTTTCCATTAATTTGTCCTTCCTCTTTATGTTACAATCAACAGTTTGAGATATACGTTTAGTTTCATTTGGTTTAATTTCTTGTGAAGAATGACACAGTAATTTAGGTTTCATGTAACTTTATCTTAGCCTCAGCATCTTCGTCTTTGAATAGTTTCGTCAGAAAAAAAGTTTTTGTCCCTGTTGTTTTGTTGTTTCATGTTGTTTTTGTGATAACAAAGTCCATCTGAAGACTGTTCTCGAAAAGACGAGCACCAAATGATGTTAGACCTGCTGAAGTGAGAAAGTTGTCTTTTTTTTGTTTTCTTTGAGGATCGAAAGTTTTACTTCAGAAAACAGTGAATATGTTTATTAATAAACGCTATTAAAGTTGAAGTTAGCAAGTAAAGCAAAGGATCTGTTGTTAATGTACTAACAGCATTAACAACCTAAAACACACAAAATGAAAAAACAAACAAACACAAAAAACATGTAAGTCGAGCACTTGCAGACTCAGCAGCACTTTCAGATTAGCATCTATATGAATTCATAAGCTGTGTTATATTATATTATAAATATACTCATTTATTATTTAATGTTTTTTTAAATATAAAATGATGGTAAATGTAAATGGACTGTATTTATATAGCGCCCCAAAGCGCTTTACATATCCAGTCATCCACCCATTCACACACACATTCACACACACATTCACACACTGATGATGTGTTATTTATTGCAGTAACATTGCTTTTTCATGAAATACACTTTGCTTCTTAGAAAGAACTCAAATAAAAGCTGAAGTCACTTTAATGTGGAAAATGATGCATGTAAAACATGTTTGGTTGGGTTCTGAGAAAACTTACGAAGCGTTTCCGCACTGAAGAACACCAAAACTACACTTCCTCTTTTGCTCAGTTTATATGTGAGGAAGGCAGTCCAGGTCCTCACTAGCTGTCTTGTTTCCTCTGCTGTATGAACCTGTTACAAGGTCATTTTGCTGGTTTTCACAGATCATTGGAGGTAAGAACTTCTCCACTTATCCCTACTTTATTCATCTTTTAATTTGTAATTTGTGTGATTGAAAAGGATTCTAACTGAATATAGTCGAGCTTCAGTCTCTGTTCGGTTTTCTTGTTCTGTTGTTTCAAGTTTCAAAGTTCTGGATTCCTGATTCAGCTTTCCTGTTTTACTTCGAAGGTTAGCTTTCTTTCTTCTCTGTGAATGTCTTCACCTGTGTTTTGTAAAATGTATTCATCACCTCTGAGAACACGTGGCACATGTATGTTTCAGTATGTTAGCTACAGTCCTGCTCCTATCTCTTGTCAGCAAAAAACAAACAAAAACAAACATAAGATGAAACAGGAAATTCTGTCTAAGAGTGTGCTGTTTGTGCAGTGGTGATATTTAAATGAGAAAAGCTGAGAACGACTGTTTTGAAGCAACTCAGAATATCTAAAAGCCTTATTGAATCATGTTTTAGTTATTGTCTGGCTCACTTTGTGTTTTCCTGTAGATGATGAAAAACTGCTTGAGTTTCTGTCAGTTTAATCCAACTGACTTCTGACTGTGCTTCCTTTGTTAACGTGTGTGTTAAAGTGTGAAGAGTGGGTGGGGTTCAGTGTTCACAGAATGGATAGTTTATTTTATATATTATATATTAACCTATTTTTTTTTACTTTTAAGAATGTGGCCATGATAAAAAAATAATATTCTATACTGGTTTATGTTTTATAACCTTTTCACAGTAAAGAGAGGAGCTGGTTGACCTTGGATTAACTCTAAAAGCTTTTATTAATATCTTAAAAACAAAAGCTATCAGATTCTCTCTCTGTGATGAAATGAATTCACGTCAATGACACTGGAATCCTAGAATGGACACTTGGACATAAACGTAGCTCATAATTTGAAACCTTCATCCTAAGAACCCACAGTCACACAGGTGACACTGCTACTTTACACATTGAGGGAAGTTTCTATTAAAGTTTGAACATTGACTCTCCCACAGTTTTCCTGACTGTAAAAATAGGTCTGGGCTCTTATGGGTTATTATGCACGTATATGTATATATCAGGGAATGAGGAAGTATGTTTAATGTAATATCTGTCTTTGTTTTTCTCTAACCCGATGACACAGGGCTCACTGATGATATCATTGATGATGCAGCACCTCCTGCCTCTCACTCTGCTCCTTCTGTCCATCGTTCCCACTGAAACTGCAGTGGTGGCATCAGTGGCACAATGTAATGAGTCTTTTCTTGAGAAAACTCCACCAAACATCCCAGATATTTTGGAGGAAGGGAACATCAAGGACCAGAACAGATACAAAGTGATCTGCCAGACTTTGACAGACATCAGGAGGTTTGTGACGCTGTACGACACCAAGAACAGGATTCCAGTTTTTTCTGCTGCAGAGTACAGAGGTGGAGGCGAGGGAAAGGGAAGTCGTTGGAAGATTGAACCACAGGTATCATTATAAGTAACAGCCATCTGATTTAATACATCTTTTTAAGGTTTAATAAAATATGTTCATAATGCAGTGCTACGTGATGATAATACAGACCACATTTATTACTGTGAATCTTAGTATACCACTAAAATTAAACCAACTACCCACAGTGCTGTGCTACTGCTATTGCAACTAAAGCACTCCAGTGAACTACAAAAGTAACTTTTATGGTAACACTTTATAATAATGTCATGCTATTAGTGAGTAAGACATTTTTCTCTTAATTAATAAACTCATGTATAACACGTTCATGGTAACATTTAGAGAGGCTGAATAAGTGATTAACAAAGTAGTTTCATTGACATTTATATACGTAACGATTAAGATATGAGCACATTGTTTGTGAGCGATCTAATAAAGGTTTTATTAACACTTATTTCATACTGTAATTCATGGTTACTTCAATCAGTTATTAACCTTTAGTTCAGTACTTTGACTGCATTTAATGTGTAGAGCATTTTTGCCACATAAAGCATTTATAGAACAAAATGAAAGTATTTCAAGACTGCAATTACAAATTACGTACTATGGAGGAGTAATCCTTTAAAAATGATGAATGAAACATTTACTAATACCTCACTAATGCTGAATAGTCCGAGATTATTATAAAGTATTACTGCTTTAACTTATTACTTATATTCAGTGATCCCATTTATATGTTGATGACGCTACAAAGATTTTCCATTTTTTCTGATATAGGACACGTCTGTATATTTCCTATGTAACAGCAGTCTTGTCAGTTAAAGTTTGCCTTTTTAAATGGTAGCATTAAAATATGTAAAGCTCACAACTTAAGAGGGCTGTTATTATGTTTAAATAATACAACTTTGATCAACCAATTAGTAAATGTACATTTAGTCGACTTTGCAGCAGCCATGCATGGATCACTAATATATCATTTTCACTTTTATAGCTTGAAAACCAAACTGGTGATGCCAATATGACACCAGCAGACAAGAAAATCACCTACGACCACCAGGCTGGAACTAATGATTACAAACAGACAGAGTTTGACAGAGGGCATTTATTTCCAAGCTCTTATAGATCTGAAGAAGGTGACATAAACTCTACATATACCCTGACTAATGCTGTTCCACAAAGAAGACGATTTAACAATGGTAGGTGGAACTTGATGGAGAGATGTGTTAAATGCATTCTGGATAATTACTGCATTAAAAACAATAACCAAAGAGAAGGCTTTGTAGTGATCGGAGCACAGCCCGGCAATGAAAACCCACTCAACCAAAGGATAAATATACCTTCAGTGCTGTGGTCGGCATTCTGCTGTTACAGTCAAAGTAAGGAGAGCTGGTTGGCGAGTGCACACTGGGGTGAGAACACAGATGATGGCCCAAAATATCTGCAGACCAAGACCTTGGCAGAACTCCACACAAAACTGAGAATTGAAGCATTTCCTGGACCACAATGCCGTAATGGCAAAAGTGCCACTGAGCTTTACTCAGAAAGTCCCTGCAAAGCCCAATGCCGACAAAAGTGAAACAGAAAGAAGAGTACATCTACTCGTCCTACAACCACCCCCACCCCTTCAGTCTTCTTCTTCCACATGTAATTCACCAATCCCTCCCAGCTCCAAATCTTTCTCATCACCTGGAACATCTGTCTCACTTTCCTGCACAGTTCCAAATTACAGTACCACATCTGGCAATCCAACAACTGGCCCTCTGGGTACTACAGCCAGTGTTTCTGCTGCTGCATCTGTCCAGATTTCTAGCACATGTGTCAAAAGGTTTTACTCTAAACCTTTTGACGCATGAGAGTGATGAGATTCCTTATAAGGCAACAGACTAAAGATGAGAATTCTGATTCAAAGCAATTTTTTTTCTTTTAGAAAACTACCTGTAAGCACCATATGAGAAGCCGGGGTTAATCGAAAAGTGATTTGGAAAAGTTAAAAAACACGATCATGTTAAAAGAATAAATAATAAGGAACTGTATGATTGACTTTGAAATGACTGAAAAAAGTACATTCAAAAGTTTACATCATTATTGTGAAATGAAAGGGCATCATCAGTTTTTCCTCCTAGTCATTTTTATTGATTATTTCATGCTGATGTTTTCTTACCAGAGTCTCTCTAAACATTGTTCTCTATCAGACAGGTGCCACAGACCACATCACAATGCAAATATTATTGATGCTTCATAAAGGAAGCTTGCAATCAAAATTCTTGGCTGAATAAACAACATCAACACTGCAATTTACAAAACAATTAAAAATAAAACAAGTTGGATTATATCTTTTTGGCAAAGATATACATAAAGCATTTCTCATGCATAAAGGGAAACTAAGCATGGTTTTAAAATTAGCAATTATATTACATTTTAATTATAAATGTCTGATTTAAACCACATTTATTTATCTACTATTCATGCCTGAGATGATAATGAAGTAAAAGCTACAGATGTGATTAAATGAATAATGATGTTTTTGGTTCGGGAATCGCATGAAGGATTTGTTAAGCTGTGGTTCCTGCTTTGTAATCTCCATGTTTATTCTTTCCTGTGTTTATAATGACCGTATAGTTTTGGTAATTTGGTAATTTACCTGAATCATGTGCCTTGATTTCATGCCTTTATTTTCCTTCCTGAGTGCCTGATTGATTCTTGTGCTTTATCAGATTTACTTTCTTTGTTTTTGTGTTTTTTGACATTTATTCTTCCTGCATTTGGGGTATTTTATCTGCCAGTGCTGTTATTTTTTTCTCTTTTCCTCACAGTCAGAGTTCAGCCACCATTGTGATTGTTACACTGGGTGCAGATGTACTCATACTCAAAATAAGTGGTGTTACCAACATAAACTGCTTTGAGATCATCTCTTGGTTGAAAATGTCAGAAATTTATCAAATAGCAAAAGCAAGGACGATTTGAGACAATATTTACACACACTGTGATGTGCTGGTATACAGAAAAAAATGTTTAATGATGTGTTCACCAACAGCTATAGAGAAAAGAGAAGTATTTGTTGAAGTACTGAGTTGTAGTACCAGCTACAACTCAACAACTGGTTGAGCTGTAGCTGGAGCCTATCCCAGCACATCATTGAACTGTGGGTGGAAGCTTGGAGAGAACCCACACCAGCACTGGGAGAAGATACAATCTTCACACCGAAGACCAGGAAACTGATGGATTCACACCCAGGACTGTCTTCCTGTGAGGCCGTGGTGCTAATCACCATAACATCATGCAGCCCATGCTAAACTATATGACTGTAACTACTCTCTATAGTGCTTTGTAAACCATTTAATATGTTATTGTGGTTCTAATAAATTACAACTGGAGCATCACAGAGTGCATTTTGTGTTTTTTGTAGGAAAATACACTTTAGGTTTTAAAAAGGCATCATTTTAAATCTGGGTGAAGTATTTTTATAAGAAATCAAAAAGGATCAAACTCGTATAGAGGATAAATGTGTGAATGACTATTAAGTTACATAGATGCTGCCTTGATTTGCAGCCAAATGTCTGTTCAAAACTAACTTTTCAGGAATAATTTTAAATAACTTTCAGTGTACGATGAAGCTCTCTGCCTGTAACTCAGGGTATCAGCATGTTTACATTGTTGACAGGTTACAAAAAGAAATGTTTCTCAGTGCTCACTCATTTTTTAGGTAATCACCATTCAAACTTGGATGATGATGATGATGATGATAATAATAATGATAATTGTTATGGCCGTGGGCCTCGGAGGGAGTGAGAAAGCTTTTCTCTTCACGATTGGCTAGCTGGAGATCTTTGCCAGCCCTCCTGTATGCAGATTGCAGTGTGTCAACCCTCATAGACAGGGGTGCACATAAGTGTACGATGAAGCCCTCTGACTGTAACTCAGGGTATCACAGCATGTTTACACTGCTGACAGGTGACAAAAGGAAGTGTTTCCTTTAGGTAATCAACATTATTGTTACCCTGTAACTCAGGATAACAATAATAATGACATTAATAATAATAATAATGATCCCAAGATGTAAACCTAACCATGTCACACATTCAACTATGTGTTATAAAAAAGTTTTCACTACAGTGAGATGTATTCAATTTAGAATTTGAGTCAGTCAGATTTGAACTTCAAGGTAAGATCGCCTATTTATAATCAATAAATTGCTAATATCCAAGTAAGGTTATTGCTCATGTAACCTTTGTGTCCTCAGTGGCACTGAGTCATATCAGTTTATCTCGATTCACAGGTTTTTGAAGCTTTGTATTTTTTTTTTATTAATTTTTACACTCAACAAAAATATAAACGCAACACCTTTGTTACTGCTCCCATTCCCCATGGGATGGACGTAGAGACCTAAAATTCATTCCAGATACACAATATAACCATCCCTCCCAAACAGTGGTCACAAATCAGTCCAAATGTGTGGTAGTGGGCACATCTGCTATATTGAGATAATCCATCCCACCTCACAGGTGTGCCACATCAGGATGCTGATCTGACATCATGAGTAGTGCACAGGTGTACCTCAGACTGCCCAGTGTATGTCATGGTTTTTGGGAGCAGCTGAGGGGTTTTCAATTTTGGTCAACAGGATGGTACCCTGGCTACTCTCGGAGCCGCCTGTGTCGCACCTGAGCCCCCTCCGCTGTCAATTATAGGAGGCCTATTTAAGCCAGGGCTGCCTACTACTCATCGCCAGTTCGTTCAGTCACTTACTGTGGTAACTAGGCTTCGTCTACACTCCGCTCTGCCCTCGCCCTGTCTTCATGTTTAACTCTGCTCCCTTGTGCACAGGTGTCCATACAATCCCGCCCTGGACTCATCGCCTGTTGTTCAGAGGAAGTGTTCACCTCCTTGTTCCACCTCCGTCGTCAGCTCTCATTAAGGGAATCATCATCTAGTCATTCACCTGCATTTCGTCCTGCAAGCCCCGACTCTCTTGGCAACACTGATGATTTCTCATTCAACTTGGGCTAAGTGTAGTGATCAAAAACACATAACAACCACCAAAGCCCTTGATACTACTATTACAAACTTCAAGCCCAGAATAAAAGAGACAAGGGGTCAATATTAGCCAGGATATGAGTGACATGATATGATATGAAGATGATATGATGATATAATAAAGAAAAGAGCAAAAATAAGGTTTGCGATAAAACTAAAACATCACAAAAAAAGATCACTTACAATCAACAATGTACCTTTAACCTTTCTGTCGTGTTCGGTTTGATTTACAAATTAAAAAATTCGTAAATATTGTGTTTTACATCCGATTGCCTCAAGTCCTCATGACATCCTCCACACTATGCACTTGAACATATAAAAGTGATGAGCACATCTTTCGTTGAATTTTGACTGTTTTAATCAACTTTGTTAGATCTGTGGTGTTCCCCCTGTCCCACTGAATGACCACTGAACGACTCACTGAACAACCCATTGACCCACCCACTGAACTGAATTTGGTAGTGAAAAATATGATAATTTAAGAGCTGTTAAAACTGACCGGTCATTTTCGACCGGGAACATTAGAGTAAGGGGTGAGGGTGAATGGTGCAACCTGTCCACAATGTAACAATCACCTGGTAACCCGCTCTCACCAGAAGAAAACAGATGCCACTTACTTAAAAACCCAAATCCACTCCAGATAAATACAACTTTATTACATGCAAATGTTTCCCTAAGGAAATGATTGGTACCACTGCAATCATGTTATCTTAAACGCAAAACAATTCCCAAAAAGCATCTAGGCAAGGCCTAATTTTCTATAAGGTGTGAGCCCCAGCTCAGGGATTGCACATTGCCCGACTAATATTGCACCTTGCCCAGTTAACATAAAGAGCAAACCCAAATGCAAAATAAATAAATAAAAATAAATAAATAAATCTGTTTTAAGATGTGACCCTTACACCAAAGCAGACTAGGGAGAACGAGCAACAAAAGGAGAAAAGGAAAAACTCCTCAGACTCATTACCTTCCCAAATCACCTTTGTTCACAGCCACTCATCAGCACAAAGGAGAGAAGAAGAGCGCCTGCTGCTACTTCTTCTTTTATACCCTCCCTTTGATCCTCTGGGTCCTAAAACCTTCACCATTAAATAAGTAAAGAGAAATTCTCATTAACTGAAAAGACAAAAAAATTAAGAGGAAGGATCTTTTCATTGTCATTATCCATTCACAAACAACACTTTGTTTGGTAACGCTCGGCACTGAAGACAAGGGGCACTTAGCTCATTACCTCACCCTTTTACATACATACATACATACATACTGTACTTACACTACTAGTCAAAAGTTTTAGAGCACCCCAATTTTTTTCAAGTCTAATGAAAAGCTTGAAATAGTACAAACTTAAGTGGTAAAGTGCCAGAGATCAGAATCAGAATCAGAATCAGAATACTTTATTGATCCTTGGGGGAAATTATTTTTTGTTACAGTGCTCCATTTTAAACCAACATTAAGACAAGACAGACAATACGCTAACTAAGAATAGTACAATATATACATATATATACACATACATACATACATAAGTCACTTATAAATAAATATTTGGAAAAGAAACATGTGTAGTTGTAGCAGCAAACAGTGTGTTAAGTGGATGCGTTGTACAGGGAGATGGCCACAGGCAGGAATGATTTCCTGTGTCGTTCAGTGGTGCTTTTCGGTAATCTCAGTCTCTCACTGAACGAGCTCCTGTGACTGACCAACATGTCATGGAGTGGGTGGGAGGTGTTATCCAACATTGTCTTTATCTTGGACAGCATCCGCCTCTCCGACACCACCTTGAGGGAGTCCAGCTCCATCCCCACAACATTGCTGGCCTTACGGATCAGTTTATTAAGTCTGTTGGCATCTGCGACCCTCAGCCTGCTCCCCCAGCATGCAACAGCATAGAGGATCGCACTGGCCACCACAGACTCATAGAAAATCCTCATAGATGACTCATAGACTCATAGATGAAAAAAAAGGCAAGGTTACACAAAGAAAGGTGTCAGTCAGTACAGTTTCCTTCACCATCAGGGAGGCCGCCAAAGGGACGAATCACTTTACTGTTTTTCCAAAGTTTGTCAGTGTGAACAAGATTTCTCTGTGGGGCAACCCACGGGGGTGTAAAACTGTAGCAGCGTGTGCAAAGCAGACACTCTTGTGTATGCAATGGTTTATTTGTGTGCCCGCTGTTGAGTTGTACATGCGCGGGTTGTTGATTTTACATGCGAGGAATTTAATTGGGCCCGTGAAATGAATATATTTGTTCTGATGATTTTTTACTTGCACATTTATTATGATTATAACTCTAAGAACTGAACACTGCTCATAGCTGAAGTCTGGCTTTTTAATTAGTACATGTTGCAGTGTAAGTAATCCAACAACAGCTTTACCGACCTGATTACAACCTGTTTAAATATCAATTAACAAACAAACTGAGATATATATACATAATATGTGTATGCGTGATATAAACAGTAGCGCAGTCATGGTTGGCTGCCTGTACCTAAACTGTCAGGGCCTATTTTCTGCTCCAGTCCAGTCCAGGCTCCACCTTTTTGCTCTTTGCTGTGTGCCTGCAGACAGACTCCATGTTAAACTATGGCAGCATCATCTTCGTTGTAGCCCCAGTTTGCTTAGTGTTGCCATATCTTTCATTCACACCCCTGTTCCTGCATGTGTTTCTACTGCAGGTCTTTCTTTAGATGCAAATGTGAGTGAAACGTTTGCACAGTGCTTGCACAGAGCTTCCACAGTGACACTATAGAGTCGTGCATTAAACTAAGCACAGAAGTAAAAAATTTGCACAAAGATTTTTAAAAATATTTGAGTTTCTCAATGAATAGTTGCTGTCCTAATTCAAGCTAATTTCTAATTTTGCTTCTTGTCTGTTTGAGATCAACATGCAAAGAGACACAAAAACAACACGAAAAAACAAGGTGACAGGAACAGAAACTGAATGAAGGCCTTGCATTTCACAGTCATAATGTTTCTGAGAACAACCACGAAAAGCAGAACATGCAGACTAAAATAAAGTAACTTACTGTGAAAACAGACTGCTGTGTCACCATCGTCAAACAAACAACATTAGTGTGACAATACATGTCAAAGTGTTAACATGAAGAAGGATAAATTAATGTAAAATACTGAAGTCTGTTCTCCAATAAGGGTCTCACACACACAGCAATGTCTTGTTTGCTGCAACTCAACCTGTCAAACCTGCAACTCCAAGTCTTCCCTTCACAGTAGAAACAGACCTTCTGACTACAAACACTATTAAACTGTATTTAAAGTTGTGGTCTGCCCATCACACAGGCCATTGACCCTCAGAAACACACACACACACACACACACACACACACACGTTGGTGTGTGTGTTTGTATGCATACATAGATAGATAGAGAATGAGAGACGAAAGGAGAAAAGAGGAAGTTGAGGTGCGAGACTATACACTGTGTAAAACTGACAATAATCATAACATACACAAAATTCTGAGTAGGCACCGACTTCCTCTTTGAGCCTAACTTATCTTTAAGGAGGGTGACTCTGCACCGCACCATGTATCTCATTTCCACTGCTCTGTTAACCCATTAAGGAAACCTGAAGTGGTAAGAACTGTTTTCTTTATTTTATTCATCACCATACTGGTCATCTTAGTAGATGCGCGCGCGCGCGCGCACGCACGCACACACGCACGCACGCACACACACACACACACACACACACAATTGGAGTCAACAAAGTAAAGCCAAATTCCATTAGTTAGCATAGCAGTCACAACAAGCTGTACAAACTAATATGAAGCAACATTAATTGAATTAAAGCAGCACAAAGTTTAAAAAAAGAAAAAATTGATTCTGAACTCCATTACTGTAACCCTTTTTCTTAACTTTCTCTTAAGCTTAACTAAACTCGTAACAGATGCCACACCAGTTAGATGTTTACCTCATTCCAAAAAGGATTAAACATGAAACGCAGAATAAAAGTTTAGTAGAATCACATTTTCTAAAGATTTATTGAGTTGTTTGGAGCAGACTGAAACTGAATTTCACTCCATCTCAGGCCACTTGGGCTGAACTTGTCTGGCTGTTACATAACAGACACTCTACACCATTAAAAGAATTCATGATGACGGTTATCAAACGTGAAGTTTTGATCTTCTTTTGATGCTGGTTCAGTGAATTTTGGTCAGAGTGATGAAACCTTCATATGTCGGTATTCAGCACTGATGGCATGTTCGTGTACGTGCCGTGGGGTGAATGATCCACGCTTTTTGTTTCTCTGTGCAGAATCTGTTTACCTGCTCTCATTTGTTGTTTTAGCTGTTTGGCGATTTTTGAAATAGTTTTCTGAGCTTTAACCTGAGAGTCTGAAAGCCTCAGTATATAAAGTCTTAATTATTGTTGAGCTGACTTTGTGTTTACCTTTAGATAGATGAAGAAAGACACTTAACAGGCTTGAATTGGTTTTAAAATTTGTAAGAATGCAGTTTCATATGCAGGTTTCCTCCACCAGATTTTCTATGGTTAGACACCTTTTTATGATTCACAGTTTAAGCTAATCCTTATCTTATGCTGGGCCTTTGTTCATCTGAAATAAACTGCTTTATTTCCATTCCCGTTAATCCAATCAAATTCTCACTACACGTCCTTTGCAAACAGAAGGTTTGAACCGCACAAAATCCCTTTATTTATAAAGTGATTGCTGCTTGGTTTACTTTTGTAAATACTGTATTTGCATAGTTTCCACTGAGACACTATTTCTTGTGTTACGCCTTTTTGACATTACACAGGTTCAAGAGTAGAAACAAATTGGGTAAAGTCAGCATTTATGGTAATCCTTATCCTTAGTTTTGGGCTCACAGTGATTATTTGTGCATATATTTACCTCATGATTTGAAACTTTATCTGAGACAGAAAATACGGTAAATTTTAACTGTGCCTCTTTAAATGTAATGATGTGTAAAGGTTTTGGTTTCTCCTCTGACCAGATGAATCAGGGTGCGGTGATGACATTACTGAAGCACCTCCTGCCCCTCGCTGCTCTCCTCCTTCTGTCCATTGTTCCCACTGAAACTGAAGTGGTGACATCAGTGGCACAATGTAATGAGTTTTTTCTTGAGAAAATTCCACCAAACATCCCAGGAATTTTGGAGGGAGGGAACATCAAGGACCAGAACAGATACAAGCTGATTTGCCAAACTTTGAATAACACCAGAACATTTGTGACACTCTACGACACCCAGAACAAGATTCCAGTTTTTTCTGCTGCAAAGTTCAATGGGAGCACATCTGGAAGACCCCAGATCCCATGGATGATTGAACCACAGGTATATATTAAATATTTGCAATATTTATTAGTTATGTGTAACAACTGTTATGTGTTACTTCATAATAACTGCTGTGATGCAGCTTTCAAACTGAAATAAAATATTATGACACTGCAGGCCTACGTACATGATAAACTAATCACTGTACAGGCTGACTCCAACACTCTAGTGTTGCTGATACCATTTCTACTAATTCAGTAACTGTTTTGAGGGCTCTACAAATTATTTCCATTACATTACGTTACAAAGTGATAATCAGCATTGTTCAGTATATGTTCCTAAAGACATCACTGAGTTCAGCTTCACTGAGTTTGGCTAAAATTAATTTAAATTATGTCAGTTTAAGTTCGCTCTATAGACGAAAAAAAAAGCAATATCAGCTGAAATGAATGATCCCGAGGTGATAACTAAACTCTTTTAATCTGTTAATCTATTTAGCAACAACCATGCATGACTTACTGACCTACCCTTTTGATTTTGACAGCTTGAAAAACCAAGTGACAATCCCAATATGAGACCATCAAACAACAGTACCAATTACAAGCACCAGGCTGGGGACAAAGATTACAAATACAACATAGATTTTGACAGAGGACACTTGTTTCCAAGCTCTTATGGATCTACTGTTTTAAAAAGAAATTCTACTTTTACTTTGACTAACATTGTTCCACAAAATAAAGACTTCAACAGCGGAAGCTGGAATAAAATGGAGAATTGCATCAAATGTGTTTTGAATGAATATTGCAAAAACAATAGCAATATAGAAGGCTTTGTAGTTATCGGAGCACAGCCCAGCAACAACCGTCTCAACCAAAGAATCAGTATTCCTTCAGTGCTCTGGTCGGCCTTCTGCTGCTACAGTCAGATTCAGAACAGCTAGCTGGCAAGTGCACACTGGGGCAACAACAGAAATCATGGCCCTGAACATCTGGATACAAAGACCTTGGGAGAACTCCACAAAGAGCAGGGAATACAAGTATTTCCTGAAACACAATGTCCTGAAACTACAACAGTTACTCATCTGTATTCACACCTTCCCTCTAACTGCTCCTGCCCATCAAAAATGTCAAGTAAATCTGTACAAAGTACATCTTTCTCTTCCCCTGAAACATCTGTCCCACTTTCCACCACATCTGGCAAATCAACAACTGCCCCTATGAGTACTACAATTGCATCAGTCAAAAAGTTTAAAGTAAATGAGAATGATGTAAGGCTTTTAGAAGGAAAACATTTTCTTGGACCTAAAAAGAAGAAAATCCCAATTTAAAAGTCAGATTTTTTTTCAGGTAACTTGCTTGGAAGCATCATAAGAAGAAAGAAATCGTTAAATCAAAAAGTAATTTGGAAAAGCTGAAAATCATGAAAATGTTAAAGGAAATAACCTGGAAATGAATCATTTACTTTAATAAAGACAAAAGTAAAAATAATGTAAATTAATGATGGTTATTTTCTTAATCTGGTTTTACTCAGTAGGTGTTTTATTTTTTTTATTCATAATAACGTTGTTATCATGTGCTGCAGCTGCCTTTAGTTTAGTTACTGTGTATTCTTCCCTGCTTGGAATTTCTCAGACTATGAACACAGACATATACACCAGCTGTGTATATGTCTGTGCCCCTGCGCAATGTGACAAATCCAAATAACTTTGTATTGAGCCGATTCAGGTTTTACCATTAATTTGTGTCCCATGTTTATGTAAAACAGCCAAATATTTCCGAGATGTGATTATTTTTCAGTTTATCATTGCTGCTTAAATTGTATTAAATAGGACGTGATGTTTCATGTAACTTTTTTGTAGTGTTTGCATCATAAGCGTTATTTTGAAGTGTAAGGGCACCATTAGTTTTTCTCCTGTTCACTTTGATCATTTTGGGCAGATGTTGTGTTTTGTGTGTTTTTTTCTATTTACCTGTGTCTCTCTACACTCCATACTGTAATAAACTTCACAAGGCAACGCCTGTTGAAATGTCATAAGGAAACTTACAGACAAATCTCAGTGCTTAATAAACAACATATTAATGTGACAGGAGTCCAGAGGCTTCAGAACTTGCCATTCTCACAGCTGGGTCCTGTACTACCTGGGTGGGTGCGGTCAAACTTCCGGTTGAGTCAACGCTGGCGCGACTTGCTGCCTCTACTCACCGGTATTTTTTTTATCTTTTATTTATATACTCTTTGATACATCTTAACAATTGCCTTCTTGTCTTCTACTGACACTACTGGCGATCTCGTGAATTTTGCAAGTTCCTGAGTATTTTGGGTCTAGTTCATCTGCCTGTTTGTTTTGGTCGTTGTCTACTGTTTGGCTTACCTGACTGTCCGTGATGTGGCCTAGCAGGATCTGCGTCTTGCTCGTGTGGGTCTAGATTTTTATGTCATTGGTCTGCTGACCTAGTGCTGGACTAAACCAATGAAACAACTCAAGCACAGGACTTAGTTTAAAAGGTTGAACAGTTTGTTTACAAACACACCAGGTGCTATATACAAAATGTGCAAGGGGAAAAAGTCCAGGGAATCCAAGAGTGGGGAAGGGCAGCCACAATCCTGTGGGTCACACACACGAAAATATCATCTTCAGTCACACACGCCTCTCGAACACACTCGCGTTAGCACTGTTGGAGGGGAAACCAATAATTTCATAAATTGTTAATCATGCATAGAAAATAAGCATGATGCCAAAAATCTTTGTGATCATCGTTATTGTGAAATAATAAATGCTAATTTTTAAACCATAAATAATTACCCACGATGTATACCTGAGGTATTTTTCTTTCTTTCTTTTTATTAAAAAGCTCTCATTACTTCATGTTGGAGCTTGTTAAATAGGTGGCTTAATGCAGGATTCCTGTTAGCTTTGCCTGTGAAGCCATTTTTATGCAACGCAATTATGGCTGCCCGTGTTTCTTTGCAGGTCACCATGGTTAACAATGGAGGAACAATGATTTCAAGCATCACCGTCCTTTTAACATGTCAGGTCTGCCATTCTAACCCAATCAGCCTGACATAATGATCTCCAGCCTTGTGCTTGTCAACATTCTCCCCTGAGTTAACAAGACGATTACTGAAATGATCTCAGCGGGTCCTTTGATGACAGCAATGAAATGCAGTGGAAAGAAGGACTATGCAATTCATCTGATCACCCTTCATAACATTCTGGAGTATATGCAAATTGCTATTATAAAAACTTAAGCAACAACTTTTCCAATTTCCAATATTTATGTAATTCTCAAAACTTTTGGTCATGACTGTACACTGTAGCATGTATTTATGTTTTGTAGATTTGATGTGGGAGTAGAGGATTATGCAAAATATGTGCACTTTATACAGCATGAGAACGGAGCTTCTTTATACCTGTCATGCTACTATGGTTTCATTTCCTTTAAATAAAAATACTGCAAATAATTTTGTCATGCAATTTTTTTTTATTATTATTATTCTGAAATGGAAGGGCATTATCTGTCAGGTAGGGCTGTGTGGCAGACAAGATTAGGACCCAAATGCAGGACTCTGCATCCCTCCTGCCACTTACAGGGGAGTTTGGTCTAAAACAAATGAAGTAATTGAGCAGATACTTTACAGTGGGGCAAAAAAATATTTAGTCAGCCACCGATTGTGCAAGTTCCCCCACTTAAAATGATGACAGAGGTCAGTAATTTGCACCAGAGGTACACTTCAACTGTGAGAGACAGAATGTGAAAAGAAAATCCATGAATTCACATGGTAGGATTTGTAAAGAATTTATTCGTAAATTAGGGTGGAAAATAAGTATTTGGTCACCTCAAACATGGAAAATCTCTGGCTCTCACAGACCTGTGACGTCTTCTGTAAGAAGCTTTTCTGTCCCCCACTCGTTACCTGTATGAATGGCACCTGTTTGAACTCATCATCTGTATAAAAGACACCTGTCCACAGCCTCAAACAGTCAGACTCCAAACTCCGCCATGGCCAAGACCAAAGAGCTCTTGAAGGACACCAGGAAAAGTATTGTAGACCTGCACCAGACTGGGAAGAGTGAATCTACAATAGGCAAGCAGCTTGGTGTGAAAAAATCAACTGTGGGAGCAATCATCAGAAAATGGAAGACATACAAGACCACTGATAATCTCCCTCGATCTGGGGCTCCACACAAGATCTCATCCCGTGGGGTCAAAATGATCATGAGAACGGTGAGCAAAGATCCCAGAACCACACGGGGGGACCTGGTGAATTACCTGCAGAGAGCTGGGACCAAAGTAACAAAGGTCACCATCAGTAACACACTACAACGGCAGGGAATCAAATCCCGCAGTGCCAGACGTGTTCCGCTGCTGAAGCCAGTGCATGTCCAGGCCCGTCTGAAGTTTGCCAGAGAGCACATGGATGATACAGCAGAGGATTGGGAGAATGTCATGTGGTCAGATGAAACCAAAGTAGAACTTTTTGGTATAAACTCAACTCGTCGTGTTTGGAGGAAGAAGAATACTGAGTTGCATCCCAAGAACACCATACCTACTGTGAAGCATGGGGGTGGAAACATCATGCTATGGGGCTGTTTTTCTGCCAAGGGGACAGGACGACTGATCCGTGTTAAGGACAGAATGAATGGGGCCATGTATCGTGAGATTTTGAGCCAAAACCTCCTTCCATCAGTGAGAACTTTGAAGATGAAACGAGGCTGGGTCTTCCAACATGACAATGATCCAAAACACACCGCCCGGGCAACAAAGGAGTGGCTCCGTAAGAAGCATTTGAAAGTCCTGGAGTGGCCTAGCCAGTCTCCAGACCTCAACCCCATAGAAAATCTGTGGCGGGAGTTGAAAGTCCGTGTTGCTCGGCGACAGCCCCAAAACATCACTGCTCTCGAGAAGATCTGCATGGAGGAATGGGCCAAAATAGCAGCTACTGTGTGTGCAAACCTGGTAAAGACCTATAGTAAACGTTTGACCTCTGTTATTGCCAACAAAGGTTATGTTACAAAGTATTGAGTTGTATTTTTGTTATTGACCAAATACTTATTTTCCACCCTGATTTACGAATAAATTCTTTACAAATCCTACCATGTGGATTCATGGATTTTTTTTTTTTTTCACATTCTGTCTCTCACAGTTGAAGTGTACCTCTGGTGCAAATTACTGACCTCTGTCATCATTTTAAGTGGGGGAACTTGCACAATCGGTGGCTGACTAAATACCTTTTTGCCCCACTGTGTGTGTGTGTGTGTGTGTGTGTGTGTGTGTGTGTGTGTGTGTGTGTGTGTGTGTGTGTGTGTGTGTATATACACACACACACACACACACACACACACACACACACTTAACTTTGCATTGCTCACAGCTCATAGCTCACAGCTCTAAACCTAGGCATTTTTCAATCATATGCCTAATCACTATGTGTCACTGTGACTCTCAAGTATTGTCACAAGTTCGTTTAAATTCGTTTCCAAAACCAACAAAATAATCAAACAAAAACAAAAACATAAACGTGTCAGGACACAAAAGAAAAAAGAAAAAATGCTGTCACCCGAACAAGGCAGAAGTCTGCATATGTTGGCTTTTAATAACATGCAGCTTGTAACATGGTAGACTAATGTGCCTGTGTTAATTCAGCTCCATATTATTGTGTGAAGTTGCACTGGGTTGGGAGTGGTTTTGTGTGTGTCACATTTTTGGTGAGCCAATGGCTGGAATGGGGTTGGACTAATTAGAGGCAGGTGTACTTGATTGCACTGATACACTGGTCTACTTACAGCCCACACTACAAACACTGCTGTGTCGTTTTGTCTCTCTGTGCAGGTATGTAATGTGATGAAATTAGATATGTTTGGGATGGATGGGTTTTGCGCTATGAATTTTATATTAGGTGTGTCATTTTGTCTCTCTGTGCAGTCCAGGGCCTATTATATGCCACAGCCTAAAGGCAGCAGGGTTGCAGAGGCTGGAGTGACCACTGACTATATGATTGCAGGGTGGTGGGTCTCCAAGGACAACTTCTAACCCTGTTAAAGGCAACATGTGGGGTGCAACTTGGCCGTGTGGCATAGCTGGCTCTGGCCTTGGGACTGTGTGTTTTTATACAATTCATAAGTGGGACACTGGACTGTTTTATCTTTTATCTCTTGATATATTTTTCGTCAATAAATTATCTTTTAGAATTTTATTGACTGACATCTTTTTGCCCACGACTGAGACGGTTGGTCAGACCTAGAGTCTTTCTTTGGGTGTGTTACAGCAGCTTCTGCTCTAAAAGAAACGAAAAAGAAAATGTGTAACATGCTCATCAGCTTAGCAGTGTCTACATATTTAATTCAGCTTCTCAATCCTGTAGTTTTAGCTGTTGTCTACAGGGTTTTGCTTATTGGTTGTTATTATAGGTGTGCTCTATATCTCAGCAATGTGTCATTCTAGAATGAGAAGTTTCAAGCTGGTCAAGTGCCTCTATGCACTTCATTAGTTTAGTTATTCTCCGTATTGTCTTCATCTCACATGTCATTACACTGAGTTTCAGCAAACCTTAAGCTTGATGCAGACTACTGCTTAACAATTATCCACCTCACATCATAACCGATTAAGGTGCCTCTTCATATTAATATTATGTCATTGTTAATATTATCATCTTTGTCTTATATAACAGCAATAGCATATTATAATATTTTATTAGTGTGTACCATTATACTACTCCTGAGCCAATTTGTTAGTTAGGATCATCTTATTCAGCAAACAGATAATTTTGAATTCATCCAATCTGCGGTCACATTTGTTCTCTCTGTTGCATGGCGGACCAGGCAGTTCTATTATAATATATTATTTATATTTTATTTTGTATCCATCAAGGGCTTCAGATGACCTGCAGTTATCACCATTTTCCCAAGGTGGAGACAGTTACCTTTTCGCACACTGTCCTTGGCTGAACAATGACACAGTCTTAATATACCTTATTTATTTTATTAAAATATTTTCGTCTGAATTATTTGCTTTATATTCATTTTATACATGCTGGGCATGGTCATCATGCCAACTGTGTTTCATTGTTAATATCACTTTACAGGTTGTTATCCTTGCTATTATTAATTTCAAATACTCTAAAGATAATTTCTACTGTAATTTTCCCTTTGTTTATCTTTATTTCGTACTTTATATCTACTCAGTGGGGTCTGTTTTCAACCCTTTTAAACTACTTCAAACTACTTTGATCTCTAGTTTTCACTTAATAAGGGATTATTATGTTCTTCCTGATATGGGTGTTGCTGCAGATGCGGCTGCAGGAATGAGTGATGGTTTACTAAAAGGATTGTGGGCACTGCACAGTGTCTCGTCTTCTGGTTTTACTAAACTGGCAGTTGAGTTCTGTTCTTCTGACTGTTTATATTTTGTTTTCTTAAATTTCTCAATTTACAGACACTGTTTTTGTCCGGCGTCTGGACTTTTCTTTTCTCACCACTGCTCGTCAGCAGGAGTGAGTTTTAATTTCACTTGCTTGATTACCCATCTTATTTATGTATTTACTTATTTTTGTTTAAGTAATATATACACGATACAGCTGCTATCACCTTCGCTGGTATTAGAGACGAGAGTGGTTGCTCACACGCCCTTCTACTTTCGGACTAGTTCCGAAAGCGGTGTGAACTTTACGAGACGGAACTCGACCGTTCTCTCAACTCACCAGCACGTCAGTGAACAGCAGTAAAAGAAAAACACAGTAGGAGCAGCTCAGTCTCTTATTGGACCGTGAAAATTCAGCTTGCTCCGTTGATTAAAACAATACACACACACACACACATTCACATTCACACCTATTCGCGCGATCGGAACCCTTATCATAAGGGGAGCTGCCAGTCTTTCTGTAGATGAGCTACTTACTCCCTAGACCCTGTCTAGACCCAGCTGGGGGAGCTACCCCGAGCTCCAAACCGAACCCACAGAAGTGGGGAGCTTCCAGTCGACGAGCTCCAAGCTACCAGTCGACGAGCTACTTCCGCTATTTTAAATTCCCTGAATTTATTTTAAATTCCCTGAATTTAAAATACGCTTTTACGCAAGATTGTGTCAGTGTGTCTGTATCTACCTGGTCAGTGTCGCCGGATCTGGTCCACCTCGATCAGGCCCCACCACCGTGGGTTGCTTTCTAAGACGTTGGCCAAGACCCGAATTTAACGCTCTTGGACTTTTATCACACACCTGGTGTGTGAGCTGTCGACAGGCGAACAACGTGGACTGGTCACGGAGATGGGACACGATGGAGGCGCTCCGGCTCCGAAGGACCAAGAAATGTTGGGAGAAAACTCTGCAAAAGACCCAGGAGGAATAAAGACACAATGAGACAAAGTTACTTTCTTTATCAAACGTGTACACGGGTGAGCTGCAAAGAACAACTCACCCCCATGAACAGAGGCTTGGCATTTTTATAGGCACAAATCACAGAGACAGTGAGAACAGGATAAGAAAATAATAAACAGATAAAATAAACAACTCCATATATGGTGCCAGTCTCGTCAGCAGAGAGCTGGGAAAGATAAAACAATCAAAAACAATATGTCCCAAAACAATATGTCTTTGCTGGGAAAGTCTAAAAGGATAATTCTAAACTAATCTAACCATAGACAAAGGGCATCTTTGTACATTTAAAAGAAGGTAAAGAAACATAGAATCATTTTTCCTGTAACAATTAGGTTACAAAGTAATTCATTTCAGCTATATATGAATAAATAAAAAAGGAAAGAAAAACATTTTCTGTACTTTTTGTGATTATTGTTTATTTTTTGCTATTAAGCCAAGATAACTTTTTATTGTCATTGCACAGTCATACTTAGTACAACAGTACGACATAATTGGAATATTGTTCTTTTTTTTTTTACATGTAAATGTTAATGTGATTTCATTTTTCACACAAATAAACTATAACCTAACCCAAACTCCTGTACATCCCAAAGATGAACATAAACGAAGCATCTTAGAGTCATAGTTCTTTACTTTTAGCATCTACAGCTGTAAGCTCCATTATAGTTAACCATCATTTTGTTACGGGGCAGAAACGTTTTTCTAATGTTTCCTTACAATATTTATTTTACAATATCAAGCTGTTATCATTTCAGACCACACGGGGGAGCCCTTTATATATTTTTTGGACTATAAGCAGTTTAGTCTAGCTGTGAACATGTGGGGAGAGAAAACATCATAATCCTTTATTTCTGTAGAGGTTTCTAGTCATCCAGGTCATCTTAGTCTATGGAAAGAAAATCTGGACTTCTTTAAGTTTCTTGAAGACGTTTCACCTCACATCTGAGAAGCTTCTTCAGTTCTAAGAGGAACTGGTGGAGAGTCCCAGATTTAAGCCCCATGGAAGTGTCCCTAAGAGGGTCATGGACCCCCTATTGATCCTCTGCCTAAGCCAAGGTGTAAAAACGGGTGTGAGTCATAATCAGCCAAGGTTTAGGATGAACCCTTTGTAAGACTAGCATCCCCTGGGTATAGACGATGGTATGTAGGGCGGTCAATGACTTTGTCCTTTTCAAGTTTTTGTAGGCAACTGATACGTTATTTGTGCTTGCTTTTGGGGTCTTGTTTTAAGGCTTCATAGGTATTGAAGTCACTGCAGAGTGTAGTAATGTTTGTGTAATAAGCTGCTGTGCTTAGAACAACAGTGCACCTCCTCTTATCGGCTGGACAGCCTTCTTTTCTTGTATTGTGAGGTTGGACAGAGGAACTTTTTGCACTGTACAGGGTGGCTAAAACTTTCCTCCTTATTTGCTCTGATCCTGTTTGTGTTCATTTATTAATCATTATGGTTGTTTCTGTGTCTGTTTTGAAGTCCACTATGGGTAACTGTTGAGGAGAAATGGCAAAATTGAGTTCTGTGGCTAGGACTTCAGTGAGATTCCAGTCTGAAAAGTTCTTCACTCATTTTTCCTGACTGTCTTTGGTTGTGAAGTCCTCCTGTTCTTGTCAATATTGTGTATGTGTTGACTGGGAAGTATAAGTTTTCATTAGCAAAGTAGGGAATTTCTAGAGTTGTTTTTCTTTTCCTTTAGAGTGTTGGGTCCGCTGAGCCACGGCCACAAACTTAAAAAATGAAAACTCTTAAATAGGGTAGGGTAGAAGTTTTTTGAGTTCTAACTAATCTTGTGCATCTATAGTGAAATGGACCTGTCTTATCCTTTCACTTGGAAGTTGATTTTGTGCACTCCATAGAATCGATAAAACTCTGCTCTGAGTTTGTTTCAAACTCTGAAACAAATCTGCTCTGTCTGCATCTTAGATTGAAACTGACATGCTGAAGAGTTGTCCCTGTGGAGCTGTACATCAGAAAACTCCACTTAGTCACATGAATATTCTGGATGAGTTTCAAAAGATTTACTCCTTTTTTTCCTCATTTTTAACAGAACCAAAGGTCCAACCACCAATTTTGTTCTGCTTATCCGTGGCTTGATAACAGAGGCAGTAGCCTAGGCAAAGACGCCCAGACCTTTTTCTTTCCACTGAGGCATTCCTAGGCCAGCTCAGAGATGTCATTTCTCCTGCACGTCCTGGAGTCAGGTCTTGGGAGTGAGCAATACAGAGAGCACCTGGTGGGCTGGCCTGTAATGACAAGATACATGACAGGATATGTTACACTATTTATACGTGATTCAGCAAGGTCTACAGAATATTGCTGGTCACATGTTCCCAGAGACTTAATACTTTAGCCATTAGCTGCACTAGGTTTTAACCAGCAGCATTTCTTTACCTTCCATTTGTCGAATGATGCATTTGGCAAAGTGCACCACTATTTGGAAAGCTCGTCTTTCCTCCTTGGTGCTGTTCCAATACTAGGTGCAGATATTTCCCATCAGGATGCTCTGGATGGTGCATGAGTAGAAGTTCTTGAGCAACTTCTGAGGTAGGTGGAAGTCTGAGTTGTCTGAGGAAGAAGAAACGCTAGCAGGCTTTTTTCACCAGCGTGTTAGTGTGACGTGACTAGTTTCTTTCTAACAATTCTCTCCCTTTGTAAAGGTACATCTTGAACAAACAGCATAAACTGATCTCTGAAGAACTATTCATGATAAGGGACACTAGAAGGATCACTAGCAAACATGCATCAAAACATCTTCTGTATAACTTCCCTTTTCTGTTTACTTTCATAAAACCATTGCTGAAGAGTGAACACTTAATTTCTCTTGTTATACACACACCACCCTAGCAAATGCTGTTACACAAGACTGCAATTTATTGAGTACTGGAGATGATCCTCCAGCTATTGGGGAACTAGACCCAGAGGGGGTAAGCTTGCCCTCAAAGATATTCAGCTGCTCAGATGAGCCAAGGCTACTGGAAGTGTTTCTCTCACTACATTTTCTTTAACATCTCTTTTAAATGCATAATTTCTTGTTCAGACATTTAAAAAAACATTTAAAAAATGCATATGACGGTCCAACAAAACTCACTTGGATGGAGAGCACACCTTATAATGGACTTGAGGATGTAGAAACACTGCGAACAGTGAAATTTTAAAATGTAGTGTTTAAATATCAGCTTTTATTGCTGATATTATTATTAATAATAATAATAATAATAATAATAATAATAATAATAATAATAATAATATACACCTCTTCATAGTCAGGATTTTTTTTTAACCCCTATATCTGAAAGTATTTCTATTTTTGTTTATGACAAACAAACACACGATGGAGCATAAGAGTTCACTTAATTACACCAGTTGGATTCTAATAGACCACTGGGACTTTTACTTCCCAGAATAATTAGTTAGACAGTGAAAAAAACCTTTTCGTGTATTTTCAAACGGGAATGTGAAAGTGTCTGTCTTTAAACTTTAGCTCTGTCTCTATGCTGGGGGTCTGTGTCTGTCTTGGGCAGTAGCGGTTTTTGATACGGGCGACAAAGGCGTGGTGGGGGGCGGCATCACGGGCATCGGCAAAAAAATAAAAAATTGCTCGTACTCATGCTACCCCGACATCAGCCAGCGCATATTGGGAATGGCATAGGCACCGATCGGTTTTCTATCGCCCATTTGCTGGGAGTAAGGGCGCCCTCCATTTGCGAGGTGCGCCTGCTGCTTGCGGCACAGGGAGGAGAGGGCGGGGCGGCGGGGGATTCTCTGGCTGGCTGGAGCAGCATCTAATAACCAACCCGCAAAATAAAACAAAATAAAAACAAACTAACAACACGAAAACACCAGACATCATGATACAGACTTATAATTTGCACCAATGTTTTTTCGAAATTCTATAAGCGAAAAGTGAGCGCGAGAGCCCTCGGTGCGCCTGCTCGCTGCTGAAGTCAAAGTAAACTTTATTGTCATCTCCGCTACATACAGTCCAGTATATAGAGAGACGAGACGACGAGGCTCCAGTTAAGTAAACAAACAATAAATATAAGAAGAGTAAGAAAATAAATAGTCAACAGGAACAAACTCGCTAAGTAAAACTAAAATTATCTTATTTGGGAATTCCCTTAGAAATGCAGATTCATTTAGATGGTGTGGAAATTGAAAGAGCACTTGAACATAAGTTTCTTGGTGTGATTATAGATGATAAATTAAACTGGAAGTCTCATATAAATCATATACATAACAAAATTTCAAGAAGTGTCTCAATCTTGAGTAAAGTAAAACACATTCTGGACCACAAATCACTCCACATTCTCTATTGTTCCCTGATTGCACCGTATTTGAATTACTGTGCAGAGGTTTGGGGCAATACTTACAAATGTTCGCTATCATCAATCTTTATATTACAAGGAGGTATTTCTGTAGTCTATTGATTACTAGATAGTGGAAAAGGGGTGGGATTAAATAAGCTTATGCTTCTTCCTGCTCCTTTTCGAACATGAACGTTATTCGGAGGTGTGGTTGCTCGTTTTCCTTTTGTTTTGCTTTGTTCATTTGTCTCTTTTAATTCTATTTTGTTGTACTTTTTCAACATGTTCAAAATAAAGATTCAATCAATCAAATATACACTTCAGGACTCAGGGTAAAGGGATCGATAACAATTTAAAATTTATAATTTACAGTTTAAAGTCTCACACAATCTGTCGAAAGGGGAGGAAGACCTGCTGCTTCCAAATAGAGCACATTTCATTCATAATGTTGTAAATCCAAGCTCACTGTGTATTCATGATTTGAATCCTGGGTTGTGTGAAATCCCAGAAATAAACCCTAGACAAAGTGAATCTGTGAACTAAGGTGTAGGTCGGAGGGTATGATGGCGCCAGAGGGAGTGTTCGCCCGGGGCGCCAAACAGGCTAGGACCGCCACTGGTCTTGGGACATGTAGTGGTGTGAGATACTGCAAGTTTTGGTATCGATTGGCCATCAAGTAAATACAGGGCCAGTATTAAGAATACCAGTATTGATGCACTTAATCTATAAAGGCAGCTTATATACATGAGAGTGGAGTCTTACGGTGAATGTGATGGATTATCATCAATTTGCCAAATAAAAATACATTTTAATCAGACTGAGATCAGATCACTGAGATTTTCAAGTATTTTGAAAGAGTGTTTTTGTTTGTTGTAAAATGTAAAAGTGCATATTTTTAAAGCATATTTGGTCAACATCTGTTGTTTAAATGTCCTAAATGAATAAAATAGACAATCCAAAAAAGTAACTATATTATATTCAATAAATGTCATTGGCAATGGTCAATAACACTTTAAGTTATGCTTAAGAACTGGGATGAGTCATGACTAAAACATGACTTTCTCCACTAAATTGGCTCTGCTGTGTTCACACACACACACACACACACACACACCAGTGTAGGCAGTGATTTCATTTACTCACTGTGGCTGCTCTGTGCCACTGAGTCACTAAGTAAACTAAACATAGCAGAGCGAAGTGTGCCTCCATGGGAGGAGCGGTGTTTGCACAATCACATCTACTTTCTGACGATTTCGAGCAAGGGAGTGAACTTAGAAGAGAAAACAACAAAGTACAGTGCAGATCTGTTTTCACTAATTAAAATAAATAGTTAGTGGTTTGCGCAAAATGATTCTATAAAAATGTGACACCAAAGCTGTTACACCCCAGCCCAGGGAAAACTGGCGTGCAACATAAGAAAAATAAAAATAAGGAGAAATGCCCCCACACTCCCTGCTCTCAAGGAAGACGAACCAACAAAAAACAGCTACCACGGATTTCACAACAGCCAGTCAATTTATCAAGTCCCAAAAGGTAGCAGGTTCAGGTTTATGCAGCACAGATGCTTCCTGTGATTTCGCTCAATGAACACTTTAGGCATGGTTTGTAGTGTTTGGCTTTCCGTCTCCAATGTGAGTCATTACGGTGTGATATTTTTGGTTGCCAAGCTGTGTATGGAGGTGATTTTATAGCTTTGAAATTAGCTGGGAATGTATTGTGTTTTCTTAAGAGCAGAAAACCATGGGGAAAGTTTAGAATGTGGTGAAGCAGTTAGGCAGGGAGGTTTCTAGTCAGGGTCAAGGTCCCAATGTACCCTCTGCAGTGGTTGCATCACTCAATTTCATGCTATCATCAAGCACATGCAGTCATTTATACCCACCATTAAGGCACAAGAAGCCGCTACAGTAATTTCCTAAATGACGGCTGTCACCACTCAGACAATGTTACATCAGACATGCTGATACGGAGGAGAAGTCAAAATCACAAATCAAGACTTGTCAAGACAAGTTGGAAAAATCAAGAGGTGCATGACTGGCTCACATGACACAAGTGACGCGGCTAGCATAGTGAAGGGCCTGGGACAGGACCTTTCTGTGAGGAGTGTCACGGTTCTCTCCATTTCTCCCCATTTCTGCATTGGTACTGTCTGGCTTCTCCAGCTTCCTCCCAAACTCTAAAGACATGCAGTTAGTGGGGTTAAGTTAACTGGTGGTTGTAAATTGCCCATAGGTGTGAATGGTGGTCTGAGGTACCCTGAAGAGGATCCAAAAGTCACACAGACGCGATGGGAGTTTAGCAACAATTATATTTACTCGAGACGTTCGTGAGTGTGTTCTGCTCTATTTATATAAATAAATTGCAGCTTAGATGTGTTTTTTCAAAGGTGATCTAAGCCTGAGAGCTGTTTCCACACCATGTGCCCAGAGAGGGAAGAAGGCCTGAAGTTTAGGAGCCATATGGGAATTGATACTTTTCTCTGTCTTACTTACTCCTGTCTATTTCCACATGTATGCGGACCTGGGCCGCTGGCTGATCTTACTCTTGGTCAGTCTGAGGGTTTTTTTTCTTCTTTTGACTTTCTAGAGTAAAAAGGCTGTGAAGGTTAACTGTTTCAGGCAAAAGTGTTGGTGAGGAAATGGCTTCATTCAATAGGAGCATGCTCAGACAGTAACTCAGCATTTCAGGCTTGTTGTTATGTATCAAGTCTAAGAAAAGGTGCTGAGGGTGTCATTTGGGGTGTTGTGGAATTTTCTAAATAAAGTCTGAAACACAAAAAGGCTGTGGTCAAGCTACTTCTTACTACGTGCAGGACAACACACATACACATCAAAACATAACAGGTTCACAGCAATGAGCGTTCTAACCATGGGGCGTCGCAGCGCCCCTTTCATACCATCGCACAAACTCTGTGTATCTTTTAGTTGCAACAATCTTTTGTCCAACCCGGGCTATTGCTGAACAAAGAAGACTCCCATTATCTTTTCCCAGGCCAGCACCTGGCACTGACCCTGAGCTTCATCTGTCTGAGCAAAACAGTTAGCAGATAGCATAGTGAACATCATTAGGCAGCTAAGCAGTTTTCACAAGGTCATGCTGACACATACTTACTTCATCTTACGCATGCAAAGGTTATACAGAAATCATACAGTGAAATTCTAACCACCTAAATCTAAATGTGAGGGTTAACTTTAATTTTCCCATTACAGGGTGTTGAGATTTTAAATGGACTAACAATGAGGTGGAGTTGTTTCTGCGAGTAACACAAAAGTACAAAGTTGCAAAAGCGAGTGAGAGTTAAAGAATTTGAGGAAAGTTATCTGGAGCCTGTACAGACTGATGTTAATAGAGCTTTCAAAATTCAGAGGAAACTGCTGTATAATGCCCTTTTATCTTTGGTTAATTGGTCACATGACTAGGGAGTGTCTGCCTCCATGCACGCTGTGCTCACTCTACCAGTTCTACCTCTCTCTCTCTCTCTATGCCGTGTGTGTGTTAGTGTGACCTACTGACCTATGACCTACTTAAATGAATAAAAAGTATAATGCTTTGCTAACGCTTATGCGGCGAAATCCCTAAAGTTATAATAATGTATTCCCACAATGGGCATTTACAGGAGATTGTGGTGGAGCAGGATTCCAGCACAGATGAAGGAAACAAGTCTGCTGATGGTGGACTCTCTGTATCACCTGACCAAGCCTTTTGCTTAAACTTAACACGGGCTAAGAAGCAAGATGGACGAGATTGTTTTTGTTACATCCAGCATTTGTGAGGCTAAAGATCAACAAGACAAGGTCTAGTTCATCCACTCCACTGCCTGTGTCGGTAAGCATCCCTCCCTTTTGCATATGGCATTGAAATGTGAACGCTACCCACCGTTCACCACAGCGAACATTTGTCGTAATTCCCATACACTTGGCACACACACCAGCACAGCACTTCAGGAGCCAACTCACTCTGATATGCGCGTGATATGATTGTTTATGTGTAAGGGGAGCATTTACAGTTAAACATGTTCTGGAAATCCAATTCAGGTTCAACACTTAGGTCACATAGAAACATCTCATTGTATCTTTATGTTGAGCTTTGAACTGTATCATCTTTGGATTTCTGCTCAAAAAAAATGCAGGACTGTAACTGAAACTTCCACTCACTAACATGCCTGATTTCCATTTGCTTTCCCTCTGCAGCCATCAGAGTCCTCTCACGAGACATGGATCACAGTCCTTAAAATAGCAGCCGTAACATCTGGGATTGCTTTCCTTCTGGGCCGGAAACAGAGTAGAGAACCAGGAGATGAAAAGACCAGAGTAACCAAACAGTTCAATGAGGGAGTCGAACCGGTGCCATACAACTATAAGTGATCACTTATTAAGAGACTGTCTCTACAAATAAAACATGCTTGCTCCAAAGCAAAGACATCTATCAGTGAGTCGTGCCAAACAGCAGATAGATGTCAGAGTTATGAATCCCATGTAAAGTGCAGATTAGTAACGTGAAAGATACCCTTCCACCTCACTGTGAGACCCTCCGGATTATAGAATGCCGCTCGCGGTAACACAGGCTTGGAGCAGAGGCTCCAGCCCTCCATTCCAGCCCTAACCATCACCTTAACCTTATCAGATATTGTTTTCTAAAGTGATTCATGATCAGAATGTGAAACACATTTCCATGTATAGCCCTGCATGGACTGGCACCAGCCTACATCTTCGATCTCCTACAGCCTTATGTCCCAAGCAGGTCCCTGAGGTCATCTGATCAGGGCTTACTTGCTATAAAACAGACTAAGATGGGAACTAAGGATATTAGAGTTTTTGCCACTGTGGCCCCGAGACTGTGGAACTCTCTGCCCCAAATCTTAAGAAATGTGGACTCAGTAGTTGTTTTTAAAAAACAACTCAAAACTCACCTTTTTAAAACGGCTTTTGATTAAATTTTGCCTCTTTTATATTGTCTGTTTTACCTTTTTATTATTTGTTATCTTATGTCCAGCACGTTGTGACTCTGTCTAGAAAGGTGTAATATAAATAAAGTTTTATTTATTTATTTTAACAAGTTCAAAGTGTTTGAAGCAGTGCAAAGGAAAGACGTGGTCTGAGTACACAGTCTATGTTTAGTGGCTGCCTGAGTGATGACGATTACTCGGACGATAGCTCAGATTAGTGGGGTGTGGGAGGATAGTGTTTATTGACATTCCGAAGGTCCAAGGGAAGAAACAAATTTGACTAACTAATACTCCAACTATAAGTTTAGTTTCCACCGGTGTTGCTTCTCTTCTTTGAAACCCTGACTTCACTTTTCACGGAGCCATCCTAAAGTCATCAGATGGCTAAGAGCGCGTGCACCTGGACCAAACCAAAACAGGAAACAAAAAAAAAAAAAAATGGGCGGGGTGGGGTCGGAGGAGGACTGGGTTTTAATCTTTGTTATCCAAAAGAGAAACGGATGCTAGCAAACAAACACGTTGTTTTTGAAGCAAACAATATTTTATGGTGATAAGTTCCTCCGCTGCTGGCACGTAATCTCTGCGCCTGTCTCTGCATAGTCCAATAAACAAACCGTGCTCCTTTCTCTGTTAACTATCGTACTCCAAGATGTCAGATTAGGCACCAGTTGTCGACCTTGAGAGAGAGACAGTGAGAGAAAAATAGAAACTCTGTAGATTCAATCTTTAATCCATTCAGTAGCGTTTTTTGATACGGGCGACACAGGCGGTTGCCCGGGGCGGCATCGTGGTGGGGGGCGGCATCACGCGCATGGGCAAAAAATTTTGTAACCGAGGACAAGGGATGAGTAAACGGGGCAAAGAAATAATTGATCATTTATTTATTACATGAGTTAAAAGTACAAATTCCCAGTCGTTTCCAGACAGGACTTACAACACATCCTGCTGATACCCCAGCTGCACATGAGACTTACCACAAAAACTGTGCGAAATAACACTGCAACCCGTCACACCCCGCTTAGCGACACTGCAATCGTGGCACACACTGCAAACAATTCGGGTCTCAGCGCAGCTGGGAATCAGTGCTATGTATGGCCTGTGATCTGAGAGATAAAGGGAAGTGGCACAAACAATTAAAATAAAAAACAAAACAAAAGAGAGGTTAGTCCGCCCTTACAAAACTTACTCTCAATCAATAACCGCCTCTACGGCTGGACGGACTAACCAAAACAAAATTACAAATCAATCAAAAGAACAACAAAAAAGGACAGCAGAGACAGCACAGCTGAAAAAAAACCAACATTATCAATTAAAATATTACCCAATAAAATAGCAATTTTATAAAACCATTCAAAATCATGAAGCTAAAACAAACACTCAATATACCTACAATATTGATCAGTTTCCCTGCGCGCAGTCGATCTAGGGCTTGATCAATTCTTGTATTAAAATTCGTGGTCACACTAAAAAAGTCCAATGACACATAAAAAATAGGCACATGCAAAAGCAAAAGATCCAAACAAAAATGGCAAAAGTCTCTTACCGACAGTATACCCACTTGCACCTGAGTGAATTAATTGCCTCTGGTTTTTTCCACAGAAGAGCGCTGACTTCACCCCACACACCCACTACCTTTTCACAGCTCTTCAGCCAATCACCTGGCAGAGAGCAACAAACTGCCAGGTGACACTTGTTACAACCTAAATAAAAAAAATTGCTCGCACTCATTCTGCCATGACATCATGTCAGCGCATATTGGGAATGGCATAGGCACCGATCGGTTTTCTATCGCCCATTTGCTGGGAGTAAGGGCGCCCTCCGTTTGCGAGGTGCACCTGCTGCTTGCGGCACAGGGAGGAGAGGGCGGGGCGGCGGGGGGATTCTCTGGCTGGCTGGAGCAGCATCTAATAACCAACTCGCAAAATAAAACAAACTAACAAACACGAAAACACCAGACATTATGATACAGACTTATAATTTGCACCGATGTTTTTCGAAATTCTATACGCGAAAAGTGAGCGCGAGAGCCCTTGGTGCGCCTGCACGCTGCTGAAGTCAAAGTAAACTTTATTGTCATCTCCGCTACATACAGTCCAGAGAGATGACGAGGCTCCAGTTACAGCAGTGCAATTAAACAAACAATATATATAAGAGAGTAAGAAAATAAATATACACTTTAGGACTAGGGATAAAGTGTACACTCATACTGGAGTGTAAAATTAAAACCAATGGAAGATGGACAAGAAAAGTTCAAAGCCATCATGTCTTCAGTTTAGAAAAAAGAAAAAAGAAGAGGAGGAGAAACGAGCAAAAGATGCAGGTAAGCAGATGTGTGATTGGATCATGGCAAGTCATGTATCCTGAAACAATCAGAATCAGAATACTTTATTAATCCCTAAGGAAATTATGTGGGTTACAGTTGCTCCAAAAAGAAATGGTAAAAATAGTAACAGTAACAGACTAAACTCCAAACAATACATTATGTTACAGATTTTAATATTAATTAGTCATTGTCAATTGTTGATTTGTTCTGTTCTCATTGTATGATGAATTATGATGGCTGTTTGGTGGCTGTTTGTGTAACCCGTTCATGTGTTACGCCTGTTGTTCTTGCGTTGTGTTCTGGCGTGAAAGTAAGAGGCAGGAGACAGTACTGGGTCTTTGGCTCTTTACTGCACATCTGCAACACAGAAATATGTGTCTGATCTGTGTGTGTCACGCGACTGCCGTACACCTCTCCTCCGGCCATGCTGAAAGGAGCTGTGTCTGCAGCTTCATTAATACTATAATAATATAATAAATCAAATACAACATATTGTTTTAAAACATTAACTTAAGCTCTCAAAAACAAAAAGCACAAAAGAAATATGTCACTGAAAAATCACCGATTGTGCAAGTTCCCCCACTTAAAATGATGACAGAGGTCAGTAATTTGCACCAGAGGTACACTTCAACTGTGAGAGACAGAATGTGAAAAAAAAATCCATGAATCCACATGGTAGGATTTGTAAAGAATTTATTCGTAAATCAGGGTGGAAAATAAGTATTTGGTCACCTCAAACAAGGAAAATCTCTGGCTCTCACAGACCTGTAACGTCTTCTGTAAGAAGCTTTTCTGTCCCCCACTCGTTACCTGTATGAATGGCACCTGTTTGAACTCATCATCTGTATAAAAGACACCTGTCCACAGCCTCAAACAGTCAGACTCCAAACGCCGCCATGGCCAAGACCAAAGAGCTTTCGAAGGACACCAGGAAAAGTATTGTAGACCTGCACCAGACTGGGAAGAGTGAATCTACAATAGGCAAGCAGCTTGGTGTGAAAAAATCAACTGTGGGAGCAATCATCAGAAAATGGAAGACATACAAGACCACTGATAATCTCCCACGATCTGGGGCTCCACGCAAGATCTCATCCCGTGGGGTCAAAATGATCATGAGAACGGTGAGCAAAGATCCCAGAACCACACGGGGGGACCTGGTGAATGACCTGCAGAGAGCTGGGACCAAAGTAACAAAGGTCACCATCAGTAACACACTAAAACGGCAGGGAATCAAATCCTGCAGTGCCAGACGTGTTCCGCTGCTGAAGCCAGTGCATGTCCAGGACCGTCTGAAGTTTGCCAGAGAGCACATGGATGATACAGCAGAGGATTGGGAGAATGTCATGTGGTCAGATGAAACCAAAGTAGAACTTTTTGGTATAAACTCAACTCGTCGTGTTTGGAGGACGAAGAATACTGAGTTGCATCCCAAGAGCACCATACCTACTGTGAAGCATGGGGGTGGAAACATCATGCTATGGGGCTGTTTTTCTGCCAAGGGGACAGGACGACTGATCCGTGTTAAGGACAGAATGAATGGGGCCATGTATCGTGAGATTTTGAGCCAAAACCTCCTTCCATCAGTGAGAACTTTGAAGATGAAACGAGGCTGGGTCTTCCAACATGACAATGATCCAAAACACACCGCCCGGGCAACAAAGGAGTGGCTCCGTAAGAAGCATTTGAAAGTCCTGGAGTGGCCTAGCCAGTCTCCAGACCTCAACCCCATAGAAAATCTGTGGCGGGAGTTGAAAGTCCGTGTTGCTCGGCGACATCCCCAAAACATCACTGCTCTCGAGAAGATCTGCATGGAGGAATGGGCCAAAATACCAGCTACTGTGTGTGCAAACCTGGTAAAGACCTATAGTAAACGTTTGACCTCTGTTATTGCCAACAAAGGTTATGTTACAAAGTATTGAGTTGTATTTTTGTTATTGACCAAATACTTATTTTCCACCCTGATTTACGAATAAATAGATTTTTTTTCACATTCTGTCTCTCACAGTTGAAGTGTACCTCTGGTGCAAATTACTGACCTCTGTCATCATTTTAGGTGGGGGAACTTGCACAATCGGTGGCTGACTAAATACTTTTGTATGCCTGTATGCCTTTATGCCTGTTTGAGTCAAATTTGACTAGTTTTGACATTTGATTAGAATTTAAAATTATTAAATAAAGCTGTTTTTTTTAAATTTATTTTTATATACACATCACATCTCTAAAGTTGAATATAGGACACACGCAAACAGGAGGTCCAGTGCTGTAACTGGTAATTTCAACTGCCGAAGTAAATTAAATCGTTTTAAACAATAGATATTTCTCCTGTACTTCCTTCGAAGAAATTGAGCATGATAATAAAAATAAAACCAACTTAAGTTTTGTTCTTTTAGCCTGGAATTTAATGAATTCTTTTAGTTTAAACCAAAATACATAAAAATGGAAATATTTAAAATTTCATAGTTTTGCACAGGTGCTACGAATGTGACTTTTCTGGGTCAAATGTTATCTGTATCTACACCAGTGTGAGACAGTCCAAGGTTTCAGGGACATTCTGTATTTCTTTTTTAGATGGTGACGAAATTCAAAGGTCAGCATGACAATATCATGACAAAGGAACACTTTCGTCATGGTATTGTCATGACAAAGTAGATTTTGCCCAGAGACAGGGACCTGCTGGTCTCTAAAGGATAATGGGGGAAAACCTAAATACTGGAATGACTATATACAGTGCACATAAGGAGCAAAGTTAATACTGAGATGAGGGACTACATTGGCGCCTTGATACATAAAGTGTAACTTTTAAAAGCACTTTGGAGGGGCCAGTACACCCACAAAAGCACTGTATGAATGCATTAAGCCTCTTTTCAGCCCGTTCTTACTTCCAAGGTGTAATAAAGAGACGATTTGCCAAGTCCCGATGCGTTGCTGAGGAACGCGAAAGGCGACCTTCTGCGTCCTTCTGCTAAGCGCCAGGTTATGGATGATTTTCAGTAGAATGATGCTCCCACGGTAAAACACAATCCAGCCATGTATTCCATCCCTAACCCAAACCTTATTGCTAACCGTAACTAACACTTTAATGATGTCAGATAGTGTTTACCAAAGCGATTTAAGTAAAAGAAAAATGTACATGTGTAGATTCATTGGAAACGGTTCTCAAGTTTTCTAATATACTGCCATGCCACATGTAATATACTGAGGATTTGTCACCTAGCGTAAAATGTTACGCTTTGGGAGTGAGAATGTGTTGCTCTTTTGCATCAGTACCTAGTTGGGTCGACTTGACACGGTTCGCCATGATTTTCAGGGTTTTCCATTAGGTCATAGTACCTGTTCTCCCAGGGTTCCAAGTGAGCTGAGCAGGTACTAAAATGTGACGTTCTTAGACAGTATGCCACTGATTTGCTGGTCAGCACCATCTCTCGACTAGTCATGAGAGCGTCTTGTTCACGAAAATTAAAACTGCCATTTTTGAAACCGGGCAATGAGGGAAGTGATCCTCAAGTCTAACAAAAACCCACAGACCGAACAGCAGGAATATTCTTGCCTCGACATTCACCTGTTTTTTAGTGCTCGTGTTGCATATTAACTCATTCACTGCCAGCCATGAGTCAACGTATGTTTTCAATTGACGTCTATAGACGTCAATGGCAGTGAATGAGTTAATTATGTTGCGGGATGATTGGACGAGTTGCTATGACAACAACCACACAGATTAGGTACTACTGGATTGTAATGGAAAACCAGTCGATCTGTGTCAACGAATCCCTAGCAAGTGAGTCCCAGTAGGTACTAATGGAAAAGGAGCTTTAGATTACATTTTCACCCCCTTTCACCCTTAATGCCACAGATGAAAATCCCATTATTCAAAGCTAATTTAAATTAGACTAACAAAAAAAAAAACCTAAACTAAACATATAATTTATAGCCCCAGATTGAGTTAGCGTTTCTAATTATTAGAAAATGTTTTAAAAATTATTTATTTATTTAAAGTAAATTTCATTATTTTAAAACAATATCAAATAAAGGCTGCAGTTTGACTAGATATGAGTAATGCTGCCTGTGAAACTTCATTTGGATTCTGGAAAATTGTAGTGCGCAAATCCACTTTGACTCATTGGCTACAAAACTTCCTGTTTAGGTTAATTTTATATTTATGAAAGACCACCTTGTTCCTCACTGACTGTCTTGTTACACCTTCTGTATGGACACTAGTTTATCCAGGTTTCAAGAGAGAAGAGATGGTAAGAACTTTGTTACAATAATTTAAGTGATGCAAGTTTACAAAAATCACAAACTGCACAGCTTTCAAGTTTACTTTTACATTTACAAAGGCTTTTTTTTACTTGTTAAAAAAAGGGGGGTTTACAACATTTTATAACTGATATTTATAAAATATGTTATAAAAACATAACATTTTTATAGTACATTCTCAAAACAATATGAATTCAATAGAGGCAACACTTCTGCATGTAATGGATTTTTTAGCATAATTTTAGCACAATTTCAACTCCATCTGGACCTTTCATTACTGCATCTGTCCCTTCCACCTTAACTGGCCTTTTCACATTTACATCTCCTTGTCTTACTACCACATCTGCCCCACCCTCTACCACATCTGACTTCCACTACTGGCCTTTTCACAACCACATCGGTTCCTCTTCCTATGGCCCACCTTCTACCACATGCAGCTGGAAGTGCATTGGCAGCAGGTGGAGCTGGACGTGCATTACCAGCAGGTGGAGCTGGACGTGCATTAGGAGTAGGTGGAGCTGGAATTGTGGCAGCAATAGGCAGAGTTGGAAGTGCATCATTGCAAAGTGGAGATGAAAATTCATTATTAGGAAGTGAAGATGGAAGTGCATCATACTGCGTCTGCTTCTTCCAGCAGGTCTGTTTCTCTTGCTTTTCAAACCATAAATGCTTCTTATCCAACAACAAATGCTCATCACTTAAACTCCACTTCAGCTAAATTTCTCATTTGCAGTCTACTTTCTGTTCACCTCCACCTCCAACCTCAGACCAACAACCAAATCCCTCTATCCCCATCACAGTTCACTCGCCAGATGGTCCTTCCCTCCAACTGATTGTTATACCAATACAACATCAGCTAGATTTGTTCTGAAATATCATACTTACTCTGGATGGCATTATCTTGACCTCCATTAACTCCAAGGAAACTTCAAGTTGTTTTTGACCAGAATATGTCCTCCAATGTCTTCTATTTGCTTTATCTCTAAGATTAGAAACATTCCGTCTCAGAGTAATACAGAAACTCTATGTGATACCATCATTAAATCTAGAGTGTAATTCATTCTAATCAAGCTGTCCTTAAAACCTGTATTAAAAAACTTCAGTTGATCCAAAATGCTGCATCAAGAGTACTGACAGGGAGTAGAAAGAGAGAGCATATTTCTCCCATATTGACTTTTCCTCATTTTCTCCCTTTTACATCTAGAATCTAATTTAAAAATCCTTCTCCTCACACACAAGGTCTTGAATAATCAGACCCCATCTGATCTTAATGACTTTCTAGCACCACCACAACATAACCTAGACCTACACCTTAGTTCACAGATTCACTTTGTCTAGGGTTTATTTCCGGGATTTCACACAACCCAGGATTCAAATCACGAATACATAATGGACTTGGATTTACAACATTATGAATGAAATGTGCTCTATTTGGAAGCAGCAGGTCCCCCCTCCCCTTTCGACGGGTTGTGTGTGAGACTTTAAATCATCAAACTGTAAATTATAAATTTTAAATTGTTATTGATCCCTTTACCCCGAGTCCTAAAGTTATATTTATTTTCTTACTCTTCTTATATTTATTGTTTGTTTACTTGCACTGCTGTAACTGGAGCCTCGTCGTCTCCTCTCTCTATACTGGACTGTATGTAGCGGAGATGACAATAAAGTTTAATTTGACTTCAGCAGCGAGCAGGCGCACCGAGGGCTCTCGCGCTCACTTTTCGCACACAGAATTTCGAAAAAACATCGGTGCAAATTATTACATTACATTATCACAATTATTACAAGTCTGTATCATAATGTCTGGTGTTTGTTGGTTTTTTGGCTTATTTTTTATTTTGTTTCATTTTGCGAGCTGGTTATTAGACGCAGCAGGTGCACCTCGCAAACGGAGGGCGCCCTTACTCCCAGCAAATGGGTGATAGAAAACCGATCGGTGCCTATGCCATTCCCAACGATGTCGGGGCAGCACGAGCACAAGTACGAGCATTTTTTTTTTTTTGCCGATGCCTGTGATGCCGCCCCGTGTCGCCCGTATCAAAAACCGCTACTGTCCCCATTAGAACATTTCACTCTCAGGCTGTGGCTTATTGTGGTTCCTAGAGTATTTACACGTATAGTGGGAGGTAGAGCCTTTATTTTTCAGGCCCCTATTCTGTGGTACCAGCTTCCAGTTTGGACTCTGAAGGCCGACACCGTCTATAATTTTTAAGATTAGGCTTAAAGATTTTCTTTCCCACTGTCACCAAGTGCTTGTTCAAAGGATGTTGTTTGGTTTGGAAAGATTTTCTCTGCAATATTGTATGGTCTCTTTCTTATAATACCTTATAAAAAGTACCTTGAAGTGACTGTTGCTGTGATTTAGCACTTCATAGTTAAAATTGATTTGAATTAGTTAAACAAAACCAACTGATGATTTCTTTCAATCTTATGTTTTATTTAATTAATATGAAATGAATATGCATCAGAATTAAACGCTAATAATAGAATTCATTTACTCTTTTTTTGCTTCCAAAATCCATTAAATGTATATTGAAAGAAATTGTGGCTTGTCACTTTCTTTTGACAACATTAAGCCCACACACACACTGATAACACAACAGCAGCAGTGGTCGTGACGCTTTCACAGTTTAACGTAGAGTCAGCAACCTGTGGAAACCCAACTTTGTAGCCGCTCCTTTGACCATCATTTATTTTATACAGCAGGAAATCTGCACTTCCAGGAGTTGGATTAAAATAAGATGAACTTTTAATTTGGTCTTATAATATATTAAAATTATACAGCTTGCTGTATATGTAAACTAACAGTTGATTGAAAATTAAATCATATAAAATACTGTATTAATTAAACCCAGTTAGTATTTCAAAATATAAAAAGACTTTTTTAACAACCCAATAGAAATGTGGGCCAATAAACTCAAGTTAAAGGTTAAATTTTTTTATGCCTTATTATAGATTTTTTTTATTTATTATTTTATGGAATTTGACCTTTGACTGACCTTTGACATTACGTGCAATGTGTTTGCATGTACTGTGTTTTGTTAGAGGTTTTTGTATTTTTATTGAGTAATACTGCAGAGAATCATAATGTTAATAAATTAAATCAGTGACTGTGGCATCACAGTTAGCTTGAATACCAAAGGTCACCTTTCAGCTGTTGTTTACACAGGAAAACCATGTAGCACTCTCACTGAGCAATTACTAACACTCAGACTGGCCAAGAGTAACATCAGCCAGCCACTCGGCTCCACATACACAGACACGCTGGTCTTACTGAAAAGCCTCCTTTTTTTCCTGTCTCCTCAACCTCTTCCTGCCCTCTTCTCTCTTGGCACACAACTTGGAAGGAATCAGGTTTTCATTACCTTTAGGAATACTGCAGTCTAAGCTCCTATTTATATAAATAGAATGATTTAGAAATGCAGAAGACTGACATCTATTGTATCAATGTGCAGAGCACTTTATATTGGGCAACCTCCCATCTTATCTGTAAATTATGATGTAATGTCAACTAAATGCTCCACTCCCACCATAAAGCCAGTCACAAGAACACCTTACTCACTGTTCACTGAGATCACTCAGCATCACAGTTCAGCATCAGTTAGACTTCACGAAAAATTCAGAAACGAAAAGATTTCGTTTTATTTCAGTTTTCAGTAAAAGTTATTGGAAATGTTTAGCATTCACTTTCAGTGTCCAGTCCAAACATTTTTGTGCGACAACAGTTTGATGTGCAAACATGTTAAACAGCATACTCACAGTTACTTTGTGGCAAAAGAAGTTTGGTTGGCTTTGACTGTTTTCCAGTTTTAAGAGGTGGTTTAAGTACATGCTGGAAAACTTGATTGAGTGCTTTGTCCCAAATAAGGCCAACATCTGTTGTTTATTGTCAATTATTGTAGAAAAAAACTCAACAGTCATCACACCAAAACTTCACATTCCCTATTCATCACATCTACTACATGGTGTTTTGAGCACACTTGCATTTGCTCATTATACAATGGCTGTTTGCAGCCTCAATGGTCGCATTTTGAGACCGATTACGTCACAGCCGCGCAACAAAGGCTGTCCCAATTCAAACACTGCTTGAAATGCGGCCCTCAAATGCCTCCTTCATTTCCCTGAATTCTAAGGATGGGTCGGCGTATCCTTCATGGCCCAACATATGCCAGACTTCATAGCGCGGCGGTGGGTGTGGATAATTTTGCTGAAAAAAATGGTGGATGGCTGAAGTGGGGCAGCTGAAGAGTAAACTTTCAAAAGTAAGTACTGAATATTATGTCACTTATTTATGTGCGAATGTTTAATATTGAAGAACATTAAAATATAACTGTTGGCCACATGTCGGCAAAGTTATGTGACATTAGCGATGTTTGTACTAACTTGGTTTAAAGCCTTTACTTTACTTTTATGGATAATTAAAGTCAGTCATACATCCACAAACACAACAAGCTGAAAGTCAGTGATGCTGCTCGGTTTGCAGTCCTGAATATCACGGCACAAGCAGGATTCAAAGGAGCTGACAGTTCACTCGTTAAGCTGAAAGAAAGATTCTTTAATCACAGCAGTCACACATGTGTCCACTGTACCATCTGAGAACTCTTCTTGTTTAGCACTCGTAATAACACAAACACTAAATCCTCCTTCTCTTGTGCTGTTTTGTAGCAGTGTATACACCTGAGACTGTCACCTGTCTGTCTGTCCTGCTCTCTCTCTCTGTTTCTTTCTCTCTGATTGTGGAATAAAAGTATGAACATGTATTTATAAGTTACACTTGTGTTTGAATCCTGCAGCTTATCACACATTTGATTTCCATGTGTGACGACTGCAAGTGTCCAGAGTGAGGACAGACTGAGGGACCCACTGCTGCACATCATCTGTGAGGCTTTGCACACCTGATGATCCACCAGGACAAACTCAGCAGTGTGTGAGGAAGAGGAGGAGGAAGAGCCAGCAGCAGCTGACAGATGGAGAGAATAGACAGACTGTTCCCTGTTTGTGAAGGACTGCTGGGAAAGTTTAGAATAGCTAATTGTCTGTCCTGAATCAGTCTTATTAGGTAATGTTCAAATAATTTTATCATCCCAGTGTTTTCAGTGTGGGAGAAAGTACTCAGGGCCTTCAAGTTAAACACTATGAAATGCAGCAACAAGTTTAATGTTCAGAAACCTGAAGTATGTATCAGCAGCAGAATGGAGCTAAAAATAAATGTTTGTTTCAGTTCTATGAAGCTTTGAAACTCAGGGAACGTGCCAGCTTCAGTGCATAAAGAGGGAAACACATCATCATGTAGCAATTTCAAATATCCAGTGGCCTTGAGGTTTCCATTGATGAAGAATGGAGCCACTATCGTTGTACCCCATACCACACCAAACCATCAATTTTGTCGTTCCAACCGTCTTGGAGGGATCCATCCAATGTGGGTTAGTGTCAGACCAATAGTGGTGGTTTTGTTGATAACTTCACCATTCACATAAAAGTTTGCCTCATCACTGAACAAAATCTTCTGCGTGAACTGAGGGTCCTGTTCCAATTTTTGTTTTGCCCATTCTGCAAATTCTGTGCGCCGATCTGGGTCATCCTCGTTGAGATGCTGCAGTAGCTGGAGTTTGTAAGGGTGCCATTTGTGAGTAGCTAATATCCGTCGAAGGGATGTTCGACTAATGCCACTCTCCAGTGACATACGACGAGTGCACAGTTCAACCTGTTGTAATGATAAATATAATAATAACTTTATTATTGGCCATATTATATCTACATTACCAAAGTAGGATGCCTCAGATACTTATCAAATCACACAAAGCTCATATAAAAACAAACAAACAAACAAATGAACAAAATATGTTCTCCTTCATTTCTGTCAAACAAAGCTGTATGAAACGTTTCCAGCTGTTAGTATCATGGTTGCTAGACAACCTGGGCAGCATGATGGAGGCTAGACCGTCCCATTTCACAAGTCTCCAACTTCCAGCCTTAGTGGTCTTTGAGTACGTGGCCCTTGTGGACCGTTAAGGCTGTGCACTTTAAGGCTGCAGATGCTGAATTGGTATACAGCCAATGAAATGCAGGGTGGTGCCACCTTAAATCACGTGCGATAGGTCACATGACAACATGACAGCATTTTCCAGTCAGAACCACATTTTACATGGGACTAACATTTAATGAATAAATAATATAGAAGTAATATAGATTACCTTGGCATGAGTAAAAAGAATCAGTGCCAAGAAAAACTTTCAAGAAAAATTATTGCCGAATTATAGCTCCACAAATCCAACAACAAACAGAAGGACAGAAACACATAAGTTGTGTCCCAATGCCGCATTTGAAGGCCGATTAGGTCACAGCCAGGCGACAAAGGCTGTCCCAATTCGTCGACTCCTTCAAATGTGGCCGACAAATTGCCCCTTTCTTTGTTCATATTTTTTTTTTTTGCCTTTGATTTCAAATCCTTCAATGACTGTTCTTTCTTTCTTTTGTTAACTCTTTTTGGCTTTGTGTTTATTGTTTTGTTTTTGCTTTTTTTCTTTTCTCGTTGTAACGCTCAACGGAGGATATAACATATTCAGATTAATGATGATGCTTTGTATGTTATACTGTTGTTTATAAATAAAGTTCACCAAAAAAATAATAAAATGCGGCCGACAAATGTGTCCTTCATTTCCCCGAATTTGAAGGATGGGTCAGGTGTGTCCTTCGTGGCCCACCATATCCCAAAATTCATCGCGGGGTCGAGCCAATTCCAGTTTCCAACAATGGCGGCCACTACTAAGTTTTAAAATTGGTCTTATTAATCTTTCTGGGTCACAAAATAAACTTTTAACATATTTTCAGGCGAGAAAGTAGCTGTGTAATTTACAAATATCTGCTTGGTTTATCAAGACATCGCATATTTGCAAAAGTGTGCCGACGTTTTCGGAGACGTCTGTTACCCACCCGCTTGATAGCAAGCCGGGTGGCTAACCCACTCGAGCCGGTGAGAGCAGCGGACTCCCAGCTTCATCGTTTACAGTCCCCCGCTCTTTCGCTACTCAGGTTAAACACGATAAACATGATATATAAGTCACTCGGATAACTAAAAAATGTAATTGTTTGCCTTTTTTCTGTGTTTTATTTGTTCCGGAGTAAATCGGTTTGGCTGAGATCAAAGTTATTAGATTATTAGATTAAATAAAGCTTTATTAATCCCCCGGGTGGGTTCCTCCTTGGTTTTCACACAGCTGAATAAACGTCAAACAGAAAACTGATTAAACAGAAGTGTGAGACGGTCGAGAATTTATGCCAGCGTCCTGTTATATTTTAGATAGCAAGGAGCAGATGGCCGAGTTTATTAAACCCCACCGAGACAGCGGTGATGCAAATCTGAAAGCTAGACCGTCCCATTTCAAAGCCTCACACTTCCGGCCTTCTCGGTCTTTGAAGGACCCAGCCCACGTAGACCGCGAAGGTCGGGTCCTCCGAAGGATGCAGCCGACGTTTTGGGACACAGCTATAATGTCTCAGACAATATGTAACTGCAAAATATTTCATACCAGATATCAAAGCTACTCACCCACAAGTAGCAAACATTGTCTATAAAACTACAAGAAAAAGAGGTACTGTTGATAATTTCATGCAGTTACTGTAGTGATTATGTTAGGTTTTGTATTGTTGATTGTCATTTATGCTTAGAAATATTTAACCATATATGCTTAGAGGTGTATAATCAATTGTGTAGTGATAGTCTGCAAACTTTGTGTGTATTAGAGAGCACTCTGGGAGCACGAGGGAGGTCGTACCTTGTTTTATTGTTTTATGGTAGGATTAACGTGGCTGTGTTTGTTTTAGGCTAAGTGCCTTTTGTTTAGATGAACCGCTGGACTTCCAGACCAGCAGGTTTAGGGAAGTCATTTATGGGGTCACACTCTGACCCCACACACACACACACACACACACACACACACACACACACACACACACACGGTACTCTTTGTGTGTATGTAGACGTCGTATGTTAATGAACCTATGCATATTCATGTAACCACAATAGGGCTTTGGAGCGTGATGTCACGGGGGTGGGCGTGGAAAGGATTTTGGCCCGATCCGCCATTTTGGGGGTCTAAGTGAAAAAGGAGCGAAAGCATAGCCATGGTTCGTTCTTGCTGTGTGGTCGGCTGCAATGTTCGATCGCACGACCGGCAAGAGAATAAGCTTGAAAAGGGTTTATCTTTTAATTCTTTCCCAACCTGGAAGCGACATGAGGCAGCTCGTGTATCGATGTTACCAAACGAAGGCGTCTAGTCTGGATAGCAGCTGTGAGACGAGCTGACGGAAGTTCTCTTCCATCTCCAAATATCTGTTGGTGCTCCAGACAGTTTCATTCCGGTAAGTTGTAAATATGTTCATATCACTCTTTATAGCCTATTAGTTTTATTTTTGATGCGCTCTGAGGTCATAGCAAATTAGAACAAACATCCTACTGAGTGATTTTGCAGAACTACCTTCTATTTATAGAGTTGCTAATTATTTGGCATTATTGCAGCAAACCAGCCGATGAAATGGATGAAACACCGGGACTGGTTTCCAGCGCTACACGAGGGACCTGCTTCAAACATACCACCATGCCAATCGGATTACTTCTTCCATGTGAGGGTGAAGAGGTGACCCTCCTGGATAAGATGGTGAAGGTTTGCTGCGTTTTGGTGAACAGTGTCATAATAAAACCAGGGAAAATGAAACCTGCTCCTGTTAAATATTCTTAAGTCTTTTGCTGTATAAATAGCAGTATTTTTTCAAAAGATATAGTAAATAAAGTAATGTTAGTAGTGGGTGATATCATGTAAACACTCATGATTTTGTGTGAACATTTTGTCATTTGTAAACTGTAAATGACATGGATTCTACATTGTACCTGATGTGATGCTCTATAAAGTGGTTTCAATAAAAAAAAAAAGAGGCAAAAATTAGTTTGTTTCTTTATTCAACATTTGAACAGCGGGACAAAGTCAGTACATATTCAGTAAATGCAAATTATTTACACAGCAGTGCACTACAGGCATAAATCTAGACCCCTAGATAAAACATCATGGCATTATAGCAGTGACAACTCCTCCACAGCAGCAGGTGGGATTTTTCTGTTTTGAGGCTCCTTTTACCTTTCAATACAGATGGTCTGTCTATGTTTTGATCAAGAGCCTTTTTTGGGCAGCTGAAGAGAAGTCGTCTATCTTATGGCCAACCTCTGGCTGTATCTTGGTCACATTACCCAGCAAAACCCAGTATGCAGGTTCATCTGTAACAGTCCTTGTGCCACGGATCAACACTGTTCCGTCTACTTTAGACAGAAGAGCAGCGACGTGGGTGCAGGTCTCTGTGACTCCGGCCATACAGGTGCAGTGGGCGGCTTCAACCTTCCCTGTGATGCTCACAGTGACCCATGGCTGCAATGCTGGTTCATTCAGTCTTAGAGTGCAGCACCTGAAACACACATAGACAAAGTTCATTTAAAGACAAGAACTATGAGCCAAGGCCGACATAAATGTGTTTAATCTACTTTATCATAAATGTAACAAAGTGTCTAGAAAGTTAGCACATACATGTAATTACGCATTTCTTTATGTGTCCATCTATAGAGCGCTGCATGTTATAGTCTAAATCTGCCTGTTCTGTCAGAAACCTGCCAGCAGAAAATGAACCTAAAGTATGTAATGCAAGGCTGTCATCACTTTAGAGATGGAGAAAGCATAAAGTGACAATTATGAATCACTTAATGTGATAAGGAGATTCTGCAGGTCATTAATCAATCTATAAAACTAAAATAAAATGTATTTTTAGTGACACAGGATACAAATATGGAAGCAAGATGTATAATTAGAATTATTTATAATAAACATTAATAAATCATTGCAATTTCTTTAACCATAGAGAATAACTAAATCCTTCAGGACAATGTCTCATCAATGCACTGAACTCACTATGTTATCCACCTAACAGCCTCCACACGTTCTCACTGTAATTTCCCCTCATGAATGAATTTATGCTGCACTAATCTGAATGTTTGCAGGGAAATCAAACGCATTTCACACGCTGTACTCGAGCTGACTTACCTTTGTTTGAATGACGACTTGTACGCGCTGATTCCACAGATAAGGTATGAAATATATCAGGCTACGTCAATAGCGGTTGGTCTTCAGGGTTTCTACTCCACGGCCGTATTTCATACGGGTCCACATTTCCAATGCACGCTATTTTCTGCAAGTACCGCCGCTTCGCCTATGGACGCAATCGGTCTCTATACAGTCCATTCTCTATTGAGCAGCTTTTTTAAGCATCTTGTAATCGTCGTTCCAACACAGTGTGTTTGTTTTAATTCGTAGACCCCGAAAATGGTGCCGCGCTCCCACAATGCATTGCGGCGTGACGTCAACTCCAAAGCCCTATAAAAGGAGTGCTATGGGGAACCTGGCTGAGAGTCTGACGGAGGTCAAGTGGTGGAACGACACTTGGCTCCAGGCAGGTCTCCCTCATGCATGAGTAACAAGAAGAACTTTGCCTACTTCGTGTCTTGCTTGCTGTGTAATTATATTGTCTTCAACATTCCAGGGAATAGGTTCAAGCTACAAACCTATCAGATTACTTATGAGTTAGAAAGAAAATGTGGAAGAAAACATGTCACATTAAGTGAAGTGGCTTTTTGTCTATGAAGGTTTTCAGTCATCCAGGTCACAGTAGTTTAAGGAGCTTGGAAAGAAAAGCGTCTGGACTTCTTTAAGTTGCTTGAAGACGTTTCGCCTCTCATCCGAGAAGCTTCTTCAGTTCTACGGTCAAATGGTGGAGAGTCCCACCATGTGATTAGGTAGAGGATCATTAGGGGGTCCATTGTCCATTGTCCCTCTCAGTGCTTTACTCCCACAGAGCTTCAATCTGGAACTCTCCACCATTTTGATTGAACAGTGTTGGGCAAGTTACTTTGAAAAAGTAATTAATTATAGATAATAGCTACTTCTTCAAAAAAGTAACTGAGTTACAAAATTTTTAAAGTAATTCATTACTTGAAAAATCAGTATTACCTTACTTAAAAAAATGTTTAACCCTCTGGGGTCCAGGGGATAATTGGCCATTTTTAACTACTTTTGATATTTCCTCTAGATTTCACCCTTAAAAACTGTTTACTTTGCCTTGTTTTGTCAGGGTCCTGGGACTGGGCGACCCAGGACCCCTGGGCAGTCATGGACCTGTGTTATTATTATGTATTTTTGGTGTTGCTTCCCCTTCTCTGTGCTTGTACATATGTGTGTGTGGGTGGCTGTGTGTCTGAGTACTTGTTTATAGGCGCCGTCAGGCCTGGGGTGTGTGGCCCTGCAAGGGGACTGGCCACACCCGAAGCCACACACCTGCTGCTGATCAGGCCTCGTCGGGGGAGCTACTTAAGAGAGTCTTGGAGCTCCCACCGACGCGGGATCATTGCTTGGGACTCCACGTTAGTTACCCAGTCTAGGTTTTGTCATGAAGTGTATGCCTGCCATTACTGAGTGTCCTGACAGCTGCCGCTATTGTTTCCCGCAGGAGGAGCGTGGAAGGCTTGGAGAGCAGCGAGCACCGGGGGGTGCTGACACGGGAGCAGAGAGCACTAGGAGGACACGACACGCGAGTCTGGGGAAAACACTGGGATTCATTGTTGCTTTCTACCACACTGTAAATAAACGCACTGCTTGTAATTTGAGCTCTGCGCCTGGGTCCTCCTTTCCCACATTCCCCCACGGTTTGCCACGCCAAACCGTGACATGTTTGGTATCATTCTTGTCAGCACAACCTCACGTGTCTGAATTTACAGTTATGTTTTCATTTTGACATACTGTATTAACACAATTGATCTAAAATCAGACAAAAAACATAAAATCTGAGTAGATAAAGTTATATTTCTTACTGTAACAACCACAAACATGTTTAATGAATCATATTTCATAACTTTAAATCCAAATATAAATGGTCAATTTTAAAATCCTATGCACAAGTTTTGCAAACAACAAAGTTATTTGCAGCCATTTACCTTTTACCCTTTTTATCACCATTTCAAACTATTTACAGAACAATCAGCTGTTCTGCATTCAATAAGATGCCACACAAATTATTTGTGCCACTCCAAATATTTCTGTCCACTGTAAAGGAGAACATCACAGCCTGACACCCGGAGGCCTGACAGCATCACTCCTGCTGCTTTCATTCAGCAATTGCCTCATTGTTCTAACACACACCACTACATACTAACAGTGTTGGGACTAACGCGTTATTAAGTAACGCGTTACAGTAACTACGTTATTATTGTGGTAACGAGCACAGTAGCTAGTTATTATGCCAAAATCAGGAACGCGTTAGTCGTTACTGGGATTTAGATAGGGTCGTTACTCGTTACTTCGTGTGGTGGCTATCGCGGAGGTTCCACAGATTCAGTAACATTAGCAAGTGGTGGAGGCCAGCAGGTGGATGAGAGAAAGCAACACGTTCTCGGGCTGGAGAAAGGGGACGCAGAAGGAAAAGAGACCCGAGGCGGCCACCGGTCCAAGTGTGAACTGAACTTCAGGTAAGAAGTTATGACCTGCAGTCTCTCTGGGTCAGATATAAACCAAGTTTAGGTGGAGTTTATTTTCGTTGTTCTGACTTTTTCCGTACTGCGTACTAGCTAGCATGACGGAATTTCTACACAGCTGGGTGGGTGCTATGAAGTTAATGATGTTGAACTTTATTTTGTTCATAAGTTATTAGAGTTGCCAACCGTTCCGTCTGGTATTCAGAGAAAATATTACGCGTTTCTTATTGAGGTGAAAAGGAACAGTTTGTCCCGTAATTCAGCTACAATGAAAAAGACACAAAGCTGGAGTTATTCTGTGTCTTTGCTGCACAGCTGCCTCTTCTTCTCTCATTCTCCCCCCTCCCTCTCCCGTTTCTACTTCAATCATGAAAACTGTGATCAGCTGATCGGCTGTCTTTTTTGTTTTTCGCTCACTTTGTGCCGAAAGAGGAAACCAGCGGATGTCGCGCTAAACAACAGCAGCATGTTTAAGCTTGATCAGCTGTTGTTAGAATTTATTTAATATTAATTTCTAGTATCAGCTGATGTTTGCTGGAGCCACAGCTGCAAAAAAACTGCTGGTCATGATATGGTTTGGTTATCTGGTGAGAGGGAAACATGAAGATGAAACCAGGAGATGTCCTTACTGAATCATCAGAGCTGTGATGGAGAAACAGGTTTACCTTTTAGGTGACATGAATGAGTTGAAGAGAAGTTATGAACTGTTTCTGAGAGACAAATAACACCAGGATCCTTTTTTAGGTAGCTGACAGCTGGTAACTGTGCAGGGGCGGATCTAGCAAAGTGTTGCCAGGGGGCCAGGTAGGGCATTAACAGGGAAATGGGGGCACAAAGAAATACTTTTCTTTCTTATTCTCATTTAAAATGTCTAGCTTTTAAAAAATAATTATCTGAATCTTACAACAAACGATTGATAGATTGATACATATATACCATCAGAACAGTGTACATCACTGTCACAACAGCGTTTATTTTCATTCAAAGGCTTTATGATTTTTCCTATAATGGTGGGCCGCTCTCTAGTCAAAATGCCCGGGACGATTTATTTGTCCCAATCCAGCCATGTATGCAGCTCATCTGCAGTCTGGTGTTACCTACATCTTCCTATTCAGAAGGCAGAATTTCCGAGTTCTGAGTACAATCGAAAGCACCACGACTGCAGTTTTTGTGTTGGATGTAAAAGGCGCACATGACACTGTGACGTAGGCTAGAATCATGGCAGCAGTCAATGACGGTCCAGGCGTGGGATTTCTCTCGTGGAAATATGCACATTATCTTTTCCTTTCTATTGGTAGGTGGCACAGTGCACTTGTGGCAAGTAAGCAAGCTAGAAGACTGGCAAAGTTATGGAAGCAACACATTAACAAGAGAATTCTGAGTAAAACAAAAGTTACATTCCCTAGTAACTAGTTACTTTGAAAGTAACGAGTAACTTGAAGTAACTGAGTTACTTTTGAGAGAAGTAACTAGTAATGTAACTAAGTTACTATTTTAAAGTAACTTACCCAACACTGCATACTAACTACACAAGTCAACACACTAACTACACACTCCAAACACGATAAACGTCACAATCTCTCACATCTCAAAACTCGCTCTCTCTTTTTCTGCTCTCTCTCTCTCTCTCCTAAAACTTCCCTCTCTCCCAAAACAACCAAATGTCATGTTGCTATATCATTTTTTTGTAGCCTGGGAAATGGTTAGCCACACAGGACACAATTACTGGGGTTCTTAATGTGCAGTTTTATTGTCAATGACAACTGAATAAACAAAAAAAGGTTCTTTGACCTTTACTTTTGTCAAACAGCAGCCATATGGACTTGTACTGAACATCGACAGCACGAGAGGTAACGTGGCGAAGTAACAGAATAACCGACTAAACAAAGATACGCCAATACAATACGAGGAATAAAGGAAATGAAATGAAATACAAAACACAAAAATACGGCAGTGGCCTCTGTCTGTGCAGAACAAAATACAAAGAGCTAAATCACACAAGGCTCCTTTAAAAAAATGTGGAAGTGTTACATTCATTTTTATAAACACTTACATTCCACAAATGGCCTGTATTTGTATAGCGCTTTACTAGTCCCTAAGGACCCCAAAGCACTTTACACATTCAGTCATCCATCCATTCACACACACATTTACACACTCTCACATCTTTAAGTGGTCATGTGATTGGCTAACCACGACTACTTTATTCTTCCTCAGTCAAACAGTAGCACTCATGCGATTGTTTTGCCCCCTTAGCTCCAGGTGTTGTGCAAAAATGTGATAATCTGCCAGACAGTAATTGCCGTCCACGGGAGCGCGTGCAACTGTTTAAAGCTGTAGCGCCCGGATTACATAAACAACTACTTTTATGCAACTAATATAACACTCTCTAAGCTGAACACAGCTTCAACCGTCTGTTCGTTGAAAAATAGTAATCCGACCGTGCCGCATTTTCTTAGTGGCTTTTATTGTCATTTTAATCATGTACAGTGGTACAGTACAGAGTAGTAGAGACACTGCTAGGCCTTCTTGGTTATGGACTTGGTGTTAAGGGACCAGAAGATGTTCTTCCCTGGTGGACACCAAGGAATTTGGTGATCTTGACAATCTCCACAGAGGATCCATTTATATTAAATGGGCAGTAATCGGTCTGTGCTCTCCTGAAGTTAACAATCATGTCTTCTGTTTTGTCCACTTTCAGAGACAGGTTGTTGACTGTGCAACAGTCCGTTCACTGTTTCACCTCCTCTCTGTATGCTGACTCATCGTTCTTGCTGGTAAGACCCACCCGGTCATGTCATTGGCGAATTTTATGATGTGGTTCGAACTATGCATTTCTGCAAAGCTATGAGTTAGACTGAACCGCAGTGGGCTGAACACACATCCCTGACAGGCTCCAGTGTGGAGGGGTAAACTGCAGTGGGTCCAGTGTGGGTGGCATCATCCACAATTAAAATTTGGAAAGCAATCAACCCATCTGGAGTGCAGAATTGACAAACTTTGAACAAACTGCCCGAAATGTGTTGACAGAGACATTTCAGGGACTTTGAGTCATTCTGTGGTCCAGATGGATTAATTGCCTGTTTAATGTTTAATCGCGTTAATCTTGATGACGAGCAACATTTTTTCTGTTGATCAACACTTTTTAAATTTTACATTTTTATTTACTTTTAATTTTTAATATTGTGTTTATTGTCTATTCCATGACTTAACTCTATGATTATTTTAATATTTGTGTACAGTGCTTTGTGATGGCCTGTCTATGAAAAGTGCTTAATAAATAAACTTTACTTACTTATGCAGATGCCCGTGATGCTGCCCTGAGCAACCACCCCTGTCGCCCATATCAAAAACCACTACTCACTCTGCTACATGCATCGCATGTCACTGCTGTCCTGGAAGTTGATGTGGATTCTTCTGCTATGTCTGTGCTTCACTGCTTTAATGGCACAAGACAGTTTAGCCCTCGCTGTTCCCAGGGACGCCTTGTCACCTGCTCTGAAGGCTGAGTCTCAAACCCTTTAACAAAAAACTTATCAAAACATCAGACCTGATGATATTTAATTGTTCAACGAACCATCACACAGTTGATGGCTACAAACAATGACAAACTGATCAAACTAAAACAAACCTTCGAACACATCTTTCATAACATACCAAATGACACTGCGGCCACATGTGAACATGAAAAAGCAGATATAAAAATAAATCACGGTAGTGGTTATTAAATCACGGCTTCTGGGAAGGGATCTCAAAGCTGGATTGTAGATGGCAGACAGTTGGCGTCATAGAAGAAGTGGTTTATGACACTCCACCATTTAGTATGTGCCAGGGAGGTGGAAAGTAATGCCATGGCATTTCCATACCAAATAGTTTTATCCTTCCATACAGAGAAGCAAAATTTCCAGCTTACGTAGTTTTTCTAATTTAAGACAACTCAAATAAACTGAGTTGATCAGCTTTTTGAATAGAAGTACTGCTAACTTACTGACAAAAATTGTGTATTTTTAGTATTTTGAATTGAACACAATATAATATTTTACACTGTAATATACTTGCAATGAATACATTGTCCTAACAGTCCTCTTAAGTAAGCTTTACTCAATTTTTTTGAGTCAAACTATGGAGTTTGCATAGTTTTAATAAGTTCTGACAGGTAGAGAAACACCTGAACTTTGAGGTTGAGATTAAGTTTAAGCTATAACTGCCAGATTATGGTAGCAGAATAATGCTTGTTACTGTGCTGTAGATTCATTTTATCTTAATGCGCTTTTATTAAAGGTTTTCAGTGTTTATTCCATCAACCATTTGTGCTAAACGAATAAAATCTTGTATGAATGACTTCTTTAGAGGAGAGTGTCACGTTATCAACTCACCTTTGTCGACACAATAGCTTCTGTGAGCTTATTACAAAGGGCAATGTAAACAGTGCAAAGAGCTCTAACCTAGGATGTAAATATCTACTGACAAACAAGCAGAACTATTACTAAGAAATATATATATTGTTCTGAAATGTAACAACCTACTTTAATGCTTTAATGTTTTTTGTACATGTGAGTCCAAATTCTGAAAAATGCCTTTACTGACAACTACATTAAGACTGTGATAAATGACGATCATGATGTGGGAACTGTACAAGATGCGAGAATTGCACCAAAGTATTTGAGAAAAACTGTATATATGGCATGTTTTTATGTAAGCAGAAACATCTTTCTTTACATGAGATTTAAATACTACTTCACAACATAGGTCCAAGTCTTACACACTCTCAAAATGCTCGAATTGATCATTGTATGTTCTCACCGACTCAACTTGAGAACATTCTCAAGGTTTAATGAATTTAATGCTCTGATACATAATTCTGTAACTGAAGAATGCAATCGCTATTCATAAACTAAATCTTGTATTTATATTTGTTTGTGCTGATTAGCTTTATCTTTGTCCCATGTTTGAAAGGACTAAATGTATTGCTTGATATTTTTTCTGATACAGTGATATCACTCCCCAAAACAACACAGACTGTGGCTTTTAAAACTACGGTTTTCCAGAAAACCTGTCTAAAAGTATCTGTGCTGTGGTGTGCCTCAGGGATCTGTATTAGGGGCCTTGTTCTCTTCTCACTGTATTTGCTCGCTCTTGGAGCAATTTTTGAGAAGTATAATATTGCCTTTCATTGCTCTGCTGATGACATACAGATCTTTTCATTATCTTCGTGAATGCATGTGTGAGGTTAAAGATTGGTTTAAGAATAATTCTCTTTTCCTTAACGAAAAGAAAACTGTGTTTGATAGTAAAATCCCCCGTGACCAATTGTGTGCTGCTCTGACGCCTTTTGCTAGCTCCCCTTCTGATTATGCCAGTAATTTGGGTATATTACTGGATAGCTCGTTTAAATTTGACAAGCAAGTGTCTACCATAGTGAGGTCTAGCTTTCATCAGCTGCGCCTCATTTCTAAGGCTAAGCGTTGTATTCTGCATGAAGACATGGAGAAACTTATTCATGCATTTGTGACTTCCAGGTTGGACTACTGCAGGGGTGGCCAACTTTTCCCCATCTTATTTTGTCAAGCACCTTGGTTTTTAGTGTGCTTTATAAATAATGTTTATTATTATTATTAAGTAAATACTGCACTCCCACCGTAAAGCCAGCCACAAAAAACTCTCCATTCACTATTCACTCAGATCACTCAGCGTCATAGCTCAGCATCAGTTATACAGTACAAGAAATTCAAAAGGGAAAAGATTCAGCGATTTCAGTTTCCAGTAAAAGTTATGAGAATTTCTAAGCATTTATTTTCAGTCCAATAATATTTTCAGGAATGTGTGTACATGTTACCCCCTAGCCACCGTCACCTCAGTCAGATCCAAGTCTACCAGGACACAATTGATTGATAAATAAATCATCTATAAAAAGAAAAATAAGTGCCCAGATAGAAAAAAATGAAACTGACAGTCAGGTAAATAAAGAACATCTCCACCAATCCAGCAACAAACAGAATGGAAAATATAGATAATGTCCTGTGAAATGTATTACAATAAAATGTTTGATACAGCTGCTTAGACTGATGTCAAATATTAGCGCCCATGTAGAAGTGACATTTTGTCTATTTCCTGTACAAAATCATGCATAAGTGGGAGCTCCACTTGCCCACAGTGTTGGGCCCACATCTGTTCTACAGTCTGCTGTGTGGGTTCACCTAAAGCGTCCCTACACAGGTCCTATGAAGACCTGTTCCAGCTGGCTGTTGGAGAAAGGCAGGATTCTGCAACAGGGAGAGGAGGATGATCACCAGCAGCAGCAGCTCCTGCCATGTCATCCTGAGGTTGGACAGGACACCCTGGGTGCTCTGCAGGTTCTAATTTAGGAAAGAGTGGCTCTAAGTCACTGAGACACAGAGAAAGTGTTAGAGGGCTCAATATTAAGGCTTTCACAAATCAGTAACCTACTTTGGCATTTTGGGTGAACCAAAAAACAACTTGTGTGTTAATCTCTTAAAAAGATTTTTATGTTCAATAAATAAAAAAAACATTTACATTAATCAATAATACTGTTAAACTGAAGCCAAAGTCACCACCAGCCCTAGCTGTGTCTGTGCATTTTTTTTCCAGTGACTACATATTTTCTATTCCAAGAAAAAAGAAAAAAAAAAGGGGGACTTTTCGTATCTTTGTTTGCTTTTTAATCCCATTTCCACTCCCAGCCCTCACACCAAGATGGATGAGGTAACTTTATGCAGCAAATATGTTATTATAAGTCTACAAATAATTTCTGCTCTAACTCACTGAACAAAACTTAGACCTCCTCCTTCAGCTCAGTTTATATTTAAGGAAGTCAGTCCAGGTCCCCACTACCTGTCTTGGGTCTTCTGCTGTATAAATCTGTAACAACACCAGTTCAGCTGGTTTTCAGAAAACAAGGGGTGGTAAGAATTTTTTCATCTTTCATCTTTATCAATCTTTCAATATTTATTTTAGGTGATTGTAGTCAGTTTTTGTGTACAATTTATATTAGTATATAAAAATACTCTGTTTGAAAGTCCTGTCTGCATGTGTGGACACATTCTGTTATGGTGGTAGGGTATTTATGTACCTGAGTTTAGGAGTTTCAGTGAATCTCAGGTTTTAATCTTACTTATGCACTATGTATTTAGTAGTTTTGACAATTTTTTAAATATTTTCTGGAACTACATTATAACAAAAACAAAAAAATACTCATAATATTGTGACAGTATGTGTGGACACATTCTGTCATGGCCTCAGCGTATTTGTGTATCTGAGTTTTTATCAAAATTTTGTTGCAGTTCAAACCTCTGTGGTATGTAATTGTAACTTTTAGTACCAAGAAAGTTTGTGTGACTCTATGTTAATAGAGTTCATTATTAGGGTTTAAGGAAGTCAGTTCAGGGTTAATTAATAGGCTGGTGTCTACATGGTGGTCCCTACAGCTGAATAAACAAAAGCTGTACCCATAAAATGGGTATCAAAGAGTTTTTTTAAATTTATTTTTGCATCAGTGATGGTGGCAAGACTGTTCATGCTGTATGATCCCTGTTCAAAAGGTTTTTTCAGTGAATCAGAGAAAATCAGTCCAGCTTAAAAGCTCTGCTTATTTTACCACAACAATTATGGTGATGAGAAATGGGATTTCTCACATGAGCTTCTTCTCTGCTTTTGTTTTAATCCAGGAAAACCTGTGCCGGTGCAGGGAGTCTGAAAGAGTGCTTAGAATCACTACTATAATCTTAATTGATAAAGAATCCAGTGTGGAGAGCAGGTGAGACCAACTTGACTTTTTTTATTGCACTATCAGTTTTTTAAAGACAAATAATTTATTTTAAGATATTTTAAATTGCTCTGTGTTTGGTAAGAGGGTCTGCCATTCAAAGAAACAGTTCTTAAAAATAGTTGTTTTTGGCTCATCACCTGAGGGCAGATGCAGGATGACAGCTTTGTGGGTTACGTAAGTGGCAACCTATTGGAGATGAATTCACAAATAAATATTGGTTATCACTGATAATCTAGAGATAAAGATGGATATTACCTGGAACTAAAATCCAAGGCAGAAAATCTGGTTCAAATTAAATAAAATCAAATTAGTCCAAATGAAAGAAAAAAAAAAGCAAGAAAGAAGTTTATTCCATTTGATGGAAGTTTTCCCTTCTAGCAAACAAGATGCAGTTGTAGTGGGCAAAACCTTATTGCAAGAAATCATCTGAAGACAGGGAATTTCAGGCAAGCTCAGTAGTGATACTGAAGCAGCTTTTGCCACCACATCTTTTAAAAAAGTGATTAGATAGACATCAGACATCACTGTGCTAGAACTGGGAAGTAGAAAGAGAGAATGCTTCTGTAGAGACTAAACCAAGCAAATGTTGTTCAGAAAGAGGACTCAGCGAGCTAAGAGCCTTTCCTCTAGTGTTAATGCACATGAGAACTAGTGTAAAAGTTACCATGGTCTCAGCCCTTTTAAGTTTGGGCAGCCAGCAAATATGGGTATAAGGCCCCCAGGAAACCATCTTTGAACCACAGAACAATGTGAAGAAGAAAAGTTGTGCTATTGTGTAACTGTCATCTCCTCTGTCCTCTCTCCAGAGCAGGTTAAAACAGTCCTTCCACAACCAGCCCAAACAAACCTACACTCTCAGCCCAGCATACTGTGTCCTGATCGGAGCTATCCAGGAACTACTGATAACACAGACAGCAGTTAAGGTCAAAGGTAATCCCACTTGGCAGTTGCATTTCTCAATGACAGTAATAACCCATAGGTTTCAAAAATTTCCACATTGATGTTGAGAAAGACAACAAATGTGTACTATTTACTCTGCCGTTTCAACCTACAGCTTTGTTGGAATGATGAAAACGTGCCCTCCGTCAACTAGAGTGAGCCTTCCTCCTAAGTCACATACAGATCACAAACAGGGGATGGAATGCAGGCAATTGTTTAAGCGATTAGGATGCTGTTGCTTTAGTGGTTCAGCATGTTTTCTGATTGCAGTGGCTATTTGTTTGACCTGTCTGGTCATTTTTACACGTGATAAACAGTCACATGACTTTCCAAACATTGCAGATACAGGAAAGGCTTGTAAAACTTGTTCAAGGCATTCCCTTTCAAAGAGTTCCAACCCCTTCTCTAGTCCTGAGGTTATCAAAAATAACTTGTGGCTACAGTACGCAAATTTCACAGTCACTTCACTAACAAATTACTCATGCACATTCTGTATGGCAGCTAGACCGCTTATTATGGTGACACCGGTTCCTGACACCTCAGAAACCTGTGCATCAGATCCTCATTTCTCTAGTAACAATAGCAATTATATCTGTAAGTTCCTCTGTGATATATACTATACAAATTCTAAAACATCATCCAATATGTCCAAATTTTGTGGTCATTTCATTCCATCAACGGATTTCATTAAGCCTCCAATACTCTTTGAACCACCACAGAATGTATTTATACCGTCCGAGCTAAATGTAACTGATTGCTTTATCTCTTCCTACGGCACCACTGATGTGGGCACAGTAAATGCCAGTTGTAAATACCTCTGGGATGTTCGCAACCACTGTAGCAGCAGTGATGATGCGCTGTTATATAAGACTAATTACGAAACTACAGTAAAAATTACAAAAGACTGCATGACCTGCAGACGCTCTGAGTTGGTAGCAAAGTGCCCATTTGTCACTTCGTTGCAAAATCCAGATCAAATAGCAGTTGGTGTATGGTGGCTGTGTGGAAACGGACGGCTGCGATCCGTCTTACCTCAAAATTGGAAAGGCACTTGCATCAGAGTTAAATTAATACAAGAAACCATGATTTATCCACACGTTCAATCGCAGGCAATACCCCTTCACAGCAGGTTTAAACGTTCCACTCACATCTTTGAGGATGACTCTAAAGTGTATATAGACTCCATAGGTGTCCCTCGAGGGGTCCCTGATCAGTATAAAGCACGTAATGAAATTGCTGCTGGATTTACGTCATGGATTCCATTTGTTGGATCTGTGATAGAAACCAACAAAAACACAGCATGGATAAATTATATCTATTACAACCAGCAGAGATTTGTTAATTTCACTACACATGCACTCAAAGCTCTAGGAGAACAAATGCATGCAACTAGTCTCATGACATGGCAGAACAGAATTGCGCTTGACATGTTGTTAGCTGAAAGGGGCGGCGTGTGTGTGATTTTCGGTGATGCGTGTTGTACCTTCATCCCTAATAATACTGCTGCTGATGGCTCTTTTACAGTAGCACTCAACAAATTGGAAAAACTGGCTGATGAACTTAAAGAGAATGCCGGCACAGAAATATCAATTTTTAAATGGTTTGAGAGCATTTTCGGGAAAGGGAAAGCCTTGCTATTGTCACTCATGACGGGTGTCATTGTAGCTTTAGCTCTCTTAACACTGTGTGGATGCTGTGTCATCCCCTGTGTTAGAGACCTGACTGTAAGAACCCTTTGCAAATCTGTATAAACAACAGGTTGATACAGAATGAACGAATGATTTAATTTCATTGTTTTATGATACGTTTATGTAAACCCTAGCTGTGTAAGCAGTTTTTATGGATTTTTTTTATTGCTATTAGTTTTCTATTATTATTTTACTATTATATTACTATTATTGTTCATCATCATTCCTATTATCTCTACTACATACACATTTTATCTCATAAGAGTGATTAAAAATAATCAAAAGGTTGCAAATGATGACAATGTGATGAAAAATTTGTATTTTACTCAATTCATCAAAGCTCTGTGTACTACACATATGTAGTTATACCTGTCTTATACAAGGAACATTTATGCAAAAATGTAAAAAAAAATGTATCTATACTTCATTAGCATGTGCAAAGTTCTTTCAATAAATCTCAGAAAATCAGTTCAGATTCCAATATTTATTAATCCACAACATCTTTATTATCTTCACCTGTGTCTTGTGTCTAATCAATCCTCCCCATTGTGCTCTGGTTCTGCACGCTTTTTGTATCAGTTTGGATTTGGGTCTGTTTTTGCCTTTTGTGCAACGTTTTGAACGTGAGCAGAAATGTTACTAATAAACATTATAAATTCAGGATTTTCTAAATCAAACGTCAGTGACTATCACTGATGAGAATGGTACATACCTTTAAGCAAGGTACTTACAGTCCTACTGTAATCTCTGGAAAATCTGAGCAGTAGTGATAATTAAGCAAGAAAAATTACGGCTGATTATTTTGAAGTGATTCTGAATGCCTGAAAGCTTCACTGAAGCATACTGTAGTCGTCGTTTTGCTGAATTTCTTAACTGATGCAGATGCAAGATACAAATTGGAGATTAACAATTCATAAGAATACAACTTCATATAGGTGGGATTCCACCTCTACATTTTATGGTAGCTTTATATGACTCACAGTTCAAGAGGCTTACTGGGCTTAAGCCCGGGTTGTTTTTTCAGAAGCCCGGGGTCTTTTGGAGTGTAATTTGTTTCATAGTTAGATGCCTGGCTGACAACTGTATAAAACAAAAACTACACACAATATTTGAAGCACATAGTGCACACTGTGTGTAAATCCCCCCTAATGTTGCCGCCTGCCACTGCACTGTTGGAGAAACGCAGCCAGGCAGACAGTGGAGAACTGAAGTTCGAGCAGGTACCAAAGCAAATCATTCGTACTGTGCAAATAATGTAAATATGACGGTGTATCACGAAAGATTGATATCAAACTGATCACTTGACCCATATTACGTTACTTGCTCTTCGAGGGAATCAACAAATGGTGAAATGAAAAGCCGAACAACAACAATGCTGTTTCAGTCTTAGCTTACGTGTGTTTATTTCATATTTTCAGTTGTTTCCCTCCACGGCTAAATAAATCGGTTTCAGTAATGCGCTGATATACAAGAATGGACATAAGGAGCTTCTTTCAAAGAAAAAACTCTGGTAGTATTTTATATGTTATGCTTTGTATGTTGTTCAGTACATTTCTATGCAAAACAAGAGGAACTTCAATACACAGAAGTATATTCACAGTTGAAACCAGATATTTACATACACTTTATGGAAAACACAAGAACATTTTTTACTGTAAAACATCAATTTAGAGTAAACTTGTTTTGTTTTGGATAAATAAATATTGAAATATCTTTTGAATTAGTTAAATGTCAGAATAAAGAGAGACAGAGCTTCTATTTTTTATCACTTTCATCAAATTTAGGAGTACATGTACACTAAGTTTATTGTTAATTAATAAGAAAACTGCAGACGATTCCATTCTGAGCTGAAGAAGCTTCTGATTGGTTAGTAGAGTCCATGTGAGTAAATTGGTGGCACACCTGTGGATGCATATAAGGCAAAACACAGAGCCTGTTTCTGTGACATGGGAACATCAAGAGATGTCAACCAAAACACCAGGAAAAGAATTGTGGAGCTCCATAAGTGTGGCTCAGTTTTGAATACAATTACATACATATACATTTGGTGCCATTTACAATTAAGAAATACATATGAGCGGGCGGAGGGAGGTTTGGAGTCTTCTCACACCCCCGTTCTCTGCGACCTGCTGGAGCGGGGGGCCGGGAGGAGGAGCTGGCTGTCCGACTGGGGTCTGGAGTGTGGGGCCTCCCTGCTGCTGCGGAGTCGGGGCGGTCTGCTTCTCCCCACCGCAGGGAAAAAAGGGTAACACGACCTGGGTCTGGGTGCAGTTCCCCCCTCCAGGGGCAAGGGTACCTAGACCCGGTTCTTAGAGTACGCTTGGGGAGTGTGATCGTGTGTACAGCATCTCTTTATGTCTGTCTCCATGTTGGTTGAGTGTGGAGTAAGTGCATATGAGAGCATGAGGGTGGGAATGGATGTTTGTATCTGTGTGTGCCTGTATGTCTGTGTCTATATGTCAGGTTGGGTATCAGACGCCACCTCTCTGGGGACATCTCAGGCCGTCCAAGGTTTGGAGGCCTATCTCCCCCCACCACCACTTCCCCTGCCAGTGTCGGACTCCCTCAGACATCGGTGCGTTGGTGGTTCTTTGTGTCCGGGGATGGGCGTCCAGGTACACACCGGCTCACTCCTTGGCAGCCGCTTATCGGGGCCTGGAGCCTGGGGCTCGCTCGGGCCACTTCGGAGGTGGGGTGCCCTCGGCCTCTCGGCCTGGGGCTCGGTCACTCTGGCACAGCTGGCTGCTGGCGGAGCTCACGGGCGCGTCACTGCAACTCCCCCTGGCTTCTGCTCCGCGGCTGCTGAGTGAGCCCTCATCTGGGACTCTCCTCAGCTCTTTCTGGGACAGTGGCGCGGCTGCCCCTCTGTGGGTCTTCCTTGGTCTCTTGTGTTCTGAGGGTCTCTGGATGTCTGGAGTTTTGATCTCCTCCATACCTGCTTCATGCCCTGGAGGACGCGGCAGTGGCCCCCCCACACCCTCTAGCAGATCATTACATGAAGGAACCTCTTAAATACAAGCGCTCTCATGCTCACAGGTGTACACACGGGTGCTCACACACACAAACTACACCCTTTTTGGCTCCTACCTCAAAGCACACTGTTCGCTGTCGATCTTAGGTGCTGCACAATAATGTTTAATATTTAGTATTTACTGTTATATTTCCATATATCATTGTGATGTTTTTTATTGTATTGCTCTTGTTTTCTTCTGCTTGTTTTCTTTCTCAACAGGTGATCCAGATGATTGATATATGTATTCTTTTTTTTTTTGGTCTGCTTATTTAGTTGGTTTTTGTTTTTTGTTTTTTTGCCCTTTGTCCCCATCCCTCTTCTCCGCTGTTTTTCCCCCTCTTCCTTTCTCCCTTTTCTTTTCCTCATTCAAGTCTGTCCTGTATCTAGCAAGTGAAAATAAAAAAAAATAAAATAAAATAAACAATAAAAGGTGAATCAAATAGACCATTACGGCAAGGCTGTGATGGTCCACTTGGTAAAGTAAGAGCATCTTTCTTTGCCTTTAGACAATAATTCTGATGGCAAAAGAACCAAACGGGACAGGCAAAAAAAAAAAAAAAACAATTACGAAAAACAGATAGTTTCTCTCTTTGCTCTTAAAGTTAACAAATATGTTTTTTATACTTATCAATCTAAAAAAAACAAACATTTAGTCTGATTTGTTACAATTAAAAGTTTAAATTAAATTAAGAAATTTTATCTGAAGAGTATGTAAATATCTGGTTTCAACTGTATATTTGATGATGTTGGTGTTTGGCTTGATTGTCAGCACAAAGAGGGAGAGAGGAACAGAGATGGAACAAGAGCAGGTGAGACACACGTGTTAGTCAAATGGTTGTTTACCAAAAGTATCACCGTATCATAGGTACTCATGTATCTCGTACCTAGTGTTTCTTTTTAGGTTTGCTATTTTTCAAATTCCATATTTATTAAGTTATGCAGGCTTGTTTGCACAACAAGGCTAAATAATTATATAAACTTTTCTCAGTCTAAATAGTGGACTTTGGTAGAATTAAAAAATAAGTGTAGTGCAGGTCTTTGATGATTTTTAGTGCTACTATCATCTAGTTCTGATTCTGGTTCTGTCTTGGTTAAGTCCTCAGTAGTCCTGATTTTGAACTGTTGTAGTCCTGTTTTAATTACGGATCAGTTCTGGGTCCTTTTGAATTGGGGTTTAGTCCTCGTGTCTTGATACAGCCCTGACCTTGTTCTGCCTTGCTGCTTAATTAAAAAAATAGTTTAAGGTGTCCTGCACATGTGATATATATTTTTCCCTATATGAAGTCATTCTTTTTTGAACAAAAGTCAAAACAGAGCCTATTAATCTTTCAGTCATTTCTAACCCCCCATAAACATGCTGTTTTTTGAGGCACAAAACAGCATGTGCATCAAAATAAACAATTTCCAGCAGTGCAATTCGAATTCTAAGCATCCCAGAAACTATTCAGAAAAGTCAAACATGACTTATGGTCCATTTGATTCACCTTTTATTGTTTATTTTATTTTCACTTGCTGAATACGGGACAGACTTGACTGGAGAAAGAAGGGGAGAAAGAAAGAGGGAAAGAGAAACAGCTGAGAAGAGGGACGGGGGAGAAGGGCAAAAAACAAAAACCAACAGAATGGGCAGAAAAGAAAAAAAATGCATATATCGATCACCTGGATCACCTGTTGAGAAAGAAAAAAGAAAACAAGCAGAAGAGAACATGAGTAATAGAATAAACAACATCACAATGATATATGGGAATATGACAGTAAATACTAAATGTTAAACATTATTGTGCAGCACATAAGATCAACAGAACACAGTGTGCTTTGAGGTAGGAGCCAAAAGGGGTGTAGTTTGTGGGTGTGATCACCCGTGTGTACACCTGTGAGCATGGACGCGCTTGTTTTTTTAAAAAGTTCCTTCATGTAATGATCTGCTAGACGGCATGAAGCAGGTATGGAGGAGATCAAAACTCCAGACATCCAGAGGCCCCCAGAACACAAGAGACCAAGGAAGACCCACAGAGGGGCAGCCACGCCACTGTCCCAGTAAGAGCTAAGTAGAGTCCCAGATGAGGGCTCACTCAGCAGCCGCGGAGCAGAAGCCAGGGGGAGTTGCAGTGACGCGCCAGTGAGCTCCGCCGGCAGCCAGCTGTGCCAGAGTGACCGAGCCCCAGGCCGAGAGGCTGGGGGCACCCCACCTCCGAAGTGGCCCGAGCGAGCCCCAGGCTCCAGGCCCCGATAAGCGGCCACCAAGGAGTGAGCCGGTGTGTACCTGGACGCCCATCCCCGGACACAAAGAACCACCAACGCACCGATGTCTGAGGGAGTCCGCCACCGGCAGGGGAAGTGGTGGTGGGTGGAGATAGGTCTCCATACCTTGGACGGCCTGAGATGTCCCCAGAGAGGTGGCGTCTGATACCCAACCTGACATATAGACACAGACATACAGGCACACACAGATACAAACATCCATTCCCACCCTCATGCTCTCATATGCACTTACTCCACACTCAACCAATGTGGAGACAAACATAAAGAGACGCTGTATACACGATCACACTCCCCAAGCGTACTCTAAGAACCGGGTCTAGGTACCCTTGCCCCTGGAGGGGGGAACTGCACCCAGACCCAGGTCGTGTTACCCTTTTCCCTGCGGTGGGGAGAGGCAGACCGCCCCGACTCCGCAGCAGCAGGAAGGCTCCACACTCCAGACCGCAGTCGGACGGCCAACTCCCCCTCCTAGCCCCCCCGCTCCAGCAGGCCGCAGAGAATGGGTGTGAGAGAAGACTCCAAACCTCCCTCCACCCACTCATTGTAGTGTTGATGCATGTGTGTTCTAAGGTGCAATTAAAACCCAGGAGGGCATGGAGCTACCTGCCAGAGAGCAGCAGGTAAGCGCATAGTCCCTCCTGCTAGCCCTCAATGTCTAAGTGTATTTAAAATTGAGAGGTGGGCAACGACGCCAGGGGTGAGGTGTACACCTTGATGGTAATTTGGATTCCGTGTATCGTGCCCACCCCCAAGATCCTATATGTATGTGTAATGAGGGTGTGAGTAATGTGAATGTCTAAGTTGTGGGATAAAACTGAGGCAGAGGCAGCCAGAAGGGGACAGGGGGGGGGGGGGGGGGGTAGCCTCCTCTGCACCCTGGTGACATACCCCTACTCCAAGGCCCTGCATGTGTGGGTGGTTGTGGTGGAGCGGGAAGAGGGAGGCAGCTGGAGATGGGGATGGAAGGAAGGGAGGGGCAAGTGACCCCTCCCTGGGGCCAGCTCCCCCGCTGACCCCAGTAGGCACCCCAATACCAGTATAGGCTTTTAATGCCTTTAGGTAAAAAAAACTACATTTTCCGCGAAAATGACATCACTTCCGGTTTCGGGCAGGAAATGGTGGACATGCAATCGTTAGCGCTGACCCATGTTTCAATGTGGGAAGTGTTACAAACAGCTGATCGGATCGTGTTTCTGGAATATTATGTTTTTGTTCCTGCAAGCTCTTTTTATTCAACTTTTGGAAAGGAAACCGTGACGTAGGACAAGCTGATGGGATAAGATGTAAGTACAACTCCTCTGGTTTCACATGCAAAAAAAATTATTGCGCTGGCTTACGCAGTTCCGGTTCTTTAAATATAGTTACGCAAAACAGAGCGTGCCAGCTCCGACCGGCTTTATAGGGTTAAATCCAACTTATTTCTGATTGCAATTTTCTTGCAAACAAATGGAGAACACAAACTGTCCAAAAACCTCTCACGTTTAGCTGTTTTTTGTAAAAACAACTTTTTCTTTGGTCATTTTAGCCCTTTTGGCCATGGTGAAGGGAGTATCTGCCATCAAACAAGAAGACAGCCGCATGTAACTACGACGGTGTTTGCTAGTTCACCTTACATGCATTAATTTAATAACGTGGTTAGCCTACTCAACGTAAATTACACACGAACAACATTAAGCTACTCACGAAGAGAAGAACGTCTGCTGCTTCCATCATCATCCGTTATCATTTCTGCTACACTGGCAGGGCTAGGGGCCAGGACTCTCCTCTTCGGGTTCTTGGGGGATGTTGCTAACTCCGGGCCCAATAACAGGCACCGCACCCGCAGTAGATGCGCTCGGTGTGAAGTCTCGCAGCAAGCTACCAAATAAGATGCATTTCTCAGCTTTTAAAAAAACGCTATACGTCGCCAGGTGTTTCATCAGATTCGAGGAGTTACCTCCTTTGCACAGTATCACCTTAAAGCACTTGTTGCAGGCTGCTGAGTTTGCGTCTTTTGCTGCGAAGTACAGCCAGACTTTGACCGCTTCGCCTTGGGCGTGTTTAATCTGTAGCTCTGCTCTAAAAGAACGTACGTACCTGGGCCCGCCTACTATCGTATCCGGTGGCACCGGATACTGGTACCCATCCCTACTCCAAAACTCTAGTGCTGCTGCTATCATTTTTACTAATTCAGTGATCCTGCTAACGTTACAAGGGCTCAGCATATGTTTTTCTTTACACTGTGATATTCAGCATTAGTGAGTATATTTTCTTAATATTAGTTTACTAAAACACCTAATAAGAGGTGTAAACGTGAGCGTGAATGGTTGTCTGTCTTCATATGTTAACCCCGTGACAGATTTGTGAGCTGTGCACGGCGAACCCCGCCTCTCGTCCTGTGATAGCTCTGATATCCTGAATTGGATGAGCAGAAGACAGTGGATGAATGCACAATTGAAGCACTTTATGTGTTGAGCCCTGTTACGCCCCAGTCTAGGGGTACAGGAACGCTACATAAGTTTGAAAAGATTGCCCGCCCTGGTCCTCAAAACCATACACAGAGGGAAAACCAATTTCTTAGTGAACGGTGGTTTATTTTTCTACACTGCAAAATGAAGCTCCGAGGTGAACAAAGGCCAAAATAACAAACAAAACAAGCTAAGTCAGGAGGAGGTGCTATCTAAAACCCTATGTGAAATCAAAAACCAAACAAAAGACAAGCGCTACACCTAACTCCCTAACTGAGATAAACAGGAGAAAACGGTGCAAGGGAAAACAATAAGGCAGCTCACCCCTTCTGTTCCAGTGCTATTTACAATGAAAACTAATGTACACACTATATACAGAACTCAGAAAGTCGCAGGTTTTGGAGGCCAGGGTCAGGTCTGCTGCTGCTGTCAGTGGCTGCCCGGGACAACTGCTGGTGAGGGATTTTGAATGAGACCACATGACCAGGGGACCAATCAGCAGCCGTCAGCTCATCCACTCAGGGACCTGCAAAGACTTAAAGACACAGACAAAGAAACAGCCAGCAAAACAGATTATGGCCAGGGCCATAACAAGCAGGTTGTCACGTTGATGGAAACATCGGGTCGGTTGGGCGCTCGGTGCTTTGCTCGTGGAGTAAAAGAGCCAAGCATTGTACCTTGAGATTAGCAGAAGTATTATAGTTGTTTTGATAAAACAGTCATAGTACATTATATGGATTGCATGGATTTTATGCAATAATACTGAAGAGAATCATTACACACAGCCTTCAGAAACTATCATGTAATTTGCAACCAACACATTTTACAACTTGAATCACTTCAGTGAACATAAAGCTCTTATTTACACACTTGTCTATAAATTCCTCAGTAATATTGTACAAAACCCAAAAAGAACCTTTCTATGTGAAAAATATTTCCTTAACCCGTTTCTAATTATGCCATTTTAAGAGTCATCAGTCTGTTCATATTTTTTATGCATGCTGTGGATCCAGCTGTATAAATAATGTGTAACTTACTCTGAAAAAAGAACTAAAAATGAATTTACTTAACCTAAAAGAAAGAACACAACTAAAAAAAAGGGAGTAAAAGTAGACATTTTTCACTGGCAGCTTGACCTCATTAATGCCCGTGGCTTTTCTAGCCAAGTTTTTTTCCTTCTTTTTTAAATCTAAACCTTTGTCAAAAAAGTCTCACGAAACATCTTGTCAGCTGTGAAGCTCTTTTATACAGCAACACACCGCTTATGACTTAGCATTTTATGTTTTGTTGAGCTGTATGTCCAGATTTTGCTCTTCTGCACCCTCTGGTGGTGAAGTATAGAGGGTTCAGTTGTTTGCAGGTTGGATCTCCACCCGGCCACTTTATGCTGGCACACATGGTGTCTGCATGCTGCAGCTCGTGGAGAAAATATCGTTCAAAAAGAAGAAATAAGTGAGAAAGAAGGCCATAAAGGACTATTTAGCCCCTCTTGGATGTCAGCTCACGAGGTTTGTGTATTTTAAATGTTTTATTTTCTGTATTTAAGGACTTTTGATTGATTGACACTAAGTACAAGAGTGCATTTTGATGTTTTGTTTTATTGTTTTTGAGTAGTTCTCACGGGTTGTCAAGACCAGAATGAAGCCTGTTTTATAACTCTACCCTCAAGTGTTGTGTGCCAAATCATTAACAAAAGTGAGTAATGACTCATACGTACTAATAAACAAATCTAAAGAACTCTGAAATTTCTGGTGTTCTTTGTATAACTGCTAAATCTAAAATTCAGAATAACAGTCACAAGTTTTATTTACAAAAACACCATGTTGAGCTATATTAAGTGCAGGAGCAAGGGAAGGAAGGGAAAAACACACTCCACTCTTCAGACACTCAGGCTCACGATCTCTCTCCACACCACCCTACCAGACTTCAGGGAAACGGTTCAGGAAACAGGGACCGGTCAAGGGAATCTATTTAATCTCAATCAGAATGGACTAGAACATCCACTCTCTGGTGAGTCCCTTGCATATTTTTAAATCCAGCCCCCTCCCCAAAATCTAATCCTGTGTGTAAATATATCTGGAAGCGTCTCAATTGCTTTGGACTCTCTTATGTAGGCTTTGCGTAAAAACACGTAGAACTTGAACACACTCCATCACACTTTTTTATGGTCTATACCCACATACTGAAAAAACTGATGCCTGAGGACTCGTCAAGCTCCACATTAACAGGCAGCTATAAATAACTTATACACAAACAACACCAGCCGTCTCTTTTTAATTGCTTAAGCTAAAATTTTACTTTGGAGGTGTGCTCGTAAGCAAATCTAGATGACCAGCCGAGTTAAAACAACAAAATTACAATCTTTAAACACCTGCAAGTTATAATGAATTACAGTGGAGTGCCAAAACCACACAGACACTACAAACAATAAATTCAGAGAACTCGAGGGAAGAATCTGTGCTGCAAAAAGCTGAGTCAGGCAACTTATGGACTCCGTTTATTCATGTATGAGTAAGTCAGTGAACTTATGATACCATGTCAACTGATTACTGCACTCCAGTCACAAGAACACTTATAATTCAGATCACAGCAGGTAGACTGAACAGAAAATCCAGAGGGCAAAATACTAAGTGATTTCAGTTTTCTATAAAGGTTATGACAAACTTCAGACATTTAGTTTTATTCCAAATACATTTTCAACAGTATCAACAGTTTGATGTGCATACTTGCAAAACAACGATTCGTAGTAATAGTAACCAAAGAGCGTGTCAGATTTATCTGATTTCATGTTTTACTGGTGGGTTTGTGTGCAGACATACTTCGTCGATCTGTCTTTCCCATACAAAAGCTGTGTCTGCCATTTCTGAGAGTTAACACTCCAGGTGTGGGCTGCGATAAGTGGGCCCCACCATGGCTCCACAGTGCGGGACCCACAAGTTAGAAAACGTTTGTTTGTTGCTGGGTCTGTTGCGTCTTTTCAAATTGCATGTCAGTTAAAAAACGTTACTCCAATTTTGCTCGCTTCTCTTTTGCAGAGCTAACTAGATGCTAAATACTCAGAATGAATGTTGTCCTAACATAGTTATCTTAAGTAAGATTTACTTCGTTTTTTAGGCAATGAATTTCCATATTTTCTTTAAGTTCTGGGAACTACCGTATTTTCGGACCATAAGGCGCACCGGATTATAAAGCGCACTAAGCGAAACAAAACTCATTCTTCTTGCTTCCTCCACTTCCGTCCCATTGATTCATTAATGCTGAATTCTCTCGCAGCTGCTCTATTCCCATGTTCTACTGCATGACTGACAGCCTTGAGTTTGAAATCTGCTTCGTAAGCATGTCTCTTAAGAGGTGCCATTTTGGGATTGTTATACACAGACAGTACGGTAATATTATGTTGAAGCACAGTACGTATTACTCCACAAGGCTCCTGACTATGGTAGCCATAATGTTCTGACAATCCATCAAGCGGTGCGGCTTGGTAGCTTACCAAAGTTGTACTAAAACATTTTTGACAGGTTTGTCAAATAACATAAAATAAAATAGCACTTTTCTTTCACTTGTTTTTATGCAAAATCCTCTGGTGACTGATACATGAAAAGGACTGCCTTCCACGTTACTGTTTAGGCTGAAATCATGGTGAGCCTTAACAGTATGATGTATGTATGTAACACTATGACATGATGATGTTTGAAGGCTCATCATATTGTCACTTTTCTCTTGTTCCAACTTCTTGACAACCAAATTGAATTTCAACTATAACAATTAAAATCAGTTTTAAATACACTGTCTTTGATTTTGTTGACACATGTCTCTCAAGTCTCTTAATGTCAACAAGTTTTTAACCCAACATAATAATTTTAAAGAATACTAATTATTCACTGCAAGTTATGTCCCACAGCACATGTGCAATCATCTTACTGAAATATTATTATTATTATTATTTTTATTATTATTTATAATGTGTATAATCTTTAAAATAAACCTTAATTATGTCTAAGGGAAAACAAACATAATTTTAACAATAATTAGTGTTCTACAAGTATTATAGCCATTGTAATTAAACACATGTGGGATATAAACCATTCATATTTGTCATGACTATGTGCAGGCAGGAAGGAAAGGGATCCAATATGCAGACTCACAGAGGCAGAACTCAAAAACCACAGCTTTATTGCTGGCAAAAGACAAAACAAAAGTGAAACTGGGACAGCTAGAAACTGTGGATGAAAACAGAGCACACAGGCAAGTATGAGGGACGACGTGACAACGAGCAGGGACACACGCAGACACTAAATACAGAAGAGGAACAGGGCAAAGAGCAGACACCTGGGAAACACGGCTGACACTAATCACACAGACTAGACGGGGGAGAGCAAACAGAACATCACGCACACAGACCGAAGACTATCAAAGTAAAACTGTAAGTACACTGAATTTTACAGACTCAGACCCACAAGTAGACACTACGACAACACGGACATGACAACAGAGGGAACAAAGACATGTGGGACCAGGGTAGGCACAGGACAGAGGGGCTAAAAATACAAACAGAAACCAAAATCACAGGAAACTCAAGATACTGGATCAAAATGACCCCGAAATGTGACAATATTACCATAATCCATTTATGGCTACACACATTTTGACTGGTGTAAAAGTGGTCAAATCAAAAAAGGTTTAGCTTGAACTGAGAAACATAATGTTTCCTTGTTTCTTTTTATTTTATTTCTTCTGTTGGAAAGTGTTAATGGTATAACAAAAGTCCATCCAGAAGACTGTAGCACTTACAAAAAAGCATAATGTTTATGCTTGCAATATAACCTTTAGTTTAAAGTCTGCCTTGCGGACCAGTCCTTGTAATATTTTTGTGTGTATTTGTGTGCGTGTGTGTTTTCATTTTTGTTTTTTTACATTTTGATAAGATTTTTATTTAATTTACAGTAAAATAACTCTTCTCCAAAGTTGTTGCTTTTCATGAGCTTCTTTTGTTTTAAAAGAACTGCAGCTTGAGCTGTGGTCAGTTTTACTGTGGGAAATGATGCATGTGGAAATCTGTCGTCGAGTTCTGATAAAATCTACTCAGCACCTCCACTGTGATACACATGGATACAAAAATTACTTCTTTTTTTTTTTTTTTTACAAAAACATCTTTGTACTTTCTTTGTTTGGGTGATTGGAAATCAAAATGAAATCAAAAAGAAATTACAAAGAAAGACAGTTTTCATTTTCACTTTGCATTATATATTTCTACAATTAAGCGTGGAACTGGCATGGTCTAAGGGTATTTATGTCTCTAAAGTTAATCGTCTCAGTTTGTGTCATGGACCCTGAGTCCTCAACACTTTCTATCTCTCTTTTTTGTTATTGTTATGGTCTCAAAGTTTTGGTTTTAAATTTGACTCCTTGTGATGTAACTGGTTTGTAAAAAAAGATTTCTGTTGTGTCCCATTTACACAGTTTTGGTTCATGTTTTTATTCTGATTCTAGCATGTCGAGCTATAGTTTTACTGTATTTTTCATATGTCGTGTCCATCAGCTTTAATAAGCAGACATATGACCTAAATGTACATTACATAACACATGCATAAAAATAGTTTCAGTGTATTTGACCTCTTGTTCTTTATTCTGACACAGTTTCTGTTTTGAGTTTCTCACATGCTTAGTTCACTCTGTAATTTCTCTGTCTGTTCCCACATCTCTGATGTCACTGTTTCATCTGGTCTCTTTTGAGTATTTTTCCCTAAGTTACTTTCTGCTTTGCTTTGAAATTCAGTTTTCTTACTTTTTACTGTTTGTTCTCATCTTTGTCTTGTTCCTAATCAACTCTCCAAGTGTATTTTTATGCTCTACATCTGTTTTCATTTGTTTGGATTTTGGGTCACCATTTAATTTGCAGAAAGATTTGAACATGAGCAGAAAATCTATAAAATTCTACATAAAATTATCTATAAAAGTGCTGCGGTTTAGAAATGAAAACATATGGATGTTTAAGCAGGTTACTTACAGACCTACTCTCATGTTTGGAACCAGGCAAAAACAGAAAGGAAATCGCTGCTAAATGTGTGCTGTCTTCTGTCAAGACACCCGTACCTCCTCATGCCACATTCAGGTTTCCACCTCTGTGTTTTTATTGTCAGACTATACTAACGTAGTTTTATATGCTCTCCACCAGGAACCACTTTTTCTTTTTTCTTGTATTGAGATATTTTGATATATTTTTGAAAAATATCTTTTATATATATTGACATTAAAATAACAAGTTTAGTTAATCAACCATATCCTATTTCTTTTGATTTTGATTTTATAAAAATGTGTTATTACAGTAACAAAGTTGCTTTTTAAGAAATACATTTTGTTTTATTTTAAAAGAACTCCAGCAGAAGCTGTGGTCAGTTTTACTATATGCATGTGAAAATGTATGACGGGGTTTTGTGGAAACCTACTAGCACTTCCAGTCAGCTGGACTCATTGATACAAAAAATTAACTTCCTCCTTCGGCTCAGTTTATATTTGAGGAAGGCACTCCTGGTCTTCACTGTCTTGTTTCCTCCGCTGTGTGACCCTTTAACAACAGAAGTTCAGCTGGTTTTTACAAACACGTGGTGGTGAGAATTCTTTCAGTTTATTTTATTAATCTTCTTAATTTCTTTATAATCTGGGTGATTGCAAATTAAAATGGAGAGAAATTACTACATAAACCCTCTTCAAGTTTACTTTCACAGTATGTATGTCTAATATTTACTATTTTATATTTTCTGAAACTAATATTTATCAAAGAAAAAGTAACTCATACAGTCCTGTCTGTGGACACTTTCTGTCATGATCTCAAAGTAATGATGTATCTGAGTTAAGAAGTCTCGGTGAATGTAACTGAGCAGTTGTGTGTTAATGTTCTAGATGTTTAAAGTTGAAAACTTGATCTCTTATTCAAATCTGACTTCTTGTCATATTGTTGAGTCTTTGATTTCTGTTTTTACTTATTGGTTTTCCATGTAAGAAGTTACTGTTTGCAGTATTTTGGATCAAGTTAATATTTTTAGTCTGGCATCTTGAGCTTTAGTTTTACTGTAGTTTTAAAAAATTATTTCAATACAGTGGTCCCTCGTTTAACGCCGGAGTTACGTTCTAAAGAAAACCCACGATAGCTGAAATCAGCGAAGTAGTGAGCTTTATATTTTACAATTATTATAGATATTTTAAGGCTGTAAAACCCGTCACTACACACTTTATACACTTTACTCAGACAGGCATGAACATTTTCACACTTTTTTCTGGTGTTTAAAAACTCTCAAAATTCAAATTTTAATAGAAAAAAAGTCCAGTATTTTAGAATAAAACCAAAGGTCAAATCCTGTTTTCAGGTCCAGAACATGGAAATAGAGCAGCTGTGAGAGAATTCAACATTAATGAATCCATGGTACGGAAGTAGAGGAAGCAAGAAGAACAAGATGAGTGAAGTTTCAAATATCGGACTGTTTTATTTCGTTTAATGTGCCTTATAATCCAAAAAATACGGTAACTTCTACCTTCCTTTAGCATGTCCAGAAGTCCAGCTTTTTGTGCGATGGTTAGCATCTTCCTCTGCCTTTTGGGTGCTACTGCAGGTGCCTTTGACGGTGCAAATCGCTTGGTCGACATTGTTGTGTTTGTTTGGGAGAAAACTTACAAGTATACAGCACAGCACGTCAGAGTCACACTGCTAGAGATCGAAGATTTATGTAAATTTGACAAGCTGAACGCATTCTGTACTGTGCAGGAGACACAGCAAGGAGGAGATTGATTAACAATGGTCTACAGCCAATTAGGACGCGGAACACAATGCGTTGTAAAAAGAAAAAAGCGTGCAAATTTGCACACAAAAACTCTGCAAAACAGCGAAGCCGAGAAAGGTGAAGCGCGTTATAGCAAGGGACAATTTATTTTGAGCCTGTCTTGTTCTTCAGCTTTAGTAAGCAAAACCATCTGATCTGAAAAGACTGTTTTTCCAAATACATTAGATTTGCCAAGAGGCACTCTATAAACTCTCTATGGGCCCAACTTGTTATCTTTTTTTGTTTTCGTTTATTTATTTATTCCGATTAATAGTTAATAACCATGTATTTTGTAACCATATTAACACTGCAGCTTACAGAGAGTTATGATAAAAACTGTGGAGGAAGTCAGGAGTGGCAGGGAACTATGTGAGAGTGGTGCGGGATATGCATGAGGGATGAAATTCAGTAGAAATAAAACAGAATACGTGTCTGTGAATGACAGGGACATGGGTGCAACAGTGAAGATACAAGGAGCAGAGCTAGTGAAGGTAAACAGTCTACAAGCAAGATGAAGAAGACGATGAAGGCAAGGTGGAGTGGATGGAGAAGGAGGCAGCATGACTGGAAAGGCTTATAAAATGTTAATGAGGCCAGGGCAAACAGAGAGTTGCTGCAACGGAGGATAGGGTGAGATGAAAAAAGACGATCTGCACTGGCAACCCCTAAATGGAGCAGCTAAAGGAAAATAATTGTTTCCCTTTAAGAGTAATATTTTAGAATTGTTTTGTTATTTTCCTCTGAACAGATGATCAAGTGTCTGGCGATGTCATTACCGAAGCATCTCCTGCCCCTTGCTGCTCTCCTCCTTCTGTCCATCTTTCCCACTGAAACTAAAGTGGTGGCATCAGTGGAAGACTGTAAGGAGTTTTTTCTTCAGCAAACTCCACCACACATCCCAGGAATTTTGGAGGGAGGGATCATCCTGGACCAAAACAGATACAAACTGATTTGCCAGACATTAAATAACACCAGAACATTTGTGACGCTGTACGACACCCAGAACAAGATTCCAGTTTTTTCTGCTGCAAAGTACAGAGGGGGAGCTGGAGGCAAGAGGCCCAAGAATAAATGGATGATCGAACCACAGGTATCAGTAGCAATAACATATAATAGTTACCAGTAAAACTAACAATTAATTTTAGACTAAAATAAAATATTATGAGAGTGTAGTCCTACTTACATGCTATAATTGTAGCTAATCAGGAATCTACAGATATTTTCCATTACATTGTGGTATTCAGAATTGTTCAATGTATTTTCCTAAAGACGTCCTTAATCCTACATTAAATGAGTTTGGCTAAAATTAGCTTAAATTGTGTCAATCCAAGTTTGCTCAGTAAATGAAAACAATCATTATCAGCCAGAAATTATCCGAGGTTTAAGTCCTCTTTTCTTTAAATGAAAAAATATTAACTGCACAGTTAATTTATTTATCAGTAACCATACATTCATCACTATTTTATCCTTTTTACATTTTGACAGCTTGAAAACATACGAGACAAAGGCATTATGAGAAAATCAAACAAAAACATCATCTACAACTACCAGGCTGGAAATGAAGATTTCAAAAACAACCAAGGGTTTGACAGAGGACATTTATTCCCAAACTCATACGGATCCACTCTTATTGAAAAAAGGTCGACTTTTACACTGACTAACATTGTTCCACAAATAGGTAATTTCAACCAGGGAAGCTGGAATAGAATGGAAAACTGTGTCAAATGTGTTTTGAATGAATATTGCCTTAACAACAATGAAAAAATAGAAGGCTTTGTAGTTACTGGAGCACTGCCCAGCAACAATAGTCTCAACAACAAGATCAATATTCCTTCAGTGCTCTGGTCAGCATTCTGCTGCTACAGTCACAGGCAGAACAGCTGGCTGGCAAGTGCACACTGGGGCGAGAATGTGGCCGATGGCCCTAAATACCTGCAGACACAGACCTTAACAGAACTCCACAGAACCCTGGGAAGTGAACCATTTCCTCAAACACAATGTCCTCTTCACACCACTGCCACTCACTTGTACTCAGACCTCTCCTCTAACTGCAATTGCTCCCCCACATCAAGTACATCTTCTCCTACAACCACTGCTATCCCTTGAAGTCCAATATCTGTGTCTTCCACTTCTAAAGCTAACGCAGCAGCCCCTCCCAGTGCCAGTACTGGTCTTTCACACTTCTAGTCCTGCATCTGACCATATTACTACCACAGTGTCCCACATCTACTACCAAATATTATACCAATACCATAAAAGCAATTATTCATAAAAAAGCAATTCTTTGCCCTCAATGAATGAGAAGCAGTACATCTGGGTGAAATACAACTGAAATGTATAAAAACTAGCTTATTAATTCAAATAAAAAATCATTAAGGAAAATATGCTCAGTATAAATGAATGTACAACAATCCAGTAAATGTCATTTGATTAAATTCCATTAAATTTAATTGTACTTATGTGACAAGGTTTCATGGGAAATATATTAAACAAAATTATTGTTATAACAAGTAATTTTCACTCATTGGTACTTGATTCTGATGTATATTTTTCTCATCTTAATTGACAATAAGTGTAAAAATAATTGTTTTTGTGATTTGTTTTGTCTTTAAAATCTTCTGCTTATGATAATTTATTAGCAGTTCCAAACTAACTTACAGACTGTTCAACTTTTCTTTCTCATATTTCACAATGAATGCATTAAATCTAAAAATTCAATAAAATAAAAATTAACCTCCATGATATTTTTTAATATTTGACATTAAATGTGACAGCAACAATGTGCATGCTGTCTGTCTGTCTGTTGGCTAGCAGTCCTCAGTTTTCAAGATATCATATTTGATGGGTTTGTAGCATGAACGTATTCGCTGGAACGTTAAGGACAATTTACTACACAGCAAAAGCAAGACACAAGTAGGCAAAGTTCTTTGTGTTACTCATGCATGAGGGAGACCGGACCGGAGCCAGATGTCGTTCCACCCACTTGGCCTCCGTCGGACTCTCAGACAGGTTCCCCATAGCACTCCTTTTATTGTGGTTACATGAATATGCATAGGTTCATTAACATATGACGTTTCATATAGGTATACATGTGGACAAAGCATACCTTGTCTCTGTGTGTGTGTGTGTGTGTGTGGTGGGGGGGGGGGGGGGGGGGTCAGTGTGTGACCCCATAAAGACTTCCCTAAACCTGCTGGTCTGGAAGTCCAGCAGTTCATCTAAACAAAAGGCACTTAGCCTAAAACTGACATAGCTACGTTTATCCTACCATGAAACAATAAGACAACGTACAACCTCTCCCATGCTCCCAGGATGTGGGTGTGAATGCCAGAACACTCTGGAGAGCACACAAAGCCTTTGCAGACTGCTAAAGATCACACATCCTATCACTACACAATCGATTATACACCTCTAAGCATATATGGTTAAATATTTCCTAATACAAATGACAATAATAAAATCTAAACCCATCAATATTCAAAATGTGTTGTGTGATCTAGATGACAGTAGCAAATGTAACTGATTTGGAGTTTGGTGAAAATCAAGTAAGGGTCACTCAAAATGTAAAAAATCATTAAAAACTTTATATTACCCACAAATATTTTATGGATTGGCTCGGGGGGACACGAGTACCTGAGCTGGCTAAGCATTTGACGTTGACTGCTTGAGTACATTTTATAATCTCAAATTTTTCAGCTTGTAGAAGCCAATGATTTCAGGCAATTCTGCTCCAAAGACATTAAAAATGCATTTCTCTACAGTGTTTTATGATGACTGTCATTAGTGCTTTTGTTTCTGACTGAAATAAAGGACTGAATAAAAAAGTAATTGAGAGAAATCTGACCCTAAATGTCTGATCCTAATACTAAGTTCTAGTCTTGATTTCCTTTGGCTGTGTTTGTAAAAGGAGCAAATGCACTTGATGTGGGTGAGCAATTGCAGTTAGAGGAAAGGTCCGAGTACAAGTGAGTGACAGTGGTGTGAAGAGGGCATGCTCTTTGAGGAAGTGGTTCAATTCTCAGGGTTGTGGTTTTTTGTTTTTTTTGCCACCTCCACGGGACAAGACTCAGCAGTTCATCTGAAATAAAGGGCAAAGGTCACTCTTTCGAGGATGCCAATGTTCACATTTTGGACAGAGAGGACAGATGGTTTGAAAGAGGAGTGAAAGAAGGCATCTATGTCCACTGTGAGCGACCATCTTTGAACAGAGGCGGGGCTTACGACACCAACTCTCTGCCATCTATAATCCCTTCCCAAACGTGTTTAACGCCCACTCACATCCTGGGCCATCTGACCTCAGGAAATCACATGATAGGGTGGAGCCAGGTTTCACAATGAGCTCACCCGGAACTCTGGCTGATTGTGACCCACACCCGCTTTCACACCTTGGCTCAGGCGATTAGAGGATCATCAGGGGGTCCTTTGTCCCTCTGTGGGGGGATACTCCCACTAGGTTTAAATCTGGGACTCTCCACCATTTGACCTTAGAACTGAAGAAGCTTCTCGGATGAGAGGTGAAACGTCTTCAAGCAACTCAAAGAAGTCCAGACGCTTTTCTTTGCAAGCTCCTTAGCCTACGATGACCTGGATGATTGAGAACCTTCACACACAAAACAAGTGGTAATATCTTGTGTATCCACTAGGGGGAGCAGTGTGGAGGCACATTCATTTAAAGGCTCGCTACACCATTTTTATATCATATTATATCACACCATATTTATATGTTTTAAATTTGTTCAGGGATTTTATAACTAGGGCAGATTCAACCTTTCTATCAAATATTAATATAGATATGTGTTTGCAGCAAATGAAAAACCGGTCAGTGATTATTACTGCCTTGCGTTTATGGAAATGAAAGCATGATTGTTTCATTTCACTGCTAATGTTCTTAGATAAAATGCAAAATCAAAATTTAAATGTGCTCCAATTGCACAACAACTATACAATCAGTGCCCCATGCCCCCACAGAATACAATTTTTTTTCTCACTATGCAATCAGGAGATTATTAACAGCTGATACCTGTTTTATACATTTTCTATACCGTTTCTTGGGATTTTGCAATCAAGTGGCGGACTTCAAGGCCTGATTGTCAGCTGGCAGCTGGCTGTCAGTTAACAGACCAACTGACCTCTGGCTGAAAGTGACAATTTTGAATGACTGCATCTGTAGAGCCACCCGTCATTCATTATATTTTCAAACAAACCTAGACAGGAATGTTAAAACTGCTAAACTCAAGGTATTGTAAACTTGTGACATCAAAACTGCAAAGTCAGTGTTTTATACAGACAGCAGACAAACCCAGGAGTAGAAAACATTCAGAATGCTTTTTGAGCAGTCTGAAGTCGAAGCTTGTAGATCATGTGATATTATAGACACCAACCTCATTATTTGTAATTCTGTCCATGTTAAATATATATATAAATAACATACTATTGCAAGAGTTTATATAACAGCAGATAAGAAAGACATGTCGTATAATTGTTTTTTCTCCCCTGATCTGCTGGCACAGGGCCAACAAGGACATCACTGGTGACACATCATCTCCTGCTCCACGTTGCTCTCCTCCTTCTGTCCATCGTTCCAACCGAAACTAAGGCAGTGAAATCAATGTCAGAATGTGACAGTTTCTTTCTTAACAAAAATTCACCAAACATCACAAAGATTTTAGAGGGAAGCATCATTCTGGAACAGGCCAGATACAAAGTGATTTGCGAGTTTTTAAATGGCACCACTACATTTGTGACGCTCTACAACACCCGCAACAAGATTCCAGTATATTCTGCTGCAAAGTTCAGAGGGGACAAATGTGGGAAACCCAGTTACAAATGGATGATTGAACCAGAGGTATAATAATTGTCATAAATAATAATAATAATTTAAAAAAAACAGACCACATTATCAGATATTACAAGTGCAGGTAACAACCTAAGCGGACCTGTAATTAGGTTTTAAACAACACAATTTTCTGGAAACAGTATATTTCATCACAACAGTACAACAACATCAATATTGTACTCTTTCCATTTACACAGCTTGAAAACAATGAAGAGATGAGAGAAGAAACAAGTTTCAGCTTGAAGAATCAGGCTAGTAACATTGATTATGCCAATAGCAATGGGTTTACCAAAGGACAGTTATTTCCAAGTACTTATGGATTCACTGAAATTCAAAGAAGATCTACTTTTACCCTGATCATGTTATTTCACAAAATGCTTCATTCAACAGGAGAAGCTGGAAGAGAGTGGAGAACGGCATTAAATGTGTTATGAATAACTACTGCGGTAACAACAGCTATACAGAAGCCTTTGTAGTGACGGAAGCACAGCCCAGCCACAAGAAACCCATAACAAAAGGATCAATAGTCCACATAGGCTGTGGTCGGCATTCTGCTGCTACAGTGATAGGCTGAAAAATGGCTGGCAAGTGCACACTGGGGCCGAAACAATGAATATAACGAAGATTACACACAGACTAAGACTTTGGAAAGCCTCCGTATAAAAGTGGGAATCAAAGCATTCGATGAAAGACAATGTCCTGGAGAAACAACTGTCACTGAGCTCTACCCACAACTTTCCCCTGATTGCAACTGTCCATAAAAACATAAATGTATAAACTACTGAGGGCTGAGATCTATCATCAGTTTTAGACATTTATACATGTTGTGATGAATATGAATAACGTTTATTGATTTGATTCAGTTTGTAATTGCTTCTTTGCATCAGGCTTCATGACATCAAATAAAGATACAGCATATTAACCTTTGTGTAAATCTGGTGTTATCAGAAACATTTTTGGTAAATGGAAGGAAACCATTCATGTTAATTTAAGCTGCTTAAATACAAAACTTTTGTTTGAGTGGTGACAGCTATCATAAATATCAGAACAGACAGAGGTAAACACTGGAAACACAAGAAGAAACATCAAAATAAACAAACAATATGATAACAGAAACCGGTTAACATAAAAGAAAAAAAATGGAGAAGGATAAAGAGACTAAAACAATTTCTAATAATTAGATTTTGATTAAACATGAAGGCTCCCTGTCTGGTTCTTGGTCCCCAACAGAGACACCACCATTAAAAAAGAAACCTTGGACTCCCCTGTGATTCTACCACAAATAATACATGTATTTGCTTCAGCTTTGTTACGTTTAAAGACCGTGTGTTTTTTAAGATGCATGATGACACTCAAAATCGACTGACTCAACATTTCCACTTTGGTAGGCAACCAACAGTTTTCTGATCACAAGAAATCAGGCTACAACAACAGTTACACATGACATAAAGGTTAAGAACTATCATATAACAAAGCACAAAGGCAACTTTAAATCTAACTAAAAAAGATCTGAAGCTGTATTATAAAGTGCACTCATATCTTTTGCGTGAGTCATTTTAGCATTAGTGAACAGTGAGTATTTTCTGGCAGCAGAATGGTCAATGAAGTATTTTGACAAAATACTCTAAGAGCTCAGAGGAACAAATGAACATGTTAGCCATTACAATTTCTTTAATTTCATTTCAAAATAAATTCTTCAAATGTTTGAGAAACAAACTGATCTTTGTGGCTGCTGTAGATTCACAGCAGCAGCACCATCACCACGGCCAGAGAGACAGAAACCCTCAACACAGGAAGTGAGTCATGCAGAAGAGGGGAGTGAAAAGGTTCAGGCTGCCCACCTTCAACACAGGAAATAAAGAAAGATATAGTTTGGTCTCGATACAAATACAGCAATAGCTATGTGGTTGGCTTTTAGCTGAGCTTAGTAGAGAGAGCACATCTGAAATATTTGCTTAAAAGTCCTAACATCATCTCACCTCTGACAGACAGCCAGCTGTATGGTGATTCTCCAGTACCAGAGACATTACACTTGTAGGAACCTTCATCAGATTTTGAAATCTTTGGGATAGTCATGACTCCTGTAGAGCTGTGCCCGATGAGGAGGTTATCATTATAAAATTCAGCTGTGAGGTTGGATAAAGAAGTCTCCCTATATGTGCAATGCAGAGTGACGGCATCGCCCTCCTGCAGATGATGGACCGGACTCTCCAGAATCACTTTACCTCCTATATGAAAAAATAAATATTTAGAGCTTTAAAGGTGCACTTTTGAAAAAAGAAATTCATGCAGCAGAGGTGGAGCCCAAACTTTCATAGAGCTTCTTGCGTAAGCCAAGACATATTCTAATCATATGGGCTAAAAGAAAAATGCCTTTCTTCAACCTCAACACCTTTAACGTTCGAAGGAATTCATTTCAACCACTTCAAGATGATAATGCTTTTAAAAGCTTTTAATTTCAATATACTTAGTAACCAATTTCCCCTGGAAAATAATTATTTGACCTATACTATTTTAAATGCTGCCTGTACTTTTAGCTTAATAACTGAGCTAACTAACATTTTTATTCATACCATAACGTAATAATTATAATAGATTGCATTCATATAGCGGTTTTCTAGGCACCCAGAGCGCTTTACAATTCCACTATTCATTCATTCTCACATTCACACACTGGTGGAGACAAGCTACAGTTGTAGCCACAGCTGCCCTGGGGCAGACTGACAGAAGCGAGGCTGCCATATCGCGCCATCGGCCCCTCTGGCTAACACCAGTAGGCGGTAGGTGAAGTGTCTTGCCCAAGGACACAACGACCAGGACAGAGCTATGGATTGAACCGGCAACCTTCCGGTTACAAGATGAGCAATATCATATTGCTCAATATCAATACATATCATATTGTACTATTAGCTAATTATTTCAACTTTCACACTTTTAGCAAGTATTTAATTGCTTTTCTTTTTCAAGTATTCACTTTTTAAACACTATCTATCTATTGTAATCAATAGGGAATTTTTTGGAAGAGTATTTTCAATGCAGCTTGTGGGGATAGGTTAATTGGATAATCCAAATTGCCACTAGGTGTGAATGTGCGAGTGAATGTGAGTGTGAATGGTTGTCTGTCCCTGTGTGTTGGCCCTGCGACAGACTGGCGACCTGTCCAGGATGTACCCTGCCTCTCGCCCTATGACAGCTGGGATAGGCTCCAGCGCCCCCCGCGACCCTGAAAAGGATAAGCGGAAGCGAATGGATGGAGTATTTTCAATTACATAGTAAAGTAAATACATACTTTATACACAGTGGGCCAAAATTCAAAACTAGAACAAGGTCGCGGGCTAACATTAATATTTATTGAAAAATATATTCCTCCAGATTTAAGAATGAATCTCTTCTTATGGACTCAAACAAGTTTTGCTGAAAAACTGAATGTGGAACAAGCAAAGCTTAATACTAAACAATGTATATATTAGCTGTATAATACCAGTAGGCCAGCTCTAATAGTAATTTGGTATGGCTTCGCGGGCCAAATGTAATTAGGCTGCGGGCCAAATTTGGCCCGCTGGCCAGAGTGTGAGACCTATGTAATAGATGAAAAAATATAAACATCGTAGTCTATATATGGCTGTTAGTAAATGGTTTAAATGCTTTTTTCCTGTTGAATTTAATGGTAATCCTCTGTAGTTTGTATAAACTCACCAGTAACAGTGATGTTGACAGCTTCAGTGCACGCTCCAGCTCCAGAATCACACCAGTACAACCCACTGTCTGAGGGGTAAGCATCTTGAAGGAAGCAGTGTGACTCATTTTTTGAACCCCAGTGTTTGGAACACTCATGATTTGTTTTTATAGATGTGTTTCTCTTTATTGTCCAATCAGAAGAGTTTTTATGCTCTCCACAGCTCAGTGTAACAGACTCATACAGGAAGAACTGAGATCTGTTGGGAAATATTCTCAGAGTGGCTGAAAGAAACAGAGAGGTGAGACAAGTTAGTTGTGTTTACAGAGCTGTATTTAAGGGCAGAACAATGAGGTGGGCACAGTTTAGTCTGGCCACCCTATGCATCCAAGGAAACACTGACAGGGGACTCCTCACAATTGAATTCAAATGGATATATGGATTTATATAGTATAACTCCCGACTATAGTATAACATTTTTGCTGTGCTGTTTTTCCATGAACAATTGTAACTGCCCACTTCGTTTGAGAAAATTTTATGAGTTTTACTGCTGATAATTGTTTTTTTTTTTCAGTTGTGTGTTGCATTAAAAAAGCTAATTAAAGGTGATGGTGTAGATATACAGCAGGAAGCTAGCACCATAAAACTCGGAAGCTTGAGGAAAACCCAGAACTTGTAACAGATCAGGGACAGCAAAGGATAAAGAGACTAAATAAACACACAGGCAGGTGACTAAGGAAGAGGAAACTGGTGGGAGCACATGTGACACTAATCACAGGAGGAGGCAAGTTAAAATAAAGACAATGCACATAGAGCAAGGGACTATTAAAATAATATAGAAAAGTAGCACAAAGAGAGACATAGACAAAATAAAAACAAACGTGGAAACATTACTGAGTGGGGAAACAGAAATAAATAAAATTCAAAACCCAGGAGCTGCCTTTTTTATTTGAGAAAATCAAAAATGAACATAAACATGAAAACTTTTTAAAATGTTGTTACTTTTTTCTCTGACAGCTGTATTTTGGAACACAGATGAAGCACTACCTCAAACAAATTAAATTTTACTGACCTTATACTAAATGTATTCTTGCCACCAAACATGGTACTAAAACCCACAGCACTGACATTTCCTTCCTCTTTACACCTTTGCAGCTTCTGCATGCTACCCACAAAATAGTTGCATTACCTCCCACAAGGTTTCATTTTAAACACTGGAACATCTGGTTTTTCATCTGTGCAGATAAGTTTGTAGCTGTATTGATGCCATATAAAATTTATAAGATGAGTTTACACATTTTAAATTAATAAATACAAGTTACATGTACTGTATTTATTTCAACTAAATCAATCTACAATAAATCGACATGAAATACAGTACCTTGCATAGAGTACCTTTTTGTAATGTACCTATTATAAAAACCTGTAATAAAATACTCTATTATCAAACAAAAGCAGATGCCCACACAGAAACAAATCACAGACTTCACACACACATTTACAGTAGTACATACCAATAATAGTGCAGAGAGCAGTTATCTCCATGCTGCTTGGCAGGTGTTTGACCCACAGACAGTTTCAGGGGGGTTTGTTCACAACTCAGTGCTGACTGTGAAAAAGTCACTTGACCAAGATGTACGTCATCAATTTATTTTTTAAAACTGCAAGTGTCAAACACTTACATTCTCCACCATAAAGATATAAAGTATATCAAAGTGAAGTTATAGAATATTTAATCCTTCCTAAAATTTGAATCAAAAATATATAACTGATTATTTTTTTTCTTTTTTGAGAGTTTTGGGGAGTTTTTTTTTAAAATATAAAATTACATTAGATAGAGTGCAGTGTTCAGAGTACTTCAAAGTTTTTTGACATTTCTTTGTCTGATTTTTATCAATTACTGTCTTCCTCTATTCCGATTTGTGGAGTTTGTGCTGTTTTGCAATCACAGATTGCATAAGGGCAATGAATAATGTCAAAAAGCTCTACCTAAAATTTTGATACCCACTCATGTAAATGTGGTTTGCATATACTCAGACAACAACACAGTTTTTCTACTGTTGCTTCTATGCACCACCACAGTGGATTTTAATACATTAAAAAAAACAGCATTACCACGGTGGAGAGGTTTGTGTGCCCAAGTGATCCCAGGCGCTATGCTGACCAGATAGTTTGCTTCTCCCACTGGTGGGGTCTTTCAAGGTAAATTGGTCCTCAGTGAAGGGTCAGACAAAGAGCAACTCAATTGACCTCTATAAGAGAGGAAAAAACAAGGGACCTGTGTAGCACTGCCTGGGATAGGTTTACTAAGGGCTTACCCTGGATTTTAAGTTTGTTTCAGGATTTAACAGGACGCTAACACAGAAAACTCAATATAGGATAGATAAGAAGTCTGGTATTATTTGCATAGCAGTGAAAATGTATGCCATTCCACCTAATAATACTGCCTAAGGTAAGCACGTATAATGCAAAATGAATTGGTCCCAGCATATGAACCCTGTGGAACTCCATATTTAACCTTAGTGTGAGACTCCATTTACATGAAACAAATTGAAGTCTATCAGATAGATATGGGGGGCTGTTGCTCAGAACATGGAGCAGGTCACCTACTAATCAGAAGGTTGGTGGTTTATAGGTTGGTGGTTTGATATCTGTCTGCATACCAAATATCCTTGGTAAATAATGTAATAAAATATGGTGAACAGTAATGAACACTGCACTGAGGTCTAACAGGACAAGCACATCTCACACAGAGATGGGTCCACTGCCAGAGAACATAAGAAGATCATCTGTGACCTTCACTAATGCTACACCCAAGGCCTAGCAGCCTGTCCTGTCTGAAACTCTTTCTATCCCTCTTAGTTAACCCTTCACACTGTGAGGTTAATCAACTCTTTCATGGGCATACATTTCAAATAACATTAAATAATAAATAGATTCGATCTTAGAGAAGTACCTTCCTTTGGTGCTCTTACAGGCTTCTGATGATTTAACAAAGATTCACTTAGTATATCAAAAGACACCTGAAGTCTGCCATTTTCCATTTTTGCTCAGGTTTTCTACCCACCTGTCTTAGTTATCAGGTAGCATTGTTCAACCAAGACTGGGTTTCAGGTTTTAGACTCCTGGTTGTGAAAGGAGAAATGTAATCCAGGATTTCCAAGCAGGTTGAATTGAACGGAGAAAGCAAGTCATCGGGGGTCAAGCTGATGGACCTATTTAAAAGTAAGGCATAATTACAATTTTGATAAAACAATCAAAACGATCAGCTGTATCTGAGGCAATGATGTGAGGTCGGTATTTGGACACATCAGATATTTAGAAGTGATTAGAAGTCATAAACCAGAAGAGTAGAGACCTTTTTGAAGAAAAAAAGATGTAAACAAAGTGACCACAAACAGAACAGGTAACAGATGACGGCAAACTACACACACAGGTGCCATCTTCACTCCAATTTCAGTAAACCACCTTGAAATTAGATTTACAGTGTAATTACACTCTTAGTTGTGGAGCAAATCATACAGTGTTTCCAGGTTTTTCATGGTTTTCTTTGAACACTGGCTGCTTTTTCACTTACTTTCAGTCCGGTTCTTGTATGTGGCCATTTTTACAGGAATGTTTGTCTCTTAAGCAACTTAACGCTGACCTATGAATCATTCAAGCATGAAAAGGGGATCTTACTCGAGGGATGAACCAGTATTGTGTCTAGACATGACAAACAGCTTCACAAAGAATCAGCTATTTTTAAACCAACAAGGTGATTTCCCAAAAGACTATTTAAAGTAACTCCCGGCATATTTTTAGCATGGTGTGCAGTGTGTAATTAAAAAATATCGAAAGCAGATAGAAAGTATCTGAAAGTAATATTGTCTGGCACATCAATACGAGCCACTGCCAGAAGGTTTTAACTGTCCCATAAGTATGGAGGAAATTCCAGGAGACATATCCTCTAGGACTCTAGGAGAACTGAACATTGCTATGTGGTCATTTACCCATCAGCACGACCAGTATCTGCTCCTTACTGGAAGCTTGAACAGCACGAGCACTGCCAGAGCTCCAAATGACCCTTAAGGAGGACACTGGTGTGAATTTTCCTGACCAGATAATCAGAAACAGACTTTATGAGTTCAGGTTGAGGGGCTGATGCCCTCTAGTGGGCCTGTGCTCACTGCCCACTGCCATATTGAGCCTGATTAGAATTTGGAATAATATCATAATGCCAGATTTAGCAGATCCACCAGTTTTACTTCAGCCCACACTAGGTTCATCATTTTCTTTTCCATTAACCAATCCTTTAGTTCCCAACACATTTCCCAGTCCACATGAGTGTGGATATCCAGCATGAATTTTCCACCTACTGAAATCTGATATTTTTCACAGTGTTTCTTTAACCTTTGAGCTGTGTACAATCACAGTTGGTTTTAGACCAGTAAAAGCTGACTGAGGCAATAAAGGTAAGAAACAGTCAACACCATACATAAATAGAGTGCAAAGAATTGAACATTTGCATAATTTATACAAGATATTCGATACTCTCTAACTTTCTCTCCTACCAGAGCTGTTCCTCTGATGTACTCCTTTCTGGTGAGTCCTGATTGTCACGCCTAAAAGAGTTTTTCCAGTAAGGTTTTGACAAAAACAAAAGAAAAACAACAAAAAAAAAAATGCCAAAAATAACATTTTGATGACTCAGTCTTTTAACTGACTATTGATTTATTGTCAATTGTGAACAAGGTTTAGTATTTTTTTCTTTTTCTTTTTTGCACAGGTGAATCTGTGTTATGAAAAATAAAGTAAACAGGTTTAGATCGAAATGCCCACTAGGGGGCAGAACCGTATTGTATTTGAAAAAGTCCGCAGTCTGGAAGCGCTGACTAAAGGTGGAGTTTTCAGAGATTGTAATTCGACCCTTAAAAGTGAAACTAGTTTGTATATTTGCTCTCATTAAAGTCTCCTGCCGTCTCATCCTTTCATCTTCTACTAGAAAAAATACTTCAGAACAGATTTTAATGTGACACATTTTCTCCTTGAGGTAAACAACGCAATGGGAAAAAAAAAGCTTTCTCATAAGGAGACTTTTGTGATGATGTCATGTTGACAAGATAGTTCCAAGACACGTGGATTGTTTCTTCTTATGTGGAGAAGCCTGAGCCAAACACGTGGGGGAGTTTTTTTTTTTTTTTTAGGAAAGTACATAGCATTAATTTTGTGTTTTAAAGCTTTTGATGGTAAAATGGAAGAAGAGTTTAAAATGCAGTTTCTGAAAACTGGTGGGGAAAATAAAAGGCAAATATCAAACAGGAGGTGAGTTCATCATGAGTAAATTAGTGGGAAGTTCATATCTGCCCACGTTCTATAAACAGACCCACCTGTGACAAGTATATTAATGAATATTCACTCTGATTTGGAGACGTGAAAAGAAAAGGGTTGCAAGAGACTGACTTAGTCAAGTAATTCTGGAGTACTCTCATGAGATCAGGTACATTTTTCAATTAGTCAGCTCCCTCCGAAGCAGCAGAACAGGTTTATCATCACGCTGTTATCTACACTGCCAGCACATGCTGAAAAACAAAGACTGAGCACTCTGTCATCCTTTTCTTCTACTGCAAGATTGGAATAGTTTTTCTTTTTTTCTTTTTTTTAAGATTTCTATATATGAGATTAAATGGACTCACTGTATCATTTTTGACCAGGATATGCACTTCAATGCACATATTAAACAAATATGTAGGATTTATTTCTTGCATTTGGACAATATCTCTAAAACTAGAAACATCCTGTCTCAAAGTAATGCTGAAACTAATCTGTTGTAATTTGCTATATAACTAAAATGGAATTCAATTCAATTCATTGCCCCCCTTGATAACCCCGGGCTCTATTATGATATATATGTAGATGTTGTTGCCACTCCATTAATGAAATAGCAACAGATGAATAATGACCTGTGCAAATGTGAAAGAAAAGAACACTAAAGCTTACCATAAATGGAATATCTTACACAAACATCCCAGGCTGCTCCACCTGTTTGCACTTAGAAACCTGTTTCTGCCCCCCTCTTCACTATTACTCTTATCTTACAGGTGTCAAAAGTAAAGTTGATACAGGATGACCTTTCTCCTGATCAGGTGCCAAGAAACACCACATCACTGAAACTGTCTATCACTGCTTTTGTTGGGTGTCACTTGACCATTCCTTCATCAGAGTGTCTATGAATTCAGATCCAAACAGCTTTTTGTAAGTAATCCATTGGCTGCGATCAGACAAACCACCTGCCAGGAAAAAATCAGAGATGAGACGTACAGTAACATCAGACAGGACATGAAGATTTGGTGTTCAGTTAGATTAAAAAAAATCATCAAGATGTCCATAAAGCATTATACCCTGTATCCTTATGATCCTGACCATACATCCATGTAACAGTGCCAGATACCTGCTAACAATAATAACCAGAATTTATTTCATTTTTTAAAAGCGTGGAAAAAACAAAACACAAATAAACAAATAAAGTAAAAACTGTGAAAACCTCACTACTATACAGTTGTTATTTAAAAATAACACTGAAACATGTTGATCTACGAGGTGTTGCTTTGTTTTTTTCATTTTCTCACCTTTACCAACCATCTGTTCAGTCAGGACTTTTTACATCTTTGGGATTGAGTGGCATCTCTGTTGTCCTGTGTTTAGCTGAGAAAAGTTCAAGATTTTATAACACAATAGTCATGGGGCCAAAAAAGTTGTTGCTGAAATTGGAATACCTTTATCAAAATTATTTGAGGCACTGAATTTGCTTACTGTTTTTTGGCATTAGGTATAACTCACCAACAGTCAGACGGACAATTGAAAACCTTGTTTGACTCTTTAACTTTGGGATGAAACATCTGTATCTTTCTTCATTTCTTCTAGTGTCACATTAGTGATTCTTAGTGAGATGTTTCCTTCTTTCAGGCCTTCTGTGAACAACGCTGTCCTCCCGATGTATGATGGGATCTTCATGTCTGTCACCTCACAATTGTGCCGGTAAAGATGAACATATTCATTTAGGCTCAGACGATTTTTGGGGTCTGGGTGGAGGTCGGGCCTCAACCACTCCACCATCAGTCTGCCACATTTAACTTTGGCTCCATGTGACACGGCAGGATGGCACCATCATCTGAAGTAGCCTTGACTGGGTGAGGTGCATAAAATAAATGAAACTGTCCTAAGGAGAAGAAAAACTAATTGATTAAAACAAGTTACATTTGGCATTTTTTAAGAGCAATAGAGAAACACATGCTTTCAAAGTTATTATTTAACTTACTGTGTAGTGTGTGGTTGCAAAGTCTCTGTGTGGTAGCCTTATGTTAGACCGACAGTCTGTAAAATGATGGAGAAAAATTCTTTTGAAACACCCACAACTTCTCCTTAGTTGTGAGTTTGGCGTTCTAAAGCCTATCCTGCAGGTCCTGCAGGTTCAAACCGGACTTTGTGGTGAATCCACAAACCACAAGCAGTCATCTCTGGCTCTCTTGCACAGTGTGTCTGTCTCATGACTTCCTTCCCTAACCCCAACTGCACAAAGCACAGAGAAAACATTAAAAACTCCACACAGAAACACAGCAGGCTGGATTTAATCCCAGGGGCAACAGTGCAAGCTAATGTATCACCATACCACCCATAGAGGAAGTGTGACTCTAAAATGACAGCCACATTATAAAATCCAAAATGCACCAAAGCTAAAACTTTGAGTTGTGACCACAATCAGTTTGTGTTTGTGACCTTTGTGAACTGTCACTGCAACAAAATGAACAGACAGAAAAACACCACCCAACACACTAAATGCTTTTTGATGTGTGTGTGCAGATGAGCCCAGAAAAACACTAACTTGGACAACACACCACTTAACACTTTTGAAATGAACTGTCTGCTTTGGTGATGATGATGATTGATGCTGTTTCAGTACTTCAACCTGTTGTCACTATTTTGGTCAAACCACTTACAGGGATTAAAGTCCACTTGGGTCCAAAAAAATGATAGAAATCCTCTCAGCTTATTGCACCAGCATGCATCAGCACTTATATAACTATCATTAGCTTAAAGCTTGAAGTGTTTAAGGTATGTGCTACCTAAAAATTAAGACAAGATGACAGTTTATTAAACTTTTAATGAAATTTGCAGGTTGTTCAGTGAAGTTTAATAAACTCACCCGTCTGCTCTGTGCTATCTAAAATATAACAGGACAACAAAGGCAGTGACGAGCAGTCAAGCTTGCAGCCTCCTGTTCATGCTTGCACAGCAGAATCCTTGTGGTCATCTCACACATTTGAAATTTAACAGACAGTTAGTAATAAAGAATAATTGGGTAGTCAGCACTTTTACCTGCTTTTAAGTAGATGTTTTCTAAAAGTGATTCAAGCACAGTAGCTTTGCTTTGTCAAAAGGAAAATACACAGAGCAGCATGAGAGTGACTTCTTGTTAAACATCATTTTAAATGGTTGGCTCCCATATTGTTTTTGTAGTTCCTTAGTTTTTTTTTTTTAATTGGAGATTTTAAAATGAATAGGAATTTCAGATCTTAAAACCTCGTCCTGGAGCCAGGCCTAGGGAGGCAGTTCAAAGAACTCACTGGGCCCAAAGATGTCAGTGGTCAGAGCGGAGTCCCTGGTCCAATCTCCAGCTGGCTATCAGGTCTGCTTTTATTTTGGTCTTTTAATGTTGTGTATTGTGTTCTATTCTCTTGCTATAAATGTGTTAGATAAATTATTTGGACTCTCTTCGTTTTTTTTTTTTTTGTTGTTCTCATGCTCTCACCTGCAGCTTACATCTACAGTGGGGCAAAAAAAGTATTTAGTCAGCCACCGATTGTGCAAGTTCCCCCACTTAAAATGATGACAGAGGTCAGTAATTTGCACCAGAGGTACACTTCAACTGTGAGAGACAGAATGTGAAAGAAAAAATCCATGAATCCACATGGTAGGATTTGTAAAGAATTTATACGTAAATCAGGGTGGAAAATAAGTATTTGGTCAATAACAAAAATACAACTCAATACTTTGTAACATAACCTTTGTTGGCAATAACAGAGGTCAAACGTTTACTATAGGTCTTTACCAGGTTTGCACACACAGTAGCTGCTATTTTGGCCCATTCCTCCATGCAGATCTTCTCGAGAGCAGTGATGTTTTGGGGCTGTCGCCGAGCAACACGGACTTTCAACTCCCGCCACAGATTTTCTATGGGGTTGAAGTCTGGAGACTGGCTAGGCCACTCCAGGACTTTCAAATGCTTCTTACGGAGCCACTCCTTTGTTGCCCGGGCAGTGTGTTTTGGATCATTGTCATGTTGGAAGACCCAGCCTCGTTTCATCTTCAAAGTTCTCACTGATGGAAGGAGGTTTTGGCTCAAAATCTCACGATACATGGCCCCATTCATTCTGTCCTTAACACGGATCAGTCGTCCTGTCCCCTTGGCAGAGAAACAGCCCCATAGCATGATGCTTCCACCCCCATGCTTCACAGTAGGTATGGTGTTCTTGGGATGCAACTCAGTATTCTTCGTCCTCCAAACACGACGAGTTGAGTTTATACCAAAAAGTTCTACTTTGGTTTCATCTGACCACATGACATTCTCCCAATCCTCTGCTGTATCATCCATGTGCTCTCTGGCAAACTTCAGACGGGCCTGGACATGCACTGGCTTCAGCAGCGGAACACGTCTGGCACTGCGGGATTTGATTCCCTGCCGTTGTAGTGTGTTACTGATGGTGACCTTTGTTACTTTGGTCCCAGCTCTCTGCAGGTCATTCACCAGGTCCCCCCGTGTGGTTCTGGGATCTTTGCTCACCGTTCTCATGATCATTTTGACCCCACGGGATGAGATCTTGCGTGGAGCCCCAGATCGTGGGAGATTATCAGTGGTCTTGTATGTCTTCCAGTTTCTGATGATTTTTTTTTCAGTTGATTTTTTCACACCAAGCTGCTTGCCTATTGTAGATTCACTCTTCCCAGTCTGGTGCAGGTCTACAATACTTTTCCTGGTGTCCTTCGAAAGCTCTTTGGTCTTGGCCATGGCGGAGTTTGGAGTCTGACTGTTTGAGGCTGTGGACAGGTGTCTTTTATACAGATGATGAGTTCAAACAGGTGCCATTCATACAGGTAACGAGTGGAGGACAGAAAAGCTTCTTACAGAAGACGTTACAGGTCTGTGAGAGCCAGAGATTTTCCTTGTTTGAGGTGACCAAATACTTATTTTCCACCCTGATTTACGAATAAATTCTTTACAAATCCTACCATGTGAATTCATGGATTTTTTTTTCACATTCTGTCTCTCACAGTTGAAGTGTACCTCTGGTGCAAATTACTGACCTCTGTCATCATTTTTAGTGGGGGAACTTGCACAATCGGTGGCTGACTAAATACTTTTTTGCCCCACTGTATATCAGATGAGGAGTTTGGAGAGTTTCAGAGTTGTCTCTGTTGTCATGGTTTTAGTTTGAATTTTTAGTTTGAATTTGGTTGTGAAATATCAGAAGACATTTAATTATTTACAAAACAATGTTTAGTAGTTCTTTGAGGAGCAATAAGTTACTACCAAAATGACTCTGAGTGTTTTTTCTTCAGTTTTAAGAAAAACTATTTTCTTTCTAACTCACCAGCAAGCAAAAAGCAGAAACGAAGACTGATTTTGAGTCTTTGATGTTGAGATAAAACTTCTGTATCTTCCATCGTGCCATCTGTAAACAACAGCTTCCTCCTGACGTGTGATTGGATCTTCACGTCAGTCACCTCCCTGTTGTGCTGAGATGATCATATTCATCTCGACTCAGATGACGGTGGGGTTCAGGCTGGAGGTGGGGCTAGAACACTCAGTTATATCAACTTTTGTTTCCATGTGACAAGGCAAGATGAAATCACCAGCTGGAGTAGCCACGATAGGCTGAAGAGATGGTAAATGGACTGATTGTTATATACCACTTTTCTACTCGCCCGTTCTCAAAGCACTGTGTACAACAAGCCTCATTCACCCCATTCACACCCACTCATATAAGCACTTCTAACATCAAGTGCAATCTAACCAACATTCACACATTCACACTCTGATAAACTCATCGGAGGGCAACTTGGGGTTAGTATCTTGCCCAAGAATATTTGGCATGCACACTGGGGAACCCAAGAATCGAATCACCAATCTTCCAATCAGTAGTTGATCTGCACTGCCACCTGAGCCACAGACACCCGCAACCACATAAAACTGACCTGAGTACAGGGGGGGAAATGAAAGTAATTTAAATTTTATATTAAAAAAACAAAGAAGAAAATTCTCACTGGTTTTGAACTTCTCAGTAAAATTAAACACTATCCGTGACCAGTGTTGGGGAGTAACGGAATACATGTACCGCCGTTACGTATTTAAATATATAAAATATGAGTAACTGTATTCCGTTACAGTTACCATTTAAAAAGGTGGTATTCAGAATACAGTTACTTTGTTGAAATAAATGGATTACACGGCGGTACTTTCCTGTTTCATTTTGCTGCGGGTCAGGACTGTTTGGGTTTTGTTTGACAGCTACGCTCTGTTGTTCCAGGCGGCAGCGTTACAGTTGCCATGGTTACAGGGTGACGCTCTCTCTCTCTCTGCGACTGTGTGTTTCCTGGGTGAGAGAGCGCCTTTTCGTTGTTGTTGTTGTTGTTGTGCTAAGCTAACAGGCAGAATGCTACAAGCATAGCTCTAAAGAATGTAGCATCATGGGCAGTGTAGTCCGTGCTGCAGGAGAATGGACTGCCATACACGTTATGGGTCTGTGAGCGCGAGGAGGGAGAAAAAGGAGAGTGGAAAGGTACGAGTTGTCATCGAGGAAAAACGGGAGCTGGAAACATGTAAATATAATAATAACCACTGCAGCCAAGAAGAGTGCCTGACGAGCCCAGTTGTAAGTAAGCTATTAAGACTCGACTGTACACCGTGTTCGTGTTTTCCTCCGAAAACAATAAGTTTCGTTGGAGCAGCCTTTCAACGCCTCTCTCTGTCTCTCGCAAGAAAAGTTGACCCACACAACAAAGTAAAGCTATTTTTCGGCTACGTGCCGACAGGGACCCCGCCGTATTAGTCAGAGGTCCCTTTACTACAGTTCGAAGTCGTGGACCTTCAGTAACAGTAATAAATCACACAGCAATAGTACATTCACGTTGTTGTAAAAAGCATGATAATATATTAAGTAATCCAAAGTATTCAGAATACGTTACTGTCATTGAGTAACATAACGGAATACGTTACAGAATACATTTTGGGGCATGTATTCTGTATTCTGTAATGGAATACATTTTAAAAGTAACCTTCCCAACACTGTCCGTGACTTCATATCAACTTTTATATATAACTTTTATAACTTCACAAAAAGATCAGTCACAATCATGAATGATCTGAGACATACGTTGGAAAGCACCATGACTCACTCTCTCAGTCCCCAAAGATGGAACATAAAACTACAATGTGGTTTTCATCTTGGTTGGAGAACACTGGACCAGCTCTTTGTACTCTTGAGGATATTTAAAGGTGTGTGGGAATTTGAATTTGTGGACCTGGAAAAGGCATTTGATCGTCTTGAATATAGAGTGTTTGGCCCATTGCTACGAGCCATTTGGTCCCTGTACAACTATTGCAGGAGCTCCAATGCTTCACAAGATTGACTCGATCCCTGTCAGTGTTGTACTCCACCATTGGGGTTCTAAATCACGGATTCTGTTTCTAATTTTTATGGGTAGTTTTACTGCGTAACAAGGTGATGGAAGGTTTCCACTTTGGGTGACCTCAGAATATCATCTTTGTTTTTTGCAGATGATGGGGTTCTATTCACTACATTAGGTGGTGTCCTAGTGCTAGAGCAGTTCATAGCAGAGTGTGAAGCGGTGGAAATGAACATCAGCACCTCCAAATCTGAGTCTATGGTCCTAAGCTGGAAAAGCTGGAGCGGTTTAAGAATCACGAGTCCAACATCATCATCACATTTGCGGATGACACAACCATCATAGGTCTCATCACAGGCAACGATGAGACGGCCTATAGAGAGGAGGTGATGGCGCTGTACGAGTGGTGTCTGGAAAATAACCTGACTCAACATCAGCAAACCTAGAGAAATAATAGTGGACTACCGGAAACGACCGGTCAGGGAACACCAGCCCATCCACATCAACGGTGTCAAGGTCGAAAGGGTCAGCAGCTTCAAATTCCCTGGAGTCAACATCACCGAGGACTTCTCCTGGACCCTTCACACAGACACTGCTATCAGGAAGGCTTGCCAGCGGCTTTATTTCCTGAGGAGGCTGAGGAAGTTTGGCATGAACGCCAACATCACCTCAAATTTTTACAGGTGTGCAATTGAGAGTTTGCTGACGAGCTGCATCACAGTTTGTTACGGAAGCTGCTCTGCCGGCAGCCGTAAATCACTACAGAGGGCGGTGAAGGCAGCAGAGCACATCACTGGTACGAGGCTTCCTGCCATTCAGGACATTCATCTCCATCGATGCCTCCGTAAAGCACACAGCATCATCAAGGACCACAGCCACCCAGCACATCAGCTGTTCTCCTTGTTACCATCTGGCAGACGTTACAGGAGTCTGTCTGCTCGGACTACAAGACTTAAAAACAGTTTTACCACCAAGCCGTACAACACCTCAACCACAACACTTAAACACACACAACACAGCACTCAGAAGCTACCCTGCAGCTTCACAAGTACTCTGTTTAATCTGCACTGGTCACTTCTGTTAGGTGTGGCTGTGTGCAGGCAGGAATAGGACCCAAGGTGCAGACTCCGGAGACAGACGTGAACTCAAAATATAAAACTAAAAAAACTCAACACAAACTTAAACTAGAGAAATGACAGAACACACAGCTAAGAAAACAGTAGATCGTGACACAGACACAGAGAAACACTGGGCTTAAATACACAGAGGGAGCAATCAGGGAATGGGTAACAGGAGGGAAACACAGCTGGGGCAAATCAGGCCTAACAAGACAAGAGGAAGCAAAACCTGACACATTAACATCAGACATGGACTTTCAAAGTAAAACAGGAAACATAACACAGACTGAACAAAGACACAGACTCATATGCAGGCACTACAAAGGGAACAGAGACGTGGGAACAGGGCAGACACAAACACTGACTGAACAAGGGGATATAGGAACTTAAGATACACATAGACGCGAACTAGACAAGGGGATGCAGGTGATGTCCATTACATTTAACATGTTAGCATTGAAGCTATTGACGAGCTCATTGACTGACCCTCTGGACAGGTCAGGTGTTAATGGGAAGACCTGGTTAAAAATTGCACTACTGTGTTCAGTTATACACCGTTTTGTGATCACTGCTGTTGATATATTTGTGTGGGCTGAGATTTTACTTTCAAAGAAAACACAGTAATGATCAGACAGGCCCACATCAGACACAGTAACCTTTGAAATGCTCAGGCCTTTGGAGATCAGTAGGTCAAGAGTGTGTCCTCTATTATGTGTGGCCTCTGTTACATGCTGAGTCAGCCCAAAGTTGCCCAGAGTGTTACTCAGGTCTTTAGTCCCTTTGTCCTGAGGGTTGTCCACATGAATGTTAAAATCCCCAGCAATAATTACACAGTCAAAATCAACACAGATCACAGACAGCAGTTCACTGAGGTCATTAAAAAAGTCTGTGCAGTATTTGGGAGGCCTGTAAACATTAAGAAACACAACTTTGGATGGGGCCTTCAGCTGTAAAGCCACATATTCAAAAGACTGAAAACTTCCAGGAGATAGCTGCTTACATTGAAATGATTCATTAAATAAGACAGCAACCCCTCCTCCTCTCCTGCTCGCCCTGACCTCACTGATAAAACTGTAGTTAGGAGGGGTCGTCTCGATGAGAACAGCTCCACTGTTACTTTGGTCCAACCAAGTTTCAGTTAAAAACATAAAATCAAGGCTGTGCTCAGTGATTAAATCATTAATTAAAAATGTTTTCCCAGCTAGAGATCTAATGTTTAATAAAGCCAACTTAAGTGTTTTAGAGGTATTACTTGTCCCCTCGTGTTTGGGAGCAGTCTGTGGCACACAAGGTATGTTTACTATATTTAAAGGTCTTTTAGAGTGCAGCTCTCTGTGTTTTGACCAGGCCACATGTCTCCTGTCACCTAAAAGTACAGAAATTTTAAAACCTTCTAGTAAACAGGGTCCCAGCTTCTCCTGGGAAAAGTCATCACTGCCATAATCCTCACAGCCCGGACCCTTCACACATCACGCATCAGACTGCGGAGACAGGGCATGAAGAGGAACTAAGGGGGGCGAAGCTGGGCAATGTGACTTTGATTGCTCTGTTGAGGGTGGGGCTCGATGGCGAACCTTTGGCCGCTCTGGTGGGGGGTTTATGGGGGACAAAAAGGGATTGGGACGGGGGGTAGATCTGAGCCCAGCATTGACCCGCTCCATCATCTCCTCAGTGAATTTCAGGTGTGGGGAGGAGGGAGAAAGGGAGGGGGAGGAGGGTGATGGCCTGTCAGGGGTTTGGGGGACTGGGGAAGGTCGTGGTCCCTTGTCCTGGTCGTTGGTGTTGTTGAGAGAGTTGGAGGCAAATAGGGACCCCTCTTCTTGCCTTAGATGTCTCTCCTTTCTGAGGCTCTTCCCGGGTGGGGGCAAATGGAGCTCCTCCTCAAGGTTTCTGCTGGGCTTTGTCTGTACTTGGAGTACTGTTTGTTCCTCTTTATGAGATAACTCCTCGTTTATCTCAGCCTTGGCACCAAGCACGGATGGATGACGTATGGAATAAAACAAGTTGGAGGTGAACAGTTTCACCCCTGACTTGTTAAAATTAAATCCATTTGCTTTGAACAGATGCCTGCGTTCCCAAAAAATATTAAAGTTGTCGATAAAGTGCACTGAGTGGTCAGCACATGCTGATATAAGCCATTTATTCAGTGTAAACAACCTGCTGAATCTCTCGTCTCCTCCTCTGACCTCCCTGTGGCCTTTCACTTTTCAACAGATTTTCAGACCTTATTTCGCTGCTTTTAGATGGATGGTTGTCCGATATAGATCCAGGGTCCTTTGATAGTGGAGCAAATCTGTTCTGCAGTTTCACATTCAGTTGTTTTGGAGGTTTGTTGTTAACCTTCCTATTCACGGTTGTCCAGTCCTGTTTCCTCCCGTATACAGGGAGGATTGTTCTTAATCTTAAAAGAAGATTAAGAACAAAGTTTACAATGTGCAGCATCAATCCATTTTCTTGTCAACATAACCATGAAAAAAAGATGTGGTCACTTCAGAGATGTAAATGACAATGACATAACTACTGGTTCTTTGAAAAGAGCAATCAGTCAAAGAGTCACCAGATCTCCTGATTCTTGCTGTATTTTATATGTTTTGTGGTGATCCTACTTTATTTTGTGTTTTGTGTATCTTAATGATCTATTTTGACACACATTGAAAACAATCTTGACTCAGACATTATTGTGCTTTGTGTTAATTCTAAACAGATAAACATTGCATCAAAATCACACAGGCCATCATCAGTTTTCCTGATGATGCTTTCAAAAGTCCTTTTTTCAGTAACTTTAGCATCTTCAATATGAGAAAGAGACAGGAAACTGAGTCACTGATGAACACGAGTCATCAGCCTCTTGTCCCTCTGTGTCCTCTGTGCCAATGGAGAGATGCCAAACTGTGTTTCATTATTCTAATAACAGTGACAATAAAGATCTAATCTAATCTAACTTCCAGCTCTAAAGTGGAAATACATCCACTACACTCAGTTAATAAAAATTCATTTTTTTCCTGTTCCTCCTTTTGATTTACTGAAAACTAATCACAACGGGAAAAAAATCAAAATGTCAACAAAAACCTGACGTCTTCAGTTGAATCAAGTAGGTCAGCAGCTATGACTCTCTTCTTTCCTTCTGACACAAAGTGAAAACTGAATCACAGAGAAGCAGCAGGTTCACCTATCCAGTCAGAGGCATTGTTAAGTGATCAGAAATGTTGGGTTCTTTACCTACACAAGTACATTTTATAAGACAGATTTCTAAAGAATTTTAGAACAGCACCTCGCAGAAACTTCACACTGAGAGCTGACAGCACAGGCAACTACACCCCCATGTTTCCTATTGCAAAACCACATTCATGTCAATACATCTACAGATTACAGTCCATTCAGAGGTGTAATGCTCTGTGGTTAAGTCCAGGCTCATGCGATGAGTGATATCAGTCAATTATAACTGCTCACATGATCAAACGCTAGTTTCACATGTACAGCTCTTGAAATCATTTCTGCGTTTTTCACCATCTTCATCATCCACAACATCATCTTCACATCATCTGCTCTCTGCTTGGGTTGTCTTTCTCCCTCTTCCCATTCTTTCCCTGTCATATAGTTCTTCTCCAGCTCTCTCTGTTCCTCACTTATTCTCTTTTAGAGTAGTAGTTTGTTTCACAATAAAAGCTTCCTCTAAAAGAGCATGTAATAGAAAAAAAATGATAAATTTTGTGTAAATATAGAATATAATTACAGTTTGATCCATAAACAGAAGAAATATGAAAAAGTCAGGTTTCTTCAGCAGATAATGTGACAGTTGTTGACTTTTTGGATTATTTGCAGTGTTTTCAGTGTTTGATAAACTTTTGCACTTTGTGCTGCCCAAAAGTGTCATATTATTACTCATTATGGTGTAAACCAGGAATCACCGACAGCTTTTGAGATGGATTTTTTTTAAATAAATTCATTCATTGTCAGTTCTTGCTTGAGGTAAGATGCTTTGATTAATCAATCAACAGCAGGACAAAATAACATGAAGACACTTCCAAAAGACAGCTGATGGGAGCAGAAAGGCTCCTAAATAAACTTGAGATCTGTGTGTAACTGCTGGATATCTGAACAGATGGATTTGTAGTCACTGTGCCACCTACGCAAATGCTCATATTATTGTTTTTATTTTATTTTTATTCATTTGTTGTCTTTGGTTCTGGTTGTTATTTCCTCAAGAAGACGCAAGACTAAACCATTAAAGAGAAATACTGCAACTGAGCTTTTCACTATCCATGTCAACATGAGAGCCACAATTCACAACAAGCTGCTTTCAAGGAACTCTGAGGTTTGTGTTCAACAAAGGATAATACCCCCTAAGTGATATATGTTTTTACGGTGGTTACCAACTCTCAAGTTACGCGGGATCGTACATGTAACAGGTCGGCTGTTAGTTAGATTTATGTGGTAGAACTGTTTGTAAAAAAACAAATTAATTCTTTATCACTTATCTCACCTTTCAATTTTATGTGTAACATTTAAATTACTGTAGTTATTATGGCAACTTGTGAGAGGTAATAATGGTTCTTTTTTGGTATTTTGGTGTATATACCAAAAAAAAAACTGAGTAAAAAAGTTGTTGTTATAAGACATTTTAAGAGAAACCGTAGCCTGTCACACACTCACATCCCAGAGAGACCGAAGAAGACTACCACAACCAGAAACCAGGGTCAGGCTTGTGTTTTTGTGTTAGTTTCTAGAGGTAGCTCAGGTTTCAGAGCTTTGGATGGTGAACATCAGCTGTTGATTCAAATAAGCTGGTGGTGAAGCTTCAACTTCTGAACTTTGAATAGCAAGTTTAAAAAGCAGGTTCTCCACTTGCACTGGTTCCACTTGTGAGGCTGTGTGGATAGGGAAAACCCACATTTGTCTCACACAAGCCCTGAGTGGCTGTGCCTACACAGGGCCAACAGCACTGTGTAGGCATGGAGATTACTACTTGAGGTCAGTGTTGTAGGTTGAATTCTACAGCTAAATGCTGATGGCAAGCGTATGACTGGAAACAGGTTTATACAAGCCTGATTCAATTCTAAGAAATTGGCAGAGGTTGGAGGAGAAGTGAATAAACCAGTTAAATAATTTTGGAATTCCCCATCTAAACCTGCTGCTAAAGAAGGCGCATCATTGTTCAGTGCATCAAGGTTTTGTTACATTAAAATTAACTGCAGTTAATTTTTTTTAAATTGCAACACAAATTGATTTCTGAGCCATAAGAATAAAGAGAGGAAACGTTAAAGTTCATACTTTATAAATCAGAAACAGCAATGTTTGAAAGACCTGTATTTTTAAATAAAATTTAAAAAAAAATGCAACCTCTTAAAAACAGCATTACCATAAATCAGCTATGATGACACTGGTTATTATTTTAGTCAAAGACAGCTGCCCTGTGTTGAGAAATCAGTTTTACCCTGGTTCTTTTCATTCCTCGAGCGTCCAGAGATGGCACCGGACTCAGTAGTTATTTTCATAAAACCATTATTCATCTTTATTCATCTTCATTTACTCATCTTCATTTAAACATGCACTTCTAGAAGGGAAGACGAGGCCGGTGTCCCTCTGCAAAAATCTTCACCCCTTTGTCTGTGAAACACAGTTTTATAGGGGCGACCCTATCATAAAACCCCCTACGGTGTGCCCCAAACTCTGTCTGTGTCTATGTGCACGAGCACATGAATGCCTACATGTGCGCGTTCCCATGTGTCTATGTGAGTGCTCGTGTGTGCCTGTGTGCGCATACCTGTGTGTATGTGTGTACACATGAGTGAGTGTGCGTGTGGATGTGTGTGCGTGACTGTTAAAACACTGTGGGTGTAGGTGACTCCCTAGAGGTCATAAAACCCCTCTCCCTTCCAGACCACAGTTATCCAGTTACAAATGTTGAGATCCCCACCCAAAAACATCCTCTGGGGAATTTCCACTCAGCATTAACTCTTCTCTGTTTTACTTTCACAGCTCAAGTGGGGGAGGGGTCTCCTACAATCTACTCCTAAATTCACGACACAATCAGCCTTTATTATATTGAGGGCAGTATCAGTGTCTCTACAACAGTTCTACATTCTATGATAACACATTTCTAAACTCTAAATCAGCTAAATATTCTACACCTGCTCAAAGCACTTTAGTTATTACTGTAAAGTGACTGAAGGGCATTTTAAAGCTCACTAGATTAAAAAAAACATCTAACACTAAAAATATACTAAAATGTTTAAATCTAAAAATAGCTTTAAAACTAAAAATAGAAAACTTTACTTGATACCACTACAGCAAAACAAAACACAGAAAAGAACGTCGTCCTAAATGCTTCTCTGTGTCCTTGTACAGGTTTCCTCACATGAAAGTAACTTGGACAGAAGATTTGCTCAAACAGTCACGAAATGCTCTACAGCAGACCACTTCACGCTTTTGAAGTTTGATCCCAGAAGTCAACTTTGGCATCAATGATGGTTGTTGTTGTTTCTGTATGTTAACTGTCTTGTTTAAACCAGAGGTTCAGCGTGACTCCAAACAAATTACAGGACATTGTGAAATGCTCCTGCTGCAGATCCGCCGTATCCACATGAGGCTGGAAACGTTGTTAAAAAATTAAATGAAGTGGGTGATGCTTTCACCTCTGTTAATGTTTCCAATTTGTCCAAGAGTCACCTATGAAGCGGCACTCGCAAGCTGGAGTAAGAAAGAACAGACACACAGTTTTCCTTCATTTCCATCCTTCAGCCATGAGGCAAATGCATAAAATCAAAGATTCAAGTCTTTTACATCTGTTTTTTGACACTTTGACTCAGCGAACCAACATCCTGCGACTGTGACACAGAGCACAATAAAAAAAACGCTGACCCCAAATGGGATCAGTCGGCTCCGACGGGACAAACCACCTGCCAGGAAAAAACAAACGGAGATGAGATCTACTGTAAGACACAACATGAATGTCACATTTATTAAACTACCAAGCACATAAGTTACATAACAATGAGTTTGAATTACTGAGATATCACTGCTGATGGTCAGGACTGGTAGCTGTATTGCTTCACAGAAAGACAAGAGATCAGAGCTGCTTAAGGAAAGTACACTTCACTTCCTGTATGTGCTTCAAATTAAGAGGTGCACATGTTAAGGACAACAAAGAGAGGGTGCCATTAGTGAGAGAAAACCACACCATAAAGATGATTTTGATCCAGCTGTAAACCGGTTATTTTAAGGCTTTTTAACTGTCTTGATTTGTTCCTCATGTTCTCACCTTTACTGTGAAACTCTTCTGCCAGATCAGGAGTTTGGAGAGTTTCAGGATGCAGTGGTGTCTCTGTTGTCACAGTTTTAGCTGAATTTAAGTTTGGCAGAACAGAAGATTTTAAATTATTTACAATATATTCAAATATTCTTTAATGAGCAAAAACAGTTGTTGGTAAAATAACCCAAGTACGCAGTAAGTTTAAAACCAAACAACAAAAATCTTTTCAGTCTGACTCACCAACAATCAGATGAACAATTGAAGACTTTGTTTGACTCTTTAACTTTGGGATGAAACATCTGTATCTTCCTTCATCTTCTTGTGTCACATTAGTGATTCTTAGTGAGATGTTTCCTTCTCTCAGGCCGTCTGTGAACAACGCCGTCCTCCCGACGTACGATGGGATCTTCATGTCAGTCATCTCCCTGTTGTGCCTGTATAGATGTACATATTCCATATTACGATCAGGCCTCGACCACTCCACCGTCAGTCCCACCACGTTAAACTTTGGCTCTACGTGACACGGCAGGATGACATCATCACCTGGAGCAGCTACGATAGGCTGAGGAGATCCAACCACATGTAACTGACCTGAGGAGGAGAAAAATAAAGAAAATAAAGAAATACATCCTGCTGAAAACCAAGTTAAGTATTACAATTCAAAAAAATGTCTTTAATGATGTTAAAACTTTCCAGTGCGAAAATAACAACTTTCCATGAAATTATATCCAACTTTTTAGTATAAAATGTGACTAAGAGCAAACTTTACTTTGTACCACTTGATTCAGGAAAAGAAAAATCTTTAAACTGACACAGAAACTAGAAACTTCTATAGTGAAATGCTCAAACCTGACTAATAGATTCAGCTCAGTTATTTATGATTTAAACATCTGTTGCACTTTTTGTTTATGATTCCTCTTTGTGGAAATCTGAAATGAGAAATATCAGAAGATTTGATTTTAGCCGTTATTTCCGAGCACAATATATATAGGCCTGTATACGAAAAGAAATAGCTAAACTCTGATAGCATAATAATAAAAAAAATTGAGCTTCCTTTCTAAACCCGTAGCATAACTTTACACAGAAGAGTAAGGCACAATTTTTGGTGCAGTATTTTTAGACTAATTTACACTTGGATACAGCGTCTGCTTTTATTTACAGTGTGAAACATCTGCAACATCAGCCAGTATAACAGACTGCTGCTACATCATCACTGAGTTTGCCACTGTTTTTAAATACTCCCATTAAATTATATAGCGGCAACTCTCGGTCCTTCTTTGCCGCTTCTGCAGAACGTAAAGTTTCTGACTTGTGCTCTTGTTAAGTCGCTTGGATGTCTTCCAGTAGCAAAAAACGAGGCGAAGGAAAAAAGGGGCAAAACATTTATTTTCCATACAAATCGAAAGGTACAAAACAAATGCCTCTGGTGGGAGCTCCGTTTGTATTCCCTTTATGTTACAACAAAAAATAACATTAAAAAAAACATCAAAAAACTGTTGCTCCACGTCCTGCTTGCTTACCTAACCTTTTACCCACGCCCGGGCCAAATACACACCCCTTTTACGACATCTATCAACACTTTACAACAACAACAACAGACTAACAAAGCAGGATTAATTTATGGAGCACAGCATATTACATTATAACATAAAATGATCAAGATTATAATAGAAACTTAAAGATCATGACAAATACTTAAATATGGCATGATGTAACTGAGTAAAATATTGGCCTGGACTTGGCTCCAACAAATTATATTTGTAACTAAAGCAAGTTTAATAATTTGCATCATTGACAGGCGCTCAAGGTGCATCGGAAACACTAGAAAAATACGACTAACATGAATTAAAGCTTAAACAAAACTGGACTCATATGGCAGAGCAATCTTACCTTCAACAGGTGAGAGAGCGAAAAGCAGCATAAAGGTGAGCTTTAAAGCTGAGAGAGACACACTGCACCTAAACTCTGCTACATCCATCTACAGTGAGTGTGAGACAGACGCTGACTGACAGCAGCTGATAAATACCAGTCTGTCTACTCTCTCTCCCTCCGCCCACTTCGCAACAATTTTAAAGCGCTGTCCCAGCCCCCCCCCCCCCCCCCCCCCCCGCCCCCTGTATTTACCTGTTTCCAGGTGCCATTAATAATAATAATAATAATAATAATAATAATAATAATAATAATAATAATAATAACAACACAAGATTGCATAAATGTTAGCAGGAATTTTAGTGCCAGAAAAACAGGAGGTTTTCTGCAACAGTAAAGGAAGCCTGAAAAACTCCAAGTCAAGTGACGGGAAATTCCTATTAATTACTGTCTGCTTGTTTAAAGTAAACAGTAAAAAGTTAACAGCCCACAAAAGTCAAAAGCAGCAGTTAGTTCCTCTTTATTTCACACACTGCTGTCGTGCAGCAAGAGTTGCACAACAGCTGAATGACAGAGAAGAAGCAGCTCACCTGTTCAGACAGGAGCTTAATTAGCTGATCGTCACCACCATTCTCTTCATGCAGACGAGAAAAAATTATAAAACAGGCTGTTTTCTTCAGTAACATGAAGGAAGGAAGCGCTTCATGTCAGTCTGAGTCTGAAAGTAAAATAAGAAGAAGGAGCAGTGGCTTCCTGCTGACGTGCGTTTAGTTTCCATTTTGTCTACTCCCGCTTTTAAACATGTTTTAAAGTTTTAGTTATTCTAACTGTGTTTCCAGCGTAATAATCTTAATCCACACACATATTAATTCTCTTTACATCTTATCCAGTTCAGGGACCTGGTTCAGGGGAATTCAGAGAGAGGGTGGATGGAGTGAAGCTGATGACACAAGAGTGAGAGGTCTACACATCTACACCCACACTGTAGTGGGTAGGTGTAGATACTCACAGCCAAAGTCAAAGACACAATTCAGCCTTAAACCAGGGCGATTTTAGCCCATTCAAAATGAATCAAAGCACCCCCAAAGATTTCTTACTTTTTTTGACAATATCTGCTGTTTGTGTGACACACTACTAAAAATATAAAAAGCATTCAGTACTTGGTTGAGACGTAACATTTTAACAAAAAAAGTATAGATACCCCCCACACCCCCACACCCCCCACATCCCAAATGGTTTGTTCCAGAGTTGCCTCCATTTTTATAATTTTTTTAATCAATATTTTGCGCATTTGTACATTTCAAGGACTCTATTTTTGGAGTGTATTTTGTATGTATCTGTATTATATTATACATACACATTAAAAGTGAATCTCTGTCCAAAAAAATGCACTCAGTTTACTTCTTACTCATCATCATCTTACAGCATCATTCATCATTTTCCCCCTGTAATGAAGGTTAAATATGTATTTTTTCTATTCCAATCCATTCTTCTTTTGCAGCATTTAAATAACCTTGATCAGATTTGATGGTTTTGTTACAGACTGTGAAAAAGTGTTTTGCTTTTCTTTCACAAATATGGGAATTAAATTGTGTTAAAATGTACAAAACAGTGATGTCATGTTTTGTGACGAGGACCCAGGCACAGAGAGACTTGGCAAATTTAAGAATCTTATGATTTAATAAAGAAATTTGCAGACTTGCACAGAGATGGTAAAATTATGATGACTGATAACAGAGATGAGGACAACAGACGATGAGGACAGGGAGGAACAGGGGTTTAAATACACCAAGGAGACAGGCAAAGAGAACTCGAGACAACTGGAGACATTTAAGGATGCAGGGACTGACAGAGACAGGGAAGAAGTGTCATTGTGACGAGTAAAGTTTATCTTGCCTGGCTGGGCATGCAGCTCTCTGGGTGCTCACTTTTTAAAAAAAGTGATCTTTGCAAACATTTCTGGCACAACTTCACCTGTTTCCAAGATACATGGATGAAAAAATCACAATGCAGGAACTCCAGCAACACTTAAAGGGAAAAGGAACAACTTCACTGTCCACTTTTAAAACACGTCTTAAAACCCATTTTTACTCTTTGGCTTATGACACAGTCTGACCCTGATTTTATTGTTTTAATCTAATGTGCTGATTTTATTGTTTTAAATGTGTTTTTTTTTTGTTATATATATATATATATATATATATATATATATATATATATATATATATATATATATATTTTACTTATCTTATTATTTTACATATTATTTTTTTAACATGCTCAATGTATCATGTTTGGCACGTCAAGTGTACAGCACTTTGTGTTCAGCTGGTGGCTGATCTGAAAGCGCTATATAAATAAATTGCTTGCTTGCTTACTGACTGACCAACGCCTTCCGGCTGTGACCTTGACCCTGATGAAGGCCACAACACGAAAATACGTTGGTCAGTCAATAAAGTTGTTCGTCTTCCTCCAAAAAGTGATCCTTAAAAAAATGACCAAAGATCATAGTTAATCTCCATGCTTTCTGAATTTTTTTCAGACTTTTTCTTTGAACACTGGCTGCTTTTTCACTTATTTTTCAGGCCAGTTCTTGTAAGCGGTATAGTCACAGGAATGTTTTTGTCTCTTAAGCAATACTGGTCTATGAAGGGTCCCAGCATGAAAAAGGGATCTAACTCAAGGGATGAACCAGTGTTTTGACTAAAAAAGACAAACAGACAACAAAGAACCAATTTAAATAGCATGTTTAGGCATTTTGTTACTAGCAACCTGTAAAACAAACGCCCAAAAACAAGCAAACAAAAAAAAATTGTTCCCAGTTTTATAGCTGAATCTATGATGAATCACCAAGGGTAGCACTGTTTATCAGGAATAAAGCTGTATTTTTGCACCAACAAGCTATTTTGTAAAAATACTATATTATTTAGCATGGTGTGCAGTGTTCTTCAAAAAAATATCTGAAACAATCTGAAAGGAATGTTCTCTGGAACATCAATAAGTGCCATTGCCGGATGGTGTGTTGCTGTGTCTCCCAGCACAGTCTGAGGAGCATGGAGCTGATTCCAGCAGACAGACAGTTACTCTAGGAAAGCTGGACAGGGAAATAGAAGGTCCTTAACCCATCAGCAGGACCATTACCTGCTCCTTTGTGCAAGGAGGAACAGGAGGAGCACTCCCAGAGCTACAGAATGACCTCAAGGAGGACACTGATATGAATGTCTCTGACCAAACAGTCCAAAACAGATTTCATGATGGTGGCCTGAGGGGCTGACGCCCTCTAGTGGGCCTGTGCCTATTAACTGGCACTGTGGAGCTCAACTGACATTTGCCTTAGGATACCAGAATTAGCATGGTTTGGAGTAGCCATGGAGAACGTTATGCTGCCTGTAACATCATTCAGCATAACCGGTTTTGTGGTCGGTCATCGATGGTCTGTGGAGGTATATCCATGCAGGCAGGAACATGCCCTGATGCTGTCCAGCATTCATACAAGCACATGGGGGGCCATACAAACTACTGAGTACCATTTTTAGATGATGCAATGAAATGTCAGCCTACCACATATTTTTTCTGCTTTGATTTTTAGGTTGTTCTTTGTAGTTTTATCATTTTCATTTCCATCAAACAATCATTTAGTCCCTAATGCATTACCCAGTCCACATGAGAGTAGATATCCAGCATCATCTTTGGTCTGTCACAACTGTAGGTCTCTCACTTTCCAACATCCAAAGATGCTCTGCATTCAGATCTGGTGACTGGAGGCCATTGGAGTGTTTTCCAGTCTTCTGTTGTCTACTTTTGGTGAGTCCATGTGAAATGTAGTCTTAGTTTCTTGTTCTTAGCTGAAAGGTGGGGTCCCCAGAGTGGTCTTCTGCTCCGGTAGCCTATCTGCTTCAAGGTCAGGTGTGTTGTGCTTTCAGAGATGCTCTTCTGCAGTAGCTTCTTTGTAATGAACAGTCAGGTGAGTTAATTTCCTGCTCACTGGATATTTTCTCAATGTTTGCTGTCTTGACCGTGTCTACGTGCCTAAATGCTTTGAGTTGTTGCTGATGTATTTGGCTGATTAGATATTTGGATTACTGTGACTAGCTGTGGAAGAGGTGTACCTAATAAAGTGGCTGCTGAATGTATGTAGCTGACTTTATTGGACTGTACAGTAATTGGTCCGATGTTCTCAGGTTGTATATATTTTCCTTATCTCTTTTCTGATAAATATAGTTTCACATGTTTTACTTTAACTTTTCATCAGTTTTGTAAAGTTTCAGAAAATCCTTCAGATCTGATTTTTGTTTCTGAAAATATGTTACTCTACAGGACGCCTACATTTTTGCAGAACTCTCTCTAAAGTCAGAAAGGTTTTGAGAAAAAAGTGTGGTGAAAGGTTTTTCTCTATTCATCATCGAGTTGAAGTCAATTATTGAATGTTCATTTGGCAATTTGTTTAGTATCTTCTGCACAGGCGAGTCTGTGTTATGAAAAATGCCCTGACTGTTTTGAGAACTGCATGAAGAGTGGTGAGATTGGCAAATCGACTGAATTGTCCAAATCTGAACATCTTCAGCTCGGCCTTCTGTCGTTCTGTCAGCGCCATCGTCTCCAAACCATAAATCATAGCAGGCTTCACTACCACCTCATGAACCTTCCCTTTCACTCTTGCTGCTCTCCTTCTGCCACAACTCAAACCTAAAACTCATCATCCCCCAAAACAACATGAGCAACAATATCATATTTTTAATCATGATATTTATTTATTTATTTATTTATTTATTTATTTATTTTGTAGTTGTGATTTTAAACAAACAAACATGTCACCACTCAAGTGCTTGAAACTTCAAAAACACAAAGAAATCCAATTTTGGAAATGACCACTAGGGGGCAGAGTCTATCAGCCTTCAGTTAATCCAAAATGCTGCAGCAAGAGTACTGACAGGGACCAGAAAGAGAGAGCATATTTCTCCTGTTTTGGCTTCCCTTCATTGGCTTCCTGTTAAATCCAGAATTGAATTCAAAATTCTGCTCCTCACATACAAGGTCTTAAATAATCAGGCCCCATCTTATCTTAATGACCTTGTAGTACCATATCACCCTATTAGAGCACTTCGCTCTCGCTCTGCAGGCCTACTTGTTGTTCTTAGAGTATTTAAAAGTAGAATGGGAGGGAGAGCCTTCAGTTTTCAGGCCCCTCTTCTGTGGAACCAGCTTCCAGTTTGGATTCGGGAGACAGACACTATCTCTACTTTCAAGATTAGGCTTAAAACTTTCCTTTTTGCTAAAGCATATAGTTAGGGCTGGACCAGGTGATCCTGAATCCTCCCTTAGTTATGCTGCAATAGGTGTAGGCTGCTGGGGGATTTCCATGATGCATTGAGTTTTTCCTTTCCAGTCACCTTTCTCACTCACTATGTATTAACAGACCTCTCTGCATTGAATCATATCTGTTATTAACCTCTGTCTCTCTTCCACAGCATGTCTTTATCCTGTCTTCCTTCTCTCACCCCAACCGGTCGCAGCAGATGGCCGCCCCTCCCTGAGCCTGGTTCTCTCTGTATATTGTACGATCTACTGTACAATATAAAGCGCCTTGAGGAGAATGTTGTTGTGATTTGGCATTATAAAAATAAAATTGAATTGAATTGAATTAGAGTCATTTTCCATTTCAGAATGGTGCCACACTGTGAAACGATGATTATAGGTGAAGATTTCACAGATTGTAGTTTCACCTGAAAAGTTTTTTTTTTTTTGTATTATTGTAGAGTCTTTACCTTACAGTATAAAGCACATTAAAGCAACTGCTGTTGCTGTGATTTGGATGTAAAAATAAAATTTAAAAATTAAAATTAAAAAGTGAAGCCAGCTTGTGCCTCATTAAAGTCTCCTGCCGTCTCAGCCTTTTATCTTTTACTAGAAAAAATACTTCAGACGTGGGCGCGAATGGTGACTTTATACTGTCAAAATCAATGCGACTCTTAGAAATGACCTCAATAGATGTGAGGTTGCAGAGCTCGCCTTTTAATGTAAATAAATGAACTTATAATTAAATCTTGTACTGTGTTAGTTTTTAATCACATGACATTAGAGTCAAGCAAGAAATAGTTTTTAAATATTTGTTTTGTTTTTGTCTTAAAATGTCGCACAAGCTGAGGTTTCAGACTGAAACTGTGTTTGCACTTTCATTCAGTAAACTGGTTCTTTGCTCTGACAGACCACCAAATTAAAATGGAAGGACAACATTTATATTTACATATCTTATTTATTTAGACCACAGATTTGCTCTTTTTAAAGTAAATATTAAACAACTTTATGACAAAATAATTCATCATCTTTGAGGGCTGCAGTGAGCTACAGGGAAAGTACAAGAAACTTATATTCACCTGACTATCATATGACAGACTCAGGGTTAAATAATAAAACAACAGAAGCTTGGCACCTGAAAAAACTGGAAACAATGCAATAGAAAAACAGCTTTGTCATGACTTGCTTTCATTAGTATGATTACAAGATATTTCTAGGACACGTGGATTGAGTTTCCTCTCACATGGAGAAGCCTGAGGCAAACAAGTGGATGAGTCAGTGTTTGCGGGAAAGTACAAAGCATAAATTCAGTGATTTAAAGATATAAATGGTAAAATTGAAGAAGTTTTAAATGCAGTTGAAACAATGATTAAATGAAAACCACATTTCTAAAAACCTGATTAAAATTAGAGCCTGACAGGATCTGTTGATGAGCTCTGAGTATCTGAATGAAATCAGATACAGTGGAAAGAAGGAACAGGAAGTGAGCTAATCATGAGTAAATTAGTGGGAAGTCCCTGTCTGCTCAGTTTCTATAAACAGATCGACACATAATAAACATATTAAGGAAGTTTCACTTGTACACGTGAAAGCAGAAACTGTAATGAGAAATTACAAGGGACTGGCTCAGTCGGGTAATTCTGGAGTACATTTTCCAGTTTTCTACTTTCCGAGCTTCATTCATAGCAGTAGAACAGGTTACTCAATACACCGCTGAAAAACAGAAACTGAGCACTCTCTCATTCACTTCTTCAACTGCCAAGCTGGAAGCGTTTGTTTGTTATTCATGAGTTATATAAAAAATTAATTTAAAAAAATCACAAGCAAAAAAATGACAAAAAGAATAAACAATAAATAGTTTAAGAACAAAAGTCTATGATTTTACAGCAGTGCATGCAAAACAAGCGGGTCTTCAGCTGCAGCAGGACTCGGCTCAGTTTACATTTACAGTTTTTATACATGAAGACGAAACAAAAATAGATCCCAGCACAGACTCTGATGCCTCCGCTCAGCTGGCTGCTGGTTTGATTGTTGAATAGAAAGTTGCTTCAGAATCTGTTTCTGCTAAAGACACAAAGATGCAAACTGTTAAACTACTAACAACATGCAGACATTAAAGTTCAACTACACTTCATCACATGCTATACATTTTTAAAACATCTACTTGCAGTGACACCAGGCAGTGTGGGCTTTCTTTGTTTCACGCTTCATTTTTCAGTGACTCTCACACAGTATGAAGGGGGTGTCCCCGCCCCCTTAAAATATAACTGCCTCTACATTCAGCGCTGAAGTGTTGCAGTGAATCAGTACTCACTTGTAGTAATGGGCAATTCTTTATAATGAATACTTTTACTGTAAGCACTGCATACATTTTGATGCTAAAACATTTTTAACATTATTATTAAGGAAGATCTTTGTGTACCAATAATAGGAAATGCAGTAAGTCTTTACATTTAAAAGAATCTCTGTGATGGTACAGGACACAGCAGTCATTTATAAGCCACTTTTCTCTGTTTCTGTCACTAAGACACGTCATGGCCTGGTAGAGGAACCAAATGCAAGGCGCTGAGGGAGGCTGAGCAATGACCAGAAAGTAAAGTTAGTACTCCATGTGAAAAATCCCTAAAATGCATTTAAAGGAGAGAGGACAGAGTTCAGCCTGTCTTATATGGAAAATGGACGCAATGATGCAGTGAAACGTGCAAACATAGAATCACAGTATATTAGGCAATGAAAGCTTGTACAGGTCTTACAAAGTTGAAGGTTGTGTTATTCCTCAACACAGCCTGAACTCTGCAGCGTTCTTGTTTCTTTACGTCATCTTCAGGAATAGTTCTCCGGGCTTCTTGAAGGACATTCAAAGCTCTTCTTTAGATGTTGTCTACCTTTATATGATCCCGTACTTCAACAATGTTGAGGCCTGGGCTCAGGGAGGCGAGTCCATGACTGACAGTGTTTCTTTGTGTGTTTTTCTAACACTCTGTTTCTAATGCATTGTCAGTGTTTGGGATCATTGCCATGCTGAAAAATGAAGTTGCTGCCTTTGAGATGCTTTTCAGATGTAGTGGATCAAAACCTGATGGTATTTTTTCTGTATTCATAATTTCAGCAGTTTTGACAAGATCTCCAAAACACTGGCTGAAGTGAAATGAAAAACCATGAGGAAGCTTTACAGGTGGCTGTAGACACTCACTGTACCTCTCTCACGACTTCCACTGTACATACTGATGACAGTTTGAACCAAATATTTTAATTTGGGATTCACTCCATCACTTCCTGTTTTCCTACCTTAAGAATGGGTTCTTGATGGCAGCCCTACCACTTAACACCAATTCTGATGAGGCATCAGTAAATGTGCAGAGATTTCCAAGATTTTCGGCTAATGGTTCTTTGGGAAGCATCGTGTTGGTGCAAAAATGCTGTGCTGTGTTTCTCAAACTGTGTTATCTTTGGCATTTTTGTAGAATCTGATGACAAAATGGGAATATTTATGTGCAACAAAGATGCAATTAAAAATGTGTTCTTTGCTAATCCTTTGTTATGTGTTGACACATCAGTGGGTTAGGTTCCTTATACTTCAGTAATTAATAGTTGAGTCAAGTAGCTTAACAAATAAAAAACACATTCCCCTAAAAAATTAAAATAAATAAAAAAAATTAAAAAGAGTGAAAAAGCAGCCAGTGTCCAAAAGAAATATTTGAAAGACGTTCAGAAAGCCTGGAGAACTACTGCTCAAGACTGCTTTGAGAAAGATTACAGGGAAGTCTGACCCCTTGGAAACCAAATATAAAAAAATTAGGTTAGCTCAGGACTTTTGCACAGCACTGTATACTATCTTGCCACACTGTGTCATATTGTGACTTTAAATCGGGGCCCTAAATGTCAAATATGAGTAGTCTCTCCTCATGGTAGGGGGGACTAAGATGCGAGGAGAGGAGCATAGGAGAATAATGAGCAATGCCCATAGACCAGGCAGAAGTAAACCCGGAGAAACTAAACATAGTAACATTTAAATAGAAACCAAAAGTCATTAAACGCAACAATCTGGGAACACAACAGATTTTGATGATATTTTTATTACTCATGGGTGCTCTCTGTCTGGTTTTTATCCCCCCGACCACAAGTGAAACCACATTTTTAGAACTCTCTGAACCCCCTGTGAGCCACCCACCTGTATTTGTTTCTTTCTATGTTTAGTTATCGTTTGTATCTTATTATGTGCTGATACTCCACTGACTCTATAAATCATTAACAAAATGAAACTTGTTCGTGTGCTTCCTTGATAACGACTGATACTCTTGTGTCATTAAACAATGAGGTCGTAGTTTCATGCAGACGTTTACACTTGACTCAAAGATCAAAGAAGTTTCACTCATGACCAGATAACATAGCACAAATAAAGTCTTTATAACTTTCCACAAAAGGGAAAAACTGAGGTAATATAAATAACATACATATGCCTCAGGCTCTTGTGTACGTGTGGGAAAAGAGCTCTGCATGTGTTTTTACCTTTGTCACTCTTTGGCTGCACTTCCGGTACGATGGTGACATCAGTGTAGGAAACATCAGGGTCAGTTTCACCTGCAGCACAACACTTCTCACTGTTAAACATCTGCTTGGAAATATGATTTTCGACCATAAAACAACCATGTAAAAAGTTAAACATATAGCTCTCTGCTACATGTAATCGATCTCATCTCTTCTCTCTCTGAATTTAAAAGTCTTCTTAAAACATATTTATTCGCTGAAGCCTTTGGCATTGATTAGAGGGGTTGACTCAATTTGTTTTGACATGTTTCAATTTATTTTTGTTTTTTAGTTATTTATTTTATCTTATCTCATTTTAATTTTCTTTACTTATGCTTTTAGCATGTACAGCACTTTGTGAACTCTGGTTTTATGTTAAAGTGCTTTATAAATAAAGGTGGTATGATATATAGTTTGTTCGGTTAAATCACTAAATATAGATCAGCTTAGTAAAGAGAGAACATCACAGAAAACCATTTGTAACGTAAATCCTGCTGTTGATTCATCAAAATTAGATTCTTAAAGCTGTAGCGCTCTTCCAGGTTTTTGTCTTCAGTGACCTGCTTTTACATGACACTCTCTGTTTTACCAGGAAACATCTGCTGCTTTTTTATGCTGTCTCCCAACAATGAGCTCTCAGCGATGCATAAACTCCTGCAGATACAGACGAGGAAGTTCAGTTAAGGCTTGCAGTGTGAGCAGGAAGCTGGACTACCCGAAAGAAACCCACACAGGGAGAACATGTGCAGTCTTTACATAAACCTGTAAAAGTGTGGGGGAGGGTTTGATAGTTTCATAGTTTAATACTACAAGTATTATTTTTGGTCTTACAGTTATGTCTAAACACACCAGAACCAACAACGATCCGATTACTTTCTGATTGTGTTTTTTCACACAGGCCCTCTGTTTTGACCTAAATCAAACAAATACAACATAAACGGTTTCTGTGCAGCGAGTTTCAACACTTTCATCATACAAATAGTGACTAATCAGAGATCAGATCTGCAGTGAGCTCATGAAACACAAAGACATACCAAGGAGATCGAACAGCTGATAACACAGAAGAATATGTAAGACACGATGCACTCATACTTTTTTACGTTAGTCGCACCACTGTGTTTTAAGTATATCAGCTCATGTATGTACCGGCCTGTGTTAAAACCATGTCTGGTGCCAACAATTGACCCAAAATCTTCAATCAGAAAGGGGAAGATATGAACAAAGCGAAAGTACATGGCTTTTGCAAAATAACCACAACGAAACGCAGCAAAACACATTTTTGATGTGGAAAATAATAACTAAGAATCATATCAACACTCAGCAAAATCAAAAATAGTCCAATGACTAGCCCAGTTTCATTACAGCCCTTCTAAGAAAGTGTTTGTTAAGTGTATATAAACAGTACACATAAGAAATATTAAATCATCATTTTAAATTGATTTAATCACATTTTTAAAATGTGAATTTATATTTATATTGTGAGCAAAAGATGTCTTCTTTTTTTTAAGTTCAAAAATAAATTTGGGAGGATCTAAAACCTGAAAGATTGTTCTTTTATCTATTGAAAGGCAAAGTTAATTGGTCTGCTAGAAATGAATAGAAACTATGCGGGAAATGACGCTCTCAGTCACCTTTGTTTAGACTGTATCATCATTTTTAAGATGTTTTATTGGTTGTTAAGCTTAAGAGTGTAAAAGCTAGCACCAAGATTTAAAAAAGGCATCAAAGACACTGTTTACATCCGATCACTTTTTAAGTTTCAATATTCTCATTTTACTAAATAAAGAGCCACAAAGGTTCAGTTTGCAGAGATGCGCTGATACTTGCATGCGATGACTACGCACATATAATTTTCTTCTGGAAATTTGCATAATCTGACTCTTTGAAACTGCAGGGTGTTATCTGATGTGACACAACCCTCCCAGAAATGCCATCCAGGGGAAAATAATCGACTAAATCAAATACGCGGTTCTGCTGCTGTGACAGCTGAAAGAACAACAGATAAACTTACTCTTTATCGCCACGCTGAAAAACGAACAGTTAATCTCTTTGAAACTTATAATATAATCTTAATATGTACATATTTTCATAAAGTAAAGTACCTTAATTTATTGGAAACTTAGGGCACTCTAACCAGCAGTGCACTTTTGGATTTTAGCGGCGGGATTCTGTATGAGAAATTGAACGATATAAACTGTGTGTTTACAGTAACTAAAGAATATGACTGTAAGTGCAAAGCTGTGGCTAACAGATATACTTCAAAAACAGACTGACCTTTGTGGTTCCTCCAGAGGCAGAACAGCAGCACCAGCACAACCAACACCACAGCCAGCGAGAGGCAGACACCCACCACAGGAAGCACAACATACATAGGAGGGGAGTGAAAAGATTTGGGCCGCCCAGCTTAAACACAATAGAAAACAGAAACCACAGTTTGTTCTTGATGCAAACGCAACAACAAGCTTGGGCTATCGCGTTGGTAGACTGTGATCTCTGTGCTACGCTCAAATAAAAGCACCAACAAATGTGGAAACAGAAGTTATATCTACTGTGTGAAAAAGTTTGTTTCCTTTTTACTTTTCAGTCCTCTCACCTGTGACAGACAGCCAGCTGTCCGGTGATTCTCCGCTACCAGAGATGGTACACTTGTAGAAACCTTCATCAGACTTTGAAACTTTGAGGATGGTCATGATTCCTGTAGAGCTGTTCCTGATGAGGTGGCCATCTTTATAAAATTCAGCTGGGATAAAAGAAGTCGGTTTATCCATGCAGCGCAGAGTTGCAGCATCGCCCTCCTGCAGAGGATGGACCGGACTCTCCAGGATCACAGAGCCTCCTGAACAACAGCATGACAGAAATGATCAATTAGTTAGTTTTAAGGTGACTCAAAGCTTCAGTTAAAAAAAAAAACTGAAATCAAACATAGTCAATCCAAACTATCCTTCTTCCTTAAACCAAGACATAGTCCAGATCAGATAAGCTCAAAATGAAAAAAACTTCCTCCTCAACATCTGTCATGTTTGAATGAATTCAGCTATTTCAGCCATTCAGATGCCATTTTAAGTTACTACTGCATTTAACAGCTTTTCATTTCATTACACATAGCGATAAATTTCACTAATGTATCCTTTTTGCTTACCGAGCTAGATTTTTAGTTCTAAATATTAATTTGCATTTTTATCCAAACATTTTAACTGGCAGGGCATACTTTTAGGTCAATAATTTATAACTTTTTGTTCATAATTTTAGCTAGCTCCAGCATTTCATCAATAATTATTGATTATGCAAAGCTATGATATTAAATAAAAGCTTTAACTGTTACCCATGCTTGGAATAAGCTTTGTCCATGCACTAATATCTAAATGACCCTTATTGCAGTACTTTAATTCAAAACCCATTAGAGTCTGCCATTAGATTTTCTGCTAATTTCTTTAGCTAACTGCAGGTGTTGAGTTATCCTTTACATGTTTCACCCAGTTACTCCAGAACTACACCCTCTGGTTAGCATGCTTGTACCCCATGATACAAGTTTTTGTTTATTTTGAACTAAATGATTTATGCTAAGCTAACAGGGTGCAGGTTCTAGCTTTATATTAGATATTTAAAGAAGTAAAACAATAATACTGCTCTTTTCTGTATTTTAGCAAAAGTCTGTTTTTTGAATCTGCTTGTTTGCTATCAGGAGGCCACAGTCAGTATTAATATGAGACAATGGATAAGAAGTCATTTGGCTGGAAAACATAAATGAGGTTTGTAGCTGTTTCAACAAATCCTCATGTCAGGCTTCTCATGGTGTATATTCTCATGGTGCATATTTATAACATAAAGTGACCCACTATAACGGTTACTGGTTGGATTTCCCTGAAATTTGATGCATTAATTTAAATACCCTCAGTCCACTCGGTGACATTTTCTATTAGGTTCAAATCTGTGTTGATTGGTGCTTAATTCTAATTAGACATTTTTCACTATTTTAATATGCTAAACTTCATAAACCTGCTGAACATCCCACCAGCATGTTGGTGTCATATTTCAATCAAAACTCTGCAAAGAGAACTATCTGTAATCTGGCTTTTAAATCCAAATGACGGCCTCTTCAATTTAGTACTTAAACTCACCGGTCACAGTGATGTTGACAGCTTCACTGCAGGCTCCAGCTCCAGAGTCACACCAGTACAATCCACTGTCTGATGGGTAAGCATCTTGAAGGAAGCAGTTTGATTCATTTTTTGTACCCCAGTGTTTGGAACACTCTTCATTTGTTTTTGTTGACGTGTTTCTCTTTATTGTCCAATTAGAGTTTTTAAGCTCTCCACAGCTCAGTGTAACAGGATCGTACTTGAAGAACTGAGATCTGTTGGGAAAGATACTCAAAGTGGCTGAAAGAAACAGAGAAAGAAACAACAAACAGAAAGGTGAAAAACAATTAAATACTTTTACAATAACAGATATAAGGTTTGAGCTATAAGGTAGTCACCACCACCTAAAACTGAGTCTAGCTGCTCTTGAAGCTGCTGTAGCATCTGTTCTGTGAAAATTCTCTACCAAACACTGATGAGAAGGTGCTTCCCTCCATTGTCGTGGGTGAACAGAAACCAAATGAGTGTAGAGTATTTGCAATTAATAATGCTAAATGGTTTCCACCAGTTGCTGTTTCATGAAACAACAATGCACTGTAAAATCAAAAGAAACACAACTGACACCATTTGTCTCCTCTTTGCAGCTCTGTTACGTGACATATGTAATGAAAGCTTCACATATTACCCACAAAACAGATACATCTGCATCTCCTGTTACAAGGTTTCATATGAAACACATGTGGGGTTTTTGAACGATGCTCTTTATGGGTGAATATGTGATCTGTATCAGGATGTCAGAGTGCAAATACGGTTTTATGCCCTAATTAAATGCTCAGCTGCAATTCTTTTTATTTTGTCTGTGTCTATTGTATTATTTACCTCATGAGCACATCAATAATTAATTAGCATTTGCTGAATTTCACTTCATTATCTAAAAACAACTTCATAGGTAAATTAACTCAAATTAATAAAATATGAAGCAAAACTTCTGTAGTTAGAAACTACATTAAAATACTGAAGCTGTAAACTAAACACAGATAGCAATAAAATGTAAGAAGTTTAGCAACAATGAGGCAACTTTTTGCTTGTAAAAGTTGCTCAGTTTTGCAAGATGGTTTAACGATTATAAAGTAACAATTACCTTGTAATATCAAATAATCACAAAGCTTGCAGTTTATTGTAAAGTATGTTTGAATTCATGTGAAATACAAAAACTTGATTTCTCTTTAATGTTATGAAAAGATCAAAGGCTGAACTATTAATCCATCTGTTCATTAAAGCCAAAAGCTAAAGCCCACACACAGACTCACTGGAGACTTGACACATTCTAGTACTCACCCATAATTGTGCACAGAGCTGTGATCTCCATGCTGCTTGGCTGGTGTTCGACTCTCAGACTGAAGAGTTTCGGAGGGGCTGCATCACACCTCAGTGCTGACTTAGTGAAAAAGACAATTATGCAGGATGTATGTCACAGTTTTATTTTTGAAACCACAAATGCAAAATGTTTACGTTCTTCACCCTGAAGACCTGAAGTATATTAATAATGTATTAGACCTGAATCAAAACAGCCCTGAGATTCATGCAGAAAAACTTAAATCTTGCATAACAATCTTCAAACATTGCATAAAACTTAGAGAAGAAATTTAATTATTTTGATGTCTGGAAGTATGTTACTGTTATATTAAAGTTGCATTTGTTGATTTGTGCAGTTTGCACGTGCAGGTTGCAAAAGAAGTTTCATGACACAAGACTTTGGAAGTGAGTCAGGTTACTGGCAGGATTTTGGTAAGAAAAGCAGATATCCCCTAAAGTTTTTTTTGTTTTTGTTTGGTTTTTCAATAATGGCACAACTAAAAGCATTTCCCTCAGCGCCCCCAAAAACTCCAGATTTGACTTGATTAGGTAACTGTAACGCAGGGTTTGCCAGCAAAATTCCCAGAGCGCCTGGCTTGATGAGGCTCACTATCACAAGTGATACTTTGGGCACCTTTTCCATTCAATCAAAACTTAAGACTTTTGTTTTCTCACCAGTACGATTTCAAACATATATATATATATATATATATATATGTATCTACATATATTTATTCATTTATTTATTTCCAAGCAGCTTTATGTTGGTGTGTGTCGGCAGTGTTTGCTTTGAGTTGGATAGAGAGTTAAACAACTCTGCACACTCCCACACACTAGGTTGGCGTTCTTTCAAACCTCTACGCTTTTGTGTCAAGGTTTCAGTTAGTTACAGAGAGATTCGTTTGAAATCATACTGGTGAGAAAGCAAAAGTCTTACGTTTTGATTGAATGGGAAAGGTGCCCAAAGTATCATTTTGGGTACTTATATATATATGAATACAATTTAAAAAATCCTGTCTTAAAACATATAACACTTATTGACCCTACTGTACAAGCACTGAAATATACCAGGCCAAACACAGCTGCAGCAGTGAAACTTCCATCAGAGGCGGTGTGGTGTGTTTCAAAAGTGTCTTTTACTCCACTGCTTCAAAGTGTGCTGAGTCTGTATTTACGGGAACCTTGTTAAAAGAGTAAAGTCAAGCAGGAACTAAGGGAATCTAATTACTCTTCAATGAAAAGACTCACTGCAGTCCATGGGCCTTGTTTCTGAAGCAATTCAGCGACTGCTGTGATACAGAGCAGGTGATGATCAGACACAACTGCTGGAGACGTGACTTTAAAGACACGGGGTGTATTTCAGGAGTTATATTTATGTATGAAGCAGAGGTTGAGACATTTAGTGAAGACATTACAACATTACAACATCTGAACTAAATGTTAACCTCACCAGACACAGGTCGCTGGCCCACATCTATGGAGAGAAATTTGCATTACACACATGTGCGGGTCCTCAAAAGTTACACACAAATCACTGGGTACATTTGTAAACATCCATTTAAGCAACTTTCTAACACTTTTGAGACAAATTTCTCTCCAAATGTATCCGTTTTTTTCTAATATTGGTTTACTCAGGTTACTAAGTAAATAACTTAACTAACCTCACTTGAAATATGAGTGATTACTCATATTTGTAAGATTATGGAGGAAAACTCATCTCAGAGATTAAAGATACCAACATCCACAGCTCTTTTCTGTGATTTCATCTATGTTTGTTGTCTTATTCTTCCTGTTGCTCCTTTTATCTTTTAACTGACATAATATACTATTGCGTAGCAGTGGGTTACATAATAACATGTGGGATGTGCAGTCATACTTTAGCAGATAATTCAGTTCAATTACAATTTTTTTTATATTTTTCCAAATTGCAAAAACAATCATCTCAAGATGCTTTTTATTGTAAAGACTCTACAATAGCCCAGAGAAAACCGCAACAATCAGCTGACCGCTATGATCCAGCACGTGGCAACAGTGGGAAGAAAAAAGAAACAGGAAGACACCTCCAGCAGAACAAGCTCAGGGATGGGCAGCCATCTGACATGACCAGCTGGGATTGGCGGAAGAAGCTGAGACACAGACACACTGTGGAAGAGAGTCAGAGACGAATAATAGCTACTGATGAAATGCAGAATGGTGTGTATATAACAGATAATAATGGTATTTTAAATCATCTAAACTGTACAGTTCCAAATCATCTGGCCTGTGGCTATACTTACCATACTTACCAGCATAAAAACTCCAAAACAAATTTCCTTGGCAGGTTTAGTAAATCTAGTGTTAACGTGTACAGATGTGGTTTGTGGTGAATCTCTGTACCAGTTCCTCTAAAGTCCAGTTTGAACCTGCAGGATGGGCTTTAGAAAGTCAAGCTCACAACTAAGGAGAAGTTGTGGGTGTTTCAAATACATTTTTGGTGAGATTTTACTGGATGCCAGTCTAACATAAAGCTAACACACAGAGACGTGCAACCACACACTCTCACATCCCAGCCAGGTTGAAAAAGCAGAGCTTCTATGAAATGGAAATCCACTACAACTTCTATTTAACCCCACACAGAAAAGTCCCAGCTAACCAGGATGTTTGAACACAAGGTGATACCGACAAATAAACACCGTGGTGCACTGATGTTTCACTGGCAGCGTGTTCGTATTTATCACATAGACAAGATAAAAGCAAATAAAGTTTAAATGAATGGCCGCATCCATGAGGAAAGACAAACTGCACACATAGTACAGACTCGGTGGAGACAGAGGAGCTCATTCTTGGACCATGTGAGGCCTTTGCATGTTGATCCTTTCAGCAGCTACTGCATTCAGTTGTTGCCCGCTGTTGCTCACTAAAAATGAGGATCGGAGGTGTTTGATTTCGTAACCTCCCCCATCCCTGCTGCCGCTCCTCTGATCTTTTTACTTTCATTTTACCAACGAGGCAGCAGCTGCTCCACGGTCTCTCTCTTTTACCAAATAAAGTAGTTTTCTTATAAACACTGCTCCGAGAATCCGATGGTCACCGTGAATTTACAAATCTGCGATCCGAACAGGTGAGTCTCTTCTCTGTGATATCACAGCTGCTTATGAAGTTTGGTTTTTATATTCACCCATGTGTCGTTCAATTTTCGCTTTCTCAAACTTCAAGTTCAGTAAAAGTAGAGATAAATATTCACTACTTTCTCCATTTGAAGTTTGATACTGTACAATTAATCACGTTAAAAGCACGTGTTTCTGGGGAATTCACCTGTTAGGACACGCCCCTCATGTATTTATAGCTCGTGTTCAGACTTATATTCAGCTGGTTTCGAGATGCTTTAATTATTTTCTGCATTACTGTCATATTAAAATGGGCGTAGGAGAGTTCAGTTACAGGATTTCTATCTCAACTCTAATAGTCGTCTTTCCGCTCCTTTTCGTCTTCAGGCTTGCTCAAGGTAAGCTTTAAAGTACATGTAAGGTATCCTTGCTTTGCAGCCAAATATTATTGCTACTCTCTCTATGTGTGTGTGTGTGTGTGTGTGTGTGTGTGTGTGTTATGGAAGTGTTTTCGTATGTAGCGCTCTTAGAGACCTGTCAGACTTATGCGGCTGTACTGTTATCGTAGCCAATTAAATAAACATGACTGAGGCAATCCCTTTAATTTCTATGGAGACAAAAAAAAAGTAAACATGTCAGCATCTTTGATACTAATGACGTTAGATGCTGTGATGCCTGTGTGTAACGTTTCAGTTTACTTCTATTGATATTTGGTGGCAGTAGGCTGCTTGGATTTGATTGGTCAAATCTTACCCTCATAAAACAAATCACTGAAAAATATTTGGCTGAATTGAACTGATATAAAGCATTGTCCACAAATCTCTGTTGATTTTGTTTTTCATTAAAAATATTTGGTTGGTTTAATTCAATTCAATTCAATTTTATTTATATAGCGCCAAATCACAACAAAAGTCGCCTCAAGGCGCTTCATAGATACAGAGAAAAACCCAACAATCATATGACCCCGTATGAGCAAGCACTTTGGCGACAGTGGGAAGGAAAAACTCCCTTTTAACAGGAAGAAACCTCCGGCAGAACCAGGCTCAGGGAGGGGCGGGGCCATCTGCTGCGACCGGTTGGGGTGAGAGAAGGAAGACAGGATAAAGACATGCTGTGGAAGAGAGCCAGAGGTTAATAACAGATATGATTCAATGCAGAGAGGTCTGTTAATACATAGTGAGTGAGAAAGGTGACTGGAAAGGAAAAACTCAATGCATCATGGGAATCCCCCGGCAGACTACATCTATTGCAGCATAACTAAGGGAGGATTCAGGGTCACCTGGTCCAGCCCTAACTATATGCTTTAGCAAAAAGGAAAGTTTTAAGCCTAATCTTGAAAGTAGAGATAGTGTCTGTCTCCTGAATCTAAACTGGAAGCTGGTTCCACAGAAGAGGGGCCTGAAAACTGAAGGCTCTCCCTCCCATTCTACTTTTAAATACTCTAGGAACAACAAGTAGGCCTGCTTTTTTTCTTTTGAATAACCCATAAATTATTCATCTATCACAATCACTCCCTTAAGAAATGAAAATTGATGAATGAAAAGTTTATTGGAAACATTTTTAAAATCTTAGACAGATTTATTTTCTTTTTTTTAATGAACTTACATACTTGCATGGTTAGAAGAAGAAATACTAAGACTGCATGTTTGACTCGAACCTTTTCATTAGCAGTTTGTTTAGCTGGGATAGGCTCAAAGAATTGGAATCTGTATTACTATAACTTGGGTACCACTGGCCTATTTAAATCTTAGGAACACATTATGTATTCTATACCATATATAAGTATAACTGCATGAGATTTTGTACTTATACCAGAGGTGTGATTTGAACCCTCAAGGTCTTATGTCAGTTGCCTCTTGAGTCAGTTAAGTCTGTGAGGATTAAGTGATTAGGCCTTAGTGATTAGACTTTCGGTGGAGATGGGACTGGGCCAGTGTTTGGTTGGAATTTAGGAGCAACTGAGCAACATTGAGATTAAATAAATGCCAAGACAGATTGCACAAAGATTTGTGTGTGTGTGTGTGTGTGTGTGTGTGTGTGTGTGTGTGTGTGTGTTGTTAATGCATGATATGTTCACTTCACTAAGAAGAAAAGTGGACAGTTATAAGCCTGATGTTATCTAAAACATGAATCAGAAAGATGACTGTTGTAGGAGGGTGTTCTATCACTTGAAAAGCTCTTTCAAAAGCATCTGATTTGTCTGAGAAGTGCTATATAAACAAGGCCTAATTGGTTGCATGTTGATTTGATTTATATCAGATTTAAAATCTCCCTTTTTGTCCCTCAGGTCAGTTACACGTGGTTGGATCCCTTCAGCCTGTTGCAGCAGCTCCAGGTGATGATGTGATCCTGCCCTGTCAAGTGGAACCAGCATTTAACGTGGCGAGGTTGACGGTGGAGTGGTCAAAGCCGGACCTCCGTCCTGACCCCAACGACCGGCTCAGCCGAGTGGAATATGTTCATCTTTACAGAGACGCCCACGAGGTCCCCGACATGAAGATCCCATCGTACATCGGGAGGACGGCGTTGTTCACAGACAGCCTGAGAGATGGAAACATCTCACTAAGAATCACTAATGTGACACAAGAAGATGAAGGAAGATACAGATGTTTCATCCCAAAGTTAAAGAGTCAAACAAGGTTTTCAATTGTTCGTCTGATTGTTGGTGAGTCAGACTGATAAAATCTTTTTTTTCTCAGTTTATTTTTTCTCAAAAGTATTAAAAACCTATAAGACCAATGACTTTAGTTATATCAGCTAATTTATGGATGATAAATACATATTTTTATTTAATTTATTTTGTTCTTTCAGACCCAAGTTTAACTGAAACTGTGACAACAAAGGCACAACTGGATCCTGAAAATTTCCATGTTCCTGATTTAAATGAAGAGATAGATAATAAAGGTGAGAACATGAGACCATCATACACCCAACACAGAATATGAAAAAGTCTTGAAATTAGCACTTTTTTGCTCTTGGGTCATGTGGAACCTACCATAAATGTTGCAAGTGCCTGAGACACTGAACCATTCATATTAATCCAACTTAGCTGAATACATGTGTGGTCTACGACACGAGTACATGTATTATGAATGTAAGGCAGTGGTTGCGGGTGTTCTGCGAGATAATGAGCAGACCTCTATGCATGCCAAATTTAATGCAGCTCTCGTCATTGTAACACTGTCACACAGCTAGATCTAAGCCTGTAACAAAAGCCTTTGCTTTCCACATTGTAGTACAGATGCAGGTCTTTTGCAAATCCATGCGCCAAATCTTTATCTCATCATTGTCAAATAATACAGTTTATCTCCACCTTTGCTGACCTCACAAAAAATGTCCCAAAAAAGTCAACAACATGATCTGGTGGACTGAAAAAGAAAGTGATTTTATGATTCTACTACTATAAAGACAGTTTCAATATACCAATATAAGATAATTGTTATCTTATATTGGTACCCATAATATGGGTGGATGAGAATGTGAAGTCAGCACATAGCAGTGCTATGTGTTAGCTTATGACATCAGTGTTGTATCTAAAAGTGCAGCAGAGGCTGCCTTATGCTTTATTTCATGACTGTACTGAATTATAAAGACATCACAGGAACTAACTTATCGTCTACCAAAAATTAAACTTCATATAATTCCCTTAGGGATTAATAAAGTATTCTGATTCTGATGATTAGACATAAAATTTCTATCAATAAAATATTGAAATATAAAAATGTGTAACTTCATGAGTTTGACAGTTACAGTTGGTCTCATCTCTGTTTGGTTTTTCCTGGCAGGTGGTTCGTCCGAGCGGTGCCGACTGATTCCAGTTGTGGTTCTCTGTGTGTTTATTCTTCTGTGCTTCGCAGTTGGAGGATGTTTGATCACAGAGTCACAAAAAGCAGAAGTATGTTAAAGTCTTAAATATTTGTTTTTATGCATTTACTTCATGTTTGAAATATTTGAAATATCACTGTACACAAAAGTGATTAAAAAAATCTTTCTCCAGCTCAAGAAACGTCCAATCTAATTGCTTTGTGCAAGGGCGCATTGGAACTGTTAACAGAGAAGAGTGCTGCCTACGTACCTGCGGATCGTTCATATGTGTTTGAAGATTCGAAGCATTAACTCTTCCAGCCTCTTCTGGACACAGTGGACGTGTCCCATAATCTGTTTGGACCCAAATGAACTTTAACTCCTGTAAATGCTGACCGTGCCTTCAGCGACTGGTCAGCTGATGTCAAGTAGTTTCGAGTGCAGAAACAGGATCCATCATCTGAGCCAAAGTTGAACTCTGGCTTCAGAGTATACGGTTACTTTAAATCTGTTGAAGTGATGTGTTGCAGCACTTTGTGTTTTACATGTCGACACTAAAGCTGAATTTGTTTTTGTTACTTTTATGTCAAAGTTATTTTGCTCACAAGGAAAGATTTAGCTCTGTTCACATAACTTTGCACTACATATAACGTGACTTCAGTGTTTTGCACATATACACACTTGCAGGATATATGAAAAACTGAAGATTGGTGGGAACTGAGGGGAGTTTTGTGTTTGTGTTTTTTTAAAGAGTCAAATCCAGCAGTAATGTATTGAGACAGCCTGGAGCTGTACGTGCTTTTTCATCTCTTAGTTTTCTTATAATGACACATTGTTTATGGGACAATTTTCTGTATCAGTTTTAGGATTTCAGTATTTGGATGTCATTTTAGAGGTATGTTTCCTTTATCAGGAAGAACTTTTCCATCCTCTGAACTCTAAAGTGCTTTTCAGTTACTTAACACTGACAATTAACGGGCTTTTGAGCCACGCAGCTATATTTATGGAGAAAAGAGCCAATATCATCAAAGTTAAATATTCATTGTTCTGTTTATTTGAGCTTCTTCATATTTAAATTCTTAGAAAATTGGTCTTTTTTTTAACGATTGTTCTGATTTTTGAAGTTTGAAACTCTTGTCACTCCTGCATTATCAAATGAATTTATGTGATATTTGAAACAGTGTTTATTCGGTTTCATGCAACAAAAAACAGCCACATAAAGTGCATTTCCAAGTGATTGCAGTGTGTTTGCGTCATATATTCAGTGATTAAAATCTGTTCTGGAGTTCAGCTGTTACATCACGTGATAGGCATCTTATGTTGTGTTAGCATCAAGGAATCATGGATGAGTAATGTGGGTGAGAATGTGAAGTCAGCACATAGGTCATAGCACTGTGTTAGCTTATGGCACCAGTGTTTTATCTAAAAGTGAGCAGAGGCTGCTTTATGCTTTCTTCTATGACGGTACTGAATTATAAAGATATCACAGAAACTAATTTATCATCTACGCAGAATTATACCTTACATCATAATCTGTAGTAGATTTCATTTTCACTGAAACTGTAAACGTATCTGTTGGGTGAAATTTCACATCCACCGTGCTTCATCATATCCCATCATATTGTTTTCATTTCCTTTCTGTGATTCTGTATAAACTTTATGTTTGCAGCCAATCCAGACATAAAAACTAACTGCTTCATCAGGTTCTAATGCTTTCTAATTTGGGCCAAAACTGAATAATTTATATGTGTATCTGGAGTTTAGGTGGATCTATTTCTCCAAACATAGGCCGGGGTGTTATTAAAAAGGTATATGTTTATGTATGTTTGATTTTACGCACTTACTTCACGGTTGAAAAATGTTAAACAGAAAAAACTGTGCACAAAAGTTTTGGGGGTTTTTTTTAGTTATGAAAGCCACTGGAATTCTTTAATTTTCTTGAAGGTTTGAGATGTGTCTCAAAACTGGATTGTAGGTAGCAAACAGTTAGTGTCTATGTTCAAGGATGGCCTTTCACAGTAGACATAGATGGCCTCTTTCACTCCTCTTTCAAACCATGTGTCTTCCCTGATCTTCTTTTCTGTGCATCTTTGATGATTTGATGAAAGCTCAGATTTCCACATGTTTTAAGAGTTTTCTTTACATGTGTGTGTTCCTTTTCTTTCTCATCTGGCTTAGAGGGAACATTTTTTGCCCAGTGCTGTAGGGTCCTGATTACTCCAAGTTTGTGTTCCAGAGGGTGGTGCTCTGTGTGTGGAGGCTTCTGGTAAACTTCAATGTTGAGGTTTCCATGCTGCTCAAGGTGCAAAGCACATTCCAGAAATAGCAAACTGTTATCCTTTGTATCTTCCCCGGGGAACTTTATATTTCTACCCACTGAGTTGATGTGAACAGTAAAGGCTTCTACTTCTTAGGTTTTGATTGTGACCCAGGTATTATCCACATACCTGTAACAGCAGCTTGGTGCTGTCCCTTTAAAAAGCCTTTACTGTCCACTTGCTCCATGTAAAGGTTGGCTACAATAGGTAACACGGGGCAGCCTGTGGCAAATCTATGGCCTCACTGTATTTACAATTAATGGTGGTAACATAGAGGTCTAACAGTGTGCATATCTGACTGGGGGTAAAGCTGGATCTTTTTTCTAGGGAGCTGTCTTGCTGTAGTAATTGCTGCTTGAAATCAGGCCAGTACAGAATAATATGGAGTTCAGATGAGAACTTAAAAGATTTACTCCAAATATAGGCTCAGGAGGGTTATTAATAGGCTGTATTGGAATAAATAATGCATTTAATTAGGATAAAGTAAACACCTCTTCTTTTTTTCTTTTTTTTTAAATTCGACAATATTGCAGAAAAAATCGTCTTATGATCCCACAAACTGAGTTTGTTCAAGCAGATCAAGTCAAACTCAGATTTTCAGGACAGAGCCATGGAGCATCCACAACTACTGAAGACCGAAGCCTGAGCATACCACTAACCACAACAAACAAGAGATCACACAATTTTGTTTTCATTTAAAATGCTTGTTAATTAATTTTTAGTTGAAATTTTTAGCTATATAACAATTTTAGCTATATAATTTAATTGTCACAACAAGTCCAGGGTTACACATATGCTCTGCATGATTCAGCTGGTTTGTGTTTATGACAAGTTGCAGAGTGCCCTCTAGTGGACCAGCGATGCAACATCAACACTTATATTTTAAGAGCGTTCCTTCTGTCTCTTCTTTACTCCATTATTATATTTTTCGTTTATTCGCCATTATTATTGTTGATTCCAGTGTAGATTCTGATTGCAGCCAGGCTCTAGTTATTAATACTAAATGGTTTCCTCCCACCAAACAACTCTGAGTATCATATTTACCCCATAAACCCAGAAATGATTAATTAACATTTACTATATTTCATGAAACCTATTCTTTTTCACGTGAGAAGGACAAAGTGAAAGTGAAAATAAAACTCCAATTTTCAACTTTTCTGCATATGTCAGGAAGGAAAAGGCTGAGGGAGGCATGAAGGATGTTACTCAGACTTGTTGCTGCCAGGAGATGAGGTAGAGGAGGCCCAGACATGACAGCTTTAAGGTGCCTGAGCAGGAACAAAGTGATCGCACCCAACATCCACACTGGACGAGTAAGGCAGAGCTCTGAATTTTGTGGCATTGCAATGTGTAGGAAGGGAAATAAGAACACTTAGACACACACAAGTAGAGTACATAATCAGATCATTTCTATTCAAGTCACTTTTATTTATATAAAATCACAACAACAGTGGCTGTAATGGAGGAGGTCACTTTAAGAGGGATGGACTTGACCTCCTGACTATGACTGATGTAGATGATAAGGTGCTGACTCTATGAATCCACAATCTCAACAGGGTTGTCCGATAAGAACAGATGGCGTATCCACAAAATCCACTGCCACTCAGGTATCTGTCGTTCACTCATTTATTTAACAAGAATCCGAAGCACACATCCATAATGTGAGTGAGGGGATTTAACAGGCTGTAAAATGCTATATGCCGTGTGGTGAGTGATGGTGTGGTTTCTGTTGGAAAGAACATAAAAGTCTTCCATAATTATGTGAACAGAGTGAATTAAATGTGTAATACAACAATACAAACAATACTGGATAGTGGAACATGCAACCAAAATAAGGGAGTGTCAACAAATGCTAATTTTACTATTTACATAAATCCTAACTAGGCACTTTACATTAGAGCTAACATGAGAAATTAGTGACAGTCCCTTTTAATGACCGCACCGCAGAGGCTGCTTCGCAGTAAACGGCAGTAACAATCGGTAAACAAAGTGTGCGCCAAGGATTAAACAAGGGAGGATAATGGCCGCAGCAAAGAACAAACACGATAAAACACAGAAACTTACAGTCTCATGGACGCACACCGCTAACAGCATTAGAAGGAATGAAAATCCACACGGTGAGTAAAACTCTGCTGAATCTTCCCACCTGCAGCTCCGACCGAACTCTCTGCGTGCGTAATGATGAGGTAGAATTGTGTCTTCTGATTGGTGAAGAGAATGGGTTGCCTCACCGCTCATTGGCTAAACGGCAGCAGTATGCTGATATCTTACTCCGCAGATGTGGCTCCGTTCGTGAGTTCTGCGAACTGGCTGGCCTTTTGTACAGTGGCTTCAAGGTGCTTAAACTATGGGCACTTCCTATTGAACTATTTCTTTGATTTATATAAATAATATTTTCTAAAACTAATTAAACTTTATCAGTTCAGTTTGGAGCCTAAAGAAATGGGGTTACAACAGTTTTTAACATGAAACCTAAAAACTGCCCACAACCACCTCCTAAAGACCTTAAATAGAAAATAGGCAAAGTGGTTTTAAATATGTCAGACCACACAAACCAGAGTCAGGTGCTTGTCGCTGACTGCAACTTTAAACTGAAAACAGAGTATCTATAAAATGTTTGATGCATGACTCTGATACCCTGGGATCTGGATACACTGGGTCCCAGTGGTAGTAAACTCAACAAGTCCACACACTATCCTTAGATTAGGCAGTCCATCAAGAGGCCTGAATCAGCCAAACCATGACACAGGAAAGCCTTTGTCGATGAGCTGATGATTCCCTGCACACACTGCAGTTTGTGTCCAAGTTTGTGCTCCAGAGGGTGGTGGGAGTCAAAGAGGAGGTACTGCTCTGTGTGTGGAGGCTTCTGGTAAACTTCAGATTTCTATTCTCCTCAATGTGCAGCTGTTATCCTTTGTATCTTCCCCGGGAAACTTTATATTTCTATCCACTGAGTTGATGTGAACAGTAAAGGCTTCTACTTCTTAGGTTTTGATTGTGACCCAGGTGTCATCCACATACCTGTAACAGCAGCTTGGTGCTGTTCTTTTAAAAAGCCTTTACTTTCCACTTTCTCCATGTAAAGGTTGGCTACAATAGGTAACACGGGGCAGCCCTTGGCAAATCCATGGCCTCGTTGTATTTACAATTCATGGTGGTAACACAGAGGTCTAACAGTGTGCATATCTGACTGGGGTTAAAGCTGGTTCTGTTTTCTAGGGAGCTGTCTTGCTGTAGTCATTGCTGCTTCAAATCAGGCTTCTACTCCAAACATGGACTCGGTGGGGTTATTAAAAGGCTGTATTGGAAATAAATAATGTATTTAACTGCGATAAAGTCTCAACACCTTTCTTTTTTAAATTTGACAATATTGTATTAAAAACATCCTCTTATTATTCCATGATTATTATTATTATTCCTTATTATTCCATTAAGGGAACAGTCTAAATTTAATGTTTCTGATGTCTTCTGGCTGATTAATACATGTGTGTCCTACAGAGGACCCCATAGCTACAATTTTGCGCTTAAGTTGGGAGGGGTAATAAAACAGAAGTCAGTTCAGTACAATCAACTGCCATCCAGCAGTGAGTTTACACACTAACTTAAATCAGCATTTTGTAGGTAAATGTCTAAATGAGCTCGAGTGAATCAAAATGAACCAAAACTTATTGAGTTAAGGATAAAAAGGAAGACTAATACCATGAGACTGAAACCATAACTATAAAAAATGATCATAGTAACATAGTAATCACAAAGTAAACTTCTGTGGTAAACAAACCTGTAATGGTCTTTTTTTGTACAGCTATTTAAATCATTTATTGTAAAGCATTTAAATGAGTCTCCTGTGAATTCATATGAAATACAGAGGCGTGCTTCCTCTGGTATTCTGAAGTAAAACATCACAGGCTGATCAGTTTGTTGCTACATCTATTTATAAAATGCAAAACCAGATGCTCACACACAGACACATGATTGACTTTTCACACATTTGGCTCAATAATGGTGCACAGAGTTGGTGAGCTCACAGTGTCAGAGCGGCTTTGTAAACCTATTTGTGGAGGATGTATGTCACAGTTTCATCTTCGATACCACAAATTTCAAATGTTTACTGTCTTTACCAAGAAGTGTATCACAATGAAGTGAAGTTATGGAATATTTATTAAACTCTGAATTCAAATAGCGCAATGTTATTAGAAGAAAACTTCAATCCTGCATGAAGATCAATTGACACACTGTGGGAAGGTGATTTGTACAACACTTAAAGGAGAACGTCAATGTCTTTTTTTTCCAGATATTTATGTGATATCCCTTAATTTCTGGAGTTTACACACACAGACAGTACTAGAATTAAAAAAAAATACAAATTTGGCATCCATTCAGATGATGATGTAAACTCACAGATTGAGTTAAAGACTCATGGAACAGCTCTGCTGAGTTTTCTCTTCTGTGACTCCAAATACTATCATCATGTCTAAATGACAATCGAATATATACAATATATTATTCTGTAAGAGGGGAGTAGGAGAGCAGAAATAAAGTAAATGTTCATCACTCTATGGAGGATGTGCAGTTACATTTTAGCTGATGCTATTTTAAAATATGTGTAAATATAAAGAGTGTGTTAGTAAACCAGCTATCTTAGTCTTTGGCCAAATGAAGAAGTTCAGTGAGGTTAAACATCCTCTTTGCCTAATCTGTATGTGCTAAATTTATCCTACATTTCCTCTAATTGCTGGTTTGTGGTTGCTATATTTGGATGGGCTTGTAGAAAAAAATAAGTGAGTAGTTCAGCAGAAGCTGTAGATGTTGCAAAGGAATTTCCTGTTGTATTCTACAGTAGTCCATCTATTGCAGGGATGGCTGGTATGAGCAGGAAGTCGATGCACCGTAGGGACAGAGACACATACAGCGACACACTCAATGAACACTTAACAGTCCATTCTTTATTAAAGCTGTGGTTCTCAGCATCAGAAAGCTTTTGTACTCCCAGTGTTCTGCACAAACTACCACGCTGCATGTGACAGCGATAAAAAGGGAATAAATATCATACAGCATTTATATATTCCGTCATATTCCTTCTTATCAGTTAGGCGGGATGAAAGCATTGGAGGTAAGCTTTCACACACACACACTTTTTAAATTCAGTTTAACAGGATTTGTGAAATGTACAGTAATCGTACCCCTTTCAAAATAAAATTTTGTAGTGAAAGGAACTCACTAACTCCAATTTTCAACTTTAGTCCATACTTTAGGAAGGAAAGGGCTGACAGAGGCAGGATGGATGTTACTCAGGATTATGGGAGGTGACTCAGACTTATTGTCAGGAGATGAGGTAGAGGAGGCCCAGACATGACAGCTTTAAGGCTCCTGAGCAGAAATAAAGTGATCGCACCCAACATCCACACTGGACGAGTAAGGCAGAGCTCTGAATTTTGTGACATTGCAATGTGTAGGAAGGGAAATAAGAACACTTAGACACACACAAGTAGATTACATAATCAGATAAAAGTTTGATTTCTTTGATTTATAGAAATAACATTTTCTAAAAGCAAATTAAACTGTACCTTTCATTTCTTCATCTGTTCAGTTTGAACCCTTCTGAAACAGGGTTACAATAGTTTTTAACATGAAACCTAAAAACTGCCCACAACCATCTCCCGATGACCTTCAACAGAAAATAGGCAAAGTGGTTTTTAAATATGTCAGACCACACAAACCAGAGTCAGGTGGTTGTCACTGATTGCAACTTTAAACTGAAAACAGATTATCTAAAACATATTTGCAGCATGACTCGGATCTGGATACACTGGGTCCCAGTGGTAGTAAACTCAACAAGTCGAGACATTATCTTTAGATTTGGCAGTCCATCAACAGGCCTTAATCAGCCAAACCGTGACACAGGAAAGCCTTTGTCGATGAGCTGATGAGTCCCTGCACACACTGCAGTTTGTGCCTGGGAACTCAAATCGCACAACTTCAGAGCCCCACCTTACACAGCACTTCTTGTAATTGACTTTGAATGTTGGCATTTTGTTCCAGCTCAGACTTCTCAGAAGCCAGTTTGTCCTATTCTAAGGTTTCACCTTTTTGTTCCTTCTCTCTGTTATTACATACACGATTACTGTTGGTGTCATACCTCAGGTGTTAGTGACCCAACAATGGAGCTTTGGAAATAATGACCATGTGTTAAAAGTCCTCACCTCTGTCCATACGTCAGGAATCAGAGGACTGGAAGAAAAGTGATTCTCATCCCTGTTAGGAGATCAGGTGGAGGAGGACTAGACAGCGATTGTTAAACACGGCATTTAAGTGTGTGTAATCCACCTCTGAGCACTATGATAGCTGCTATAGGCTCCACCACTCCACCCTCCCGAAACCTGAATTGGACAAGCAGACGAAAATGAAGAAAAAAATAAAATAAAATAATAATAATAATAATAATGTATTTTTTAAAAAGAAGCATAACCTGGAAGGGTAACATAAGCCACTCCCTCCTCGTCGTCTTTCTCTCTCCCTTGCACACCGTTGCACACACACGCACCGGTGCGTCAGCTTCAGGCGGACCATCACTACTGTTTTTCATAAAGTTTTCTCCTCTCGATAAAGAACCCGATGGTCGCGATCAGCTAATGAAGCTTCTGACTGAAAAGGTGAGCCGCTTCTGCTCTGATCTACAATACTGTTTGATCATTAATGAGAACGAGCGCTTCCTGGATTCAAACCGCTCCTGTCTGAATGTATAACATCTTCTACGCATTGGCTAAAATATTACAGCACTCCAAACCTCTCTTTAAAAGTAACATTAGAATTACTTTATTCTCACGGAACGGTTATGTTTAACCTGAAAACACGTCGACGTGTGACATAATGTTGGCAGGCAGCTGACTCATGGCCCAAAGCATGACTCAATCTTTGTCACGTGATTAGTTTCAACACGCCCACAGACCGGTCATTCATCAGCTGCTCTGCAGTAGTGATGGGCAGATGAAGCGTCATGAAGCACTGAAGCTTTTCATCCAATTGGTTCACCCCAACGCGAAGCTTCTTGAAGCTTCATTTGCTCTAGCAGGACACCTACTGGACGTAAAAATATTAGTTGGCATGAATTTGAAGAGTGTGGCATTTTGCACACAGCCTGTAAATGTCAACAACAACAGGAGTGTGTAAAACATCTATATTGTAGTGATGGCAGTATACTGTGTATATTTATACTGGCAGTATGGAAAATGACTATTTGGAAACGCCTAAAATGGAAATGATCATATACTGTGAGGTGAGGTGTGGACAGTGGTTGTGCTTTTGTAATATTGAGGCAAGGACAGTGATTAGTGTTTAGGGGACACATCATTGGTTTTTATTTAAAAACAACAGTTTCTCCACTGTGGCAGGTCGTAGGCGATTTCTTTTTTTTCTAAACTGTCTCTAACTCTCTCCAAACTGTCTCTAACTCTCACTAACCGCAACTCTCCATCAAACACCCACATTTTGAATGGGGTCTGAGGGGTTTATATCGCTGTCATAGCTCGCGGCAAAGTTCGAACCGCTTTCTGAACCAGTCACGTGGTACAGCCGGGCAGCGAGGCTTCGGACGTCATCATTTTCAGCTCCTCCCATAAATGAAGCAAGCCTCGATACGCGCTTCGCGGAAACGCCCCCTCCATTACTCGACACACGCTTCGAAGCCTCGATACAGAACGTCCCATCACTACTCTGCAGTCACATAGTCCTGTCGAAGATGGACACAGAAGAGTCAAGTGTCAGCGTTTCTACTATATTCACGTTCTTGTTGTTGCTTTCCCCCATCGTGTCTCTTGAAGGTAAGCTATAAAGCTATACATATGATGGCTCGCACATGTAGTTGGGTTTGATGATCTAACTAAACGAGATTTATATTCTAATGTGAAGCGTTCCTGTATGTATGGATACAGTAATATATATACAACATTTAATTTAACAAAGCAATTTAAAACAATGATGAAACTCAGTGGTAATTTAATGCGTTGTGTGGTGGATGTTGGCAGTGTTAAGGACAAACACAGACAAACTAGTAAATACTTTAATATGAATAAAATCCTAAAATGTCCTGGTGGTATTTTTGTTTCTACATAAGCTGTTAGACTGTTTTCAACAGCTGTGAACTAAATTATACTGCATGTCTTGTGATGGAACATAATGGAAAAGCAAAACAATCAGTCAACTCATGTAATGGCTTGGTAAGCCATTACAACCGAAGCCTTTATAAGGGGTTTTGTGTGTGGGGAAAAATAGGTTCTTTCAGCTAAGAGGTGACCACAGACAATGTAATCCCAAGCCCCACCAGGCTTTAAGTGGTTCATTTGTCCTCCCATTCTCAATTAATACACAGTATTTCTGCTGACACTCTACTATTGTACTTATTTGAGGACATGTATTTGTTGGGTTTAAGGCCTTTTTTTTTTATCAGGGAGAAGGTCAAAAGACTACACTGAGCTCACTGTGCGGTGAGCTCTGTCACTTTTGTCTGAAGCTGTGGCGTGGCTACTTTTTTTTTTATAAATGAAATGAAATTTGCTCTTCATAACCTTTTTATGAAATTAGAAGTGTTTAAAAGGTAGATATAGTATTAATTATTTATTTAATATGTATATATGTATATATGTATGTATGTATGTATATATATATATATATATGTGTGTATGTGTGTGTGTATATGTATATATATATATATATATATATATACACACACACACATTGAACCGCTACATCGATCACTACGGCCGTCTTCTTCTGTTTGTCTACCACCACTATGTCCGGTTGGTTAGCCACCACCATTTTGTCCGTCTGTATCTGGAAGTCCCACAGGATCTTAGCTCGGTCATTCTCCACCACCCTTGGGGGGCATCTCCCATTTTGACCTCGGGACTTCCAGGTTATACTCGGCACAGATGTTCCTGTACACTATGCCGGCCACTTGGTTATGGCGTTCCATGTATGCCTTGCCTGCTAGCATCTTGCACCCTGCTGTTATGTGC
>NC_140528.1:55816724-55964224 GCF_057382185.1 Mchenga conophoros | reverse complement strand
TGTGAAGTATCTGGTTGTACTGCAGCACTAAGGTTGAAATTGTTTTGTGAGACTGTGATCAAATCTTAATAACCTCACATATAAATTCTCTTGCATGTGAGGTTATTTACAAAGAAACACTTAAGTCTAATTGGATGTTCTTTCACGAGAACTAGATCTGAAGTGCTTTAACTGTTCTTGCATTTATACCTGCGTTAGTTTGAACTTTTTTTGTAGCTTGTGGGAACATGAAATGCTAGTTTAGATACTAAGAAAATGAAACCTGTTTAAAAGCCCCTTAGAGTCATCTTGTATTTTGAGGAGATATGAGTGAATATTTGCACTTTGTTTTGTATTATGGGTGAAGTCTTACTTTATTCTGCCCTTTAGAGAGCGGACTACAACAGTATTAGATCAGGTTGAACTCATGTAAACATGTTTGCTGTGATGTGATTGTAGGTATTTAATTTGTCTTTTGGGACAGCTTGGAGCTAAAGGTGCTTTCCATGGGTTTGTTTTGTTAAAGTTCCTAACTGTCACTCTGACATACTGATTGTTTTATCAAGCTCAACTTTCTGCTTCCTTCTTACGGAAGGAATATCTAATATATAGTTCTGTTGTTTTAGGCCTTATTCTATTTAAAAATGTCTCTTAAAGAAAAGCAGGTCTTCTCTTTGAAACACTGATTTTTATATTTTGAACCTTTTGTTATTTTGGACTTTCCAACTAATTAAACTTAAATTTGAGGCAAAATGTTTCCAGACAATTGCTTCTCAGATAAAGTTCATTTGCAAATGATTTCAGTGTGTTTGCATCGTTTATTCAGTGACTAACATCTGTGCTGGAGTTCAGCCTTGTGTTGTTGTGTTATCATCACAGGTCAGCAATGTTGAAAACATGCCGACCTGAGCTGCTTGTTAGATTAGCTCAGCATGACAACAGTGCTTCATCCAACAGCAGTACAGCAGGGGCTGATTTACACATTCATTTATGTCTGTACTGAAGTAAAAAACGTATTACAGATTTAAGTTTCACTAAAAGTGAAATCTCAGCTGTTATTGGAGGATGCTTTTACTGAAGGACAAGATTTACCTCCCAATGCTCTGTCACCTCACCTTGTTATTTTTATTTTTATTTTTTATTATTTATATATATATATATATATATATATATATATATATATATATATATATATATATATATATATATATATATATATATTTATTTTTATTTTTTTTTACTTAAAACCGTTTTCTAATTTTGTCTCCCCCCCCCAAAAAAAAAAAAAAATTACAATTAAAATAACAAGACAAATAAACCTAAACCACAATCATAACGGGATAAATCATGGACAGAAGCCACCACCTTCGACCCAAAGTCTGTTTGAGGTTTTAAGTTTTATTTAAGAACACAAAGAATATCTGGATATATATTTATAATAACTCTCTGTTGTACTAAAAATCACAGCAAATGATTTTCCATTATATTTATAGACAAAGGAAGTACTCTAGCCTATATATAGATTTTATCGTTTCTGTTTACATGGGTATCCTTCCACTCGAGAGAGGAAAAATATTTGGTTGTGTTCAGCCTGTGGGTGGGGGAAGCACAGAAAACATAAGAAAGCCTACTGCTTGTTAAGGTATGATCGGGCCCACAGTCTGCCCCGAATTGTTTTTAAACAAAAGTTTCTAACACAACCCGCTGGAAAAAACAAAATGCCTGTGGGCGTGTTGACGAGACTATATTGACTCCCGCAGTGACTGCTGTGCGCTGGAACAAAGGAGTGATTTTAAATATGAGTTTATGCATGAGTAGTTTGGTCTTGTCAGAGATCATGTACAAAAACAGTCATCTCAGAGAGATCTGAACAGGGACTCTAACCAGCAACGTGGAGATTACAAGTGAGCTGCATTAATCTCAAATCTTTGTCTCAACCAAGCTGTGAACTCTAAACTTTTAGCTGCCCACAAAGAAACGAGGCAGGCTGCATCACCATGTGTGAAGCACATCAATCTTTCATTTGGTCTCACGGTAAAAAAGGGAAAATCCTGTCAACAACTTACTAGCGACACTAATTACTGCACCCTTACTGTAAATCATGTTACAGTAAGGTTACTGAAATACTGTGAGCAACGACTTTCATTCAAACAGTTGTAAACTTTTCTTTTTGTTAATGATGCCCATGACTGAATTCAATCCACTACTGAAAGCCGATGAGATCTTTGAAAATCTTTACTCCACCTCTCTTTGATGAGACTAATTATGACACACAGAAACAGATGGCATTCACTCCATCGGACCAGTGTCGCTGAGTTTCAGTGCAGTTCTTGTGTAACTTAGCATACCTAAACCTTTTGTTCCTGTCTCCCTTCCTTAAGAATGGCTTCTTGACAGCCACCCTTCCACTGAGACCATGTCTGATGAGGCTTCGGTGAACAGCAGCTGGACCAGCTGAAGGGCAGATGCATCTCTCAGGTTTGTCAGCTCTTTCAAAGAACTGTAAAAGACTTCAGAAAACTCTTGCTCAACACCATACAAAATGTGAAGAAATGGGTTTTGATGACCCTGTATTTTATGTAGTACTGTACATATAGATACAGCTGGCTAACTAAGAACAGGTAATGGTGGTTGAGTGCATTACTTGTTTTCTTTGAAACAACTGTACCTGCTGAGTCCAGGTCTTTCTGTAGCTCTCCACAAGTGGTCTTTGGCTCTTGGACAACTCCTCTGATCATTTTCACTCCACTGTCTGAAATCTTGTGGGGAGCACCCGGTATGGTAAAATGATGTTCTTTCCACTTCTAGATTATGGGCCCGACAGTGCTCACTGGAACCTTCAGTAGTTTAGAAATTCTTCAATAACCAATGCCATCAGTAAGTTTCGCATGTTTTGCAATAAGGCTGTAAAGCTTTTCATTGGTTTTACCCATCATGTGATGTTTATTGTGTGGCACCTTGCTAATGATACATTTTTATAGGGATGAAAGCAGCTGATATTAATTTATATTAAGTGACAGGATTACTTTTTAATTAGTGATACATTTCAGCTGGTGTCATGACTTTCCATGCCCTTTTAGATGCCTCGGTCTTCATGTGTTCAATACTTCTTCCCTGTGTCATTTCTCATTATTACACATAATAAAATCAGTATTTACATTAAATGTGTTAAATATTTCATTAAAGAATACAGTAATGTGACATCATAAGAAATTTCCATGATGCACTCATTGACAGGAGTGTGGTTCTTTGGACCATGGTGGTGAATGGGTTATAGTAAGGGTTTGAGGTTAGGCGAGTCATCCTCAATCAGGATGAGTGAGTGGGTGGATAAATGTAATCTGTTTTTCATATGTTTTAATTCAGGTCCCACTTTCTCCCCCGCCCACATCTGCGACTCTGCCTCCTCTTCACACCACCTGAGGCTGCTCCACACATTCCACTGTCCAAATAAACACTCTGAAGGATCCTCAGAAGTCCTGGAGAGCTCAGGATCACTCTAACTAAATGTGAAGAAATGTTTGATGACCAAATGCTTTTACTGTGTACATAATACATGTCTGAAGAAATATCAGGTTTTCTAAATCATTTCTAGATCACATCCATCAGTATAAAAAGATGGGCACCTCATTGTTGCCTATATATATTTAATTTTGTCTGACACACTGAGATATTTATAATTAGAGCTATCTGTATTTTTTTAGGGTTTTTTTTAATTATATTTCTGTAACTTTGTAAAATATTGCATTATTAATTTAATTTTGTTTACTTAGTTACAGTTCAGTCTTGGAGCAACTGTGACCACCTTATTTTCTGGGGGATTAATAAAGTATTCGGGCTAATATTGGCTAATTAGCAATTTGACTCTGTGTATTGGGATGTCACACGGTGTTTTACAACATTACTTTAATCTTTACTTCTCGCTTATGTTGGAAAGGAGCCTCACATCCAGGCAGCACTTGACCATGCACTTCTGGTAATTAACCTAAAAATATAATGACATTTAAATGTGCAGAAATATGACATCATGCAAAATGTCCATGATGCAGTCATTGACAGGAATTAGGTTCTTTTAAATGTGGTCGTTAAGAGTGTTGCATCGCATTGAATTGTGTCTTTGACTTTGGCTGTGAGTATCTACACCTACCCACTACAGTGTGGGTGTAGATGTGTAGACCTTTCACTCTTGTTTCATCGGCTTCACTCCATCCACCCTCTCTCTAAATTCCCCTGAACCAGGTCCCTGAACTGGATAAGATGTAAAGAGAATTAATATGTGTGTGGATTAAGATTATTACGCTGGAAACACAGTTAGAATAACTAAAACTTAAAAACGTGTTTAAAAGCGGGAGTAGACAAAATAGAAACTAAACGCACGTCAGCATGAAGCCACTGCTCCTTCTTCTTATTTTACTTTCACTTTCAGACTCAGAGCCGCACATGAAGCGCTTCCTTCCTTCATGTTACTGAAGAAAACAGCCTGTTTTATCATTTTTTCTCGTCTCCATGAAGAGAATGGTGGTGACGATCAGCTAATTAAGCTCCTGTCTGAACAGGTGAGCTGCTTCTTCTCTGTCATTCAGCTGTTGTGCAACTCTTGCTGGGATTTGTAAATATTTGTCATTTTATTTGCCCGCGCTCTTGAACTGCAGGTTAATTAAAAATCGAAATAAAGAGGAACTAACTGCTGCTTTTGATTTTTGTGGGCTGTTAACTTTTTACTGTTTACTGTAATTAATAGGAATTTCCCGTCACTTGATTTGGAGTTTTTCAGGCTTCCTTTACTGTTGCAGAAAACTTCCTGTTTTTCTGGCACTAAAATTCCCTGCTAACATTTATGTAAGCTTGTGTTATTATTATTATTGTTATTATTATTATTATTATTATTATTATTATTATTAATGGCACCTGGAAACAGGTAAATGCAGGGGGCAGGGGGGGCTGGGACAAAAAAAAATAAGCGCTTTAAATGTGTGCGAAGTGGGCGGAGAGAGAGAGAGTAGACAGACTGGTATTTATCAGCTGCTGTCAGTCAGCGTCTGTCTCACACTCACTGTAGATGGATGTAGCAGAGTTTAGGTGCAGTGTGTCTCTCTCAGCTTTAAAGCTCACCTTTATGCTGCTTTTTGCTCTCTCACCTGTTGAAGGTAAGATTGCTCTGCCATATGAGTCCAGTTTGTTTAAGCTTTAATTCATGTTAGTCGTATTTTTGTTTCCGATGCACCTTGAGCGCCTGTCAATGATGCAAATTATTAAACTTGCTTTAGTTACAAATATAATTTAATGGGAGTATTTAAAAACAGTGGCAAACTCAGTGATGATGTAGCAGCAGTCTGTTATACTGGCTGATGTTGCAGATGTTTCACACTGTAAATAAAAGCAGACGCTGTATTCAAGTGTAAATTAGTCTAAAAATACTGCACCAAAAAAATGTGCCTTACTCTTCTGTGTAAAGTTATGTGGGGGGTTTAGAAAGGGAGCTCAATTTTTTTTATTATTATGCTATCAGAGTTTAGCTATTTCTTTTAGTTTATAGGTCTATATATATTGTGTTCGGAAATAAAACAGATGTTTAAATCATAAATAACTGAGCTGAATCTATTAGTCAGGTTTGAGCCTTTCACTATAGAAGTTTCTAGTTTCTGTGTCAGTTTAAAGATTTTTACTAACTTAATTCATTTATTATTATTGTAGCATTAACCAAAGCCACATTTCCACAGTGTTTACAGCCTGAGCCAAGCTAGCTTTCAGTGCATGTTGTAAATGAGCCACTAAGCTATAATACATGAAGTGGAACATGTAAATAAAGAAGGAAAAGCACAAAACATTCAGGTTATAAACAAGGATAAAGTGCATGCAACTGATTCCTTTTTGTTAGCTGACGTGTAAACGGTGACAGTCAGGATCCACTTTGCTCTCCACATGCTTCGCAAACAGAGGAATCTTTCTGTCAGTGATTTGATTTTGCTCGTCTTAATCTTCTGAATCACTGTTTTTGAAGTTACAGGTGCTCTTTTGTGTTATTTACCATTATTATTTTACTTTTAGAATAATGTAACTTACATTCAATGCAAGAATACGATGTAAAGACCTGAAGCCTGCCCCACAGCTGTGTGGAGCTATGGGTCTATTTTAAAAACAGGCTTTGGTTCTAAAATTAAAGCTGTGCTGATTTCAGACCCAAACCTGTCCATGTTGCACATTTTACTGAGATGCATGTTTAACACTGTTAGAGCTGCACTTTTTCAGCATTTATCAGCTGCCGTGAGACAGTTTCTGCCTCCCTCTCACTGTAGATGGATGTAGCAGAGTTTAGGTTCAGTGTGTCTCTCTCAGCTTTATGCTGCGTTTTGCTCTCAAGTCTCACTGCAATTAAAAAAGTAATAATTCTGAAATACTAGTTACTTCATTTCTTTAGATTTGTTTAAGCTTTAATTCACGTTAATCATCTTTTTTTGGCCGTGCTTCTGATGCGCTGTCACCGTGTTTACACTTGAGAGTAACAATTGATGGAAAAAGTGTGGACGTTATACCAGTTTTTAAATTGTGTTGATAGGCCACGTAAAACCAGAGTTATGATAAAAATATCTGAAATGTTTGGTTTTCTTCCTGAATACTATCGTTGTTTATATTTACTGTGGGAAGAAACTGTAAAAACGACGTTTTATAATGAATAAGGTTTATAAGGTTTTATAAGAAAAACGCTCGAAAGCACTCTCCACCTGTGAGCAAAAAAAAATACCAAAAAAACCCCAGCTTTTCCTATTTGTCGAAAAATGTACCATGTCGACCAATCAAAAAATGAATGATATGGCAACATGGCATTTAGATGATTAGGAAAGAGGGAAGTTTTAGGAGTGACGGCGGTGTTTTGAGATGTGAGAGATTTGCGACGTTTAGCGCAAATCTTGTGTAGTTAGTGTGTAGTGTTGTCAATAGTTTTGTTGTGTGTGTCAGAACAATGAGGCGACTGCTGAATGTTACAGGAGTGATACATCTGCTGTTGTCAGGCCTGCAGGTATCAGGCTGTTGTTCTCCTTTATCTCATAGTGGACAGAAATTATTTTTTGGAGTGGCAGAAATAATTTGTGTGGCATCAAATTTGATGCAGAACAGCTGATTGTTCTGTAAATAGTTTGAAATGTTTATTTAAAAAAACGCCTTGGCTGCATTTTTAGGAGAGAGTTACAGACTCTCTCCCAGACCACAGACTCATTATACAAGTCAGAGCTTTATATAAAAAAAGAAGAAGTTGTGTTTTCAAAATTGGAGTTCAAGTTATTTTACTTCCAATAGTGTTAACATACTGCACAGATCATGAACAATTTCAATGATTTTTTTTTTATTTTCATTGTAAGTGGGCTAAAGCAGTTAATTAAAAGTAGTCTAACATAAATGTAAATGCTGTAATTTGATTATTTTAATAAACCATGTAACTTGGATGGATTTGGATGTGAGCTGTTGCTCACAGTGGTCCACGAGATCGCTCAGGGAGTTTGTGTATTCGCTCAGACACATGAAAAATTAGAGGGAACATTGGTCACAGGTGTAGAGGTGCTAAAAAGTTGATATTAACATTTTTTTATTGCACTTGGAAGTGTTTGATGAGAAAGGAAGACATTTTTGAAAACGTCAGACTTGGTTTTCAGCAGGATGTGTGTATTTATTTCTCCTCCTCAGGTCACTATCATGTGGTTGGATCACTTCAGCCTATCCTGGCCGCTCCAGGTGATGATGTCATCCTGCCGTGTCGCGTGGAGCCAAAGTTTAATGTGGCGGGGTTGACGGTGGAGTGGTCGAGACCCGATCGTCGTCCTGACCCCAACGACCGTCTGAGTCGAGTGGAATATGTTCATCTTTACAGAGACACCCGAGAGGTCCCCGACATGAAGATCCCATCGTACGTCAGGAGGACGGCGTTGTTCACAGACGGCCTGAGAGAAGGAAACATCTCACTAAGAATCACTAATGTGACACAAGAAGATGAAGGAAGATACAGATGTTTCATCCCAAAGTTAAAGAGTCAGACAAAGTCTTCAATTGTTCATCTGATTGTTGGTGAGTCAGACCAAAAAGATTTTTGTTGTTTGGTTTCAAACTTGCCTTAAAGATCGGTGTGCTTGGGTTATTTTACCAACAACTTATTTTGGTGTTGCTCCTTAAAGACTTCTGGATATTATTTTATTGTAAATACGGTAATTGAATGTTCTTACAATCTTATATTCAGCTGAAACTATGACAACAGAGACACCACTGCATCCTGAAACTCTCCAAACTCCTGAGCCGATGGACGAGTTTCACAGTAAAGGTGAGAACATGAGGAACAAATCAAGACAATTAAAAAGTCTTGAAATGGATCTAAATCACCTTTATGATGCAGTTTTCTCTCAGTGATGGCAGCCTCTCTGTGTAGTCCTCAAAATGTCTAATGTGTGCAGCTTTTATTTTGAAGCACAGTTGAAGCTCTGCAGATCTCTTTATTTATTTCTGTGAAGCAGTAAATGTATCAGTTATTCTCTTGTGGTTTTTGGCAAAGTTGTGTTTGCTGCCCTGAGAATTCTGGGACTTGTAGCATTAAAGTGACCATCAGGACTGATATCTCAGTAATTCTAACTTCATTTCACTGTTATTTAACGTTGTGTAACTTCTGTGCTTGATAGTTTAATAAATGTGACATGTCATGTTGTGTCCTACAGTAGATCTCATCTCTGTTTGGCAGATGGTTTGTCCCGTCGGAGCCGACTGATCCCACTTGTGGTTTTCTGTGTTTTTATGCTGCTCTGTGTCGCAGTCGCAGGAGGCTGGTTCATTGAGTCAAAGCATCGAAAAACAGAAGTATGTTGATCTTATGCATTTATCTCATGATTGAAGGATGGAAATGAAAGGACATTGTTGTTAAAAAAAAAATTTTTTTCATTCTTTACTCCAGCTCGAGAAAGGACCTCCTAACTAGGTGCCTTGCTCGTGGACGTGCCTTCCTCCCAAACTCCCAGTTGGGATTCAGGAGACGGATACCCTCTCTATTTTTAAGATTAGGCGTAAAACTTTCCCTTTTAATAGCTAGGGCTTGAGACCTAGCTTTATGACCTAGCTAGGGCTTGACAGCAAAGCTCTGCTGAGGGTGGCGAGATCAGCACAGCGCATCACCAGGACTGAACTACCAGCCATTGCATGAGGAAGACGCAGCGGATCCTCTCTTATCCCAGCCACAGACTTTTCACACTCCTGCCATCCAGCAGGTGGTTCAGGACCATCCAGACCCGCACTACCAGATACAGAGACAGTTTTTACACACAAGCCATCAGACTTTTGAACTGCTGACATTCTATACACACCATTACACACTCATTACAATTACAGGACTCTACACACTGCCACTTCAAAAATGCCACTTAAATGCTCATTGCACAAGTTTTGCACAACCTGTAAATAACAACTTGTCTTAAATTCACTAAATATTTAATACTTTTTATTCTTAATTTAACTGCACACATGGGGGTTAGTACTGTTTCCTCACAGCAGGAAACTCCTGGTTTTGAATTCCTCATCTGGCCTGGGCCTTTGTGAGGTTTGCATGTTCTTCCCATGTCTATGTGGATTCTCTCTGGGTACTCCAGCTTCCTCCCACAGTCCAAAGACATGAAGTCAGTGGGTTTAGGTTAAATGGTGATTTTAAGCTGCCCATAGGCAAGAATGGTTGTCTTTCTCTGTTTTAACCCATACATATTCATACTAAAACCTGAGGACCAAACTGGTTTAGATAATAAGAAGTCAGCCTGTTTAAGAACTGTACCACATCTAGCAGTCTGCATGTATTCTAAAGAGAGCTAAGATTTCCAACACCTTTTGCCTTGAAGTGATTACAGCAGCTAGGATGTAAACATGTTTGGACACTAGGTATTTTTTCTAACCACAGCCTGGAGCTGCAGGTGTTTTTCCAAATGTTTGTTTTGTAATTATGAAAGTTCATAATTGCCACACACAGACACACTGATTATTGTCTGAAGTACATCATTTTGGTTTCAGTTTTAAGGATTTGGATGTCATCAAAGTTAAATTTTCTTTATAAGGAAGAACTTGTTCATTGTGTGAACTTTAAAGTCCTCTTCTCATCCTTAGCAGCGATGATCTGTGGAGGAGTTCAGCTGTGTTGTTATTAAAGTCAGAGACGTCACTGAGCACAGTGGCAAACGCATCAGTCATGGTGCTTTTTGTTTTGAGGTCAGGATTATTTTACAGTGGGGTTTTTTAGAATATTTTGTTTAAGGACAGTACAGCAGAGGCTGCTTTTTGCTATAATGTATGTCTGTACCAAAGTATAAAGATATTACAAAAACACATTTATCAGGATTTATATTAGACTTGATTTGGCATGAAAGCTCACAAACAGCTGAGTTCTCACTTTTCATGAAATTTAAATCTACAGCTCGACTGTTACTGATATTTTGTTTAAAGATGAGATTTGATTTCCATTGTTCTTTATTGTCTATTGTCTGGCATTTACGTCAGCAGGTGCAGGAGCAGTCCAACCTGTATCACGATTAACCCCACACACCCAACCCAGAAACTCTTCGACCTCCCCCCTGAGGCAGGAGTATGCACAGCTTCTTCTCAAAGGCTGTAAGAGTGGTCACCTCCAAACCTCACTGGCCTCATTCTAGCTTGCTGTGCTGCTGCGCTGGTTTTTAAAATGCCACACCTGGGTCTTTTGTCTATTTATTATAAAATATGTAGTCATAAATTATATATCTTATTATTATTTTTATTTTTAATCTCATAAAAGCTGCTTTCTCCTGCACACGGTGGTTGCTCACATGCAAGTCCCTTTGCAACCCACCTCTGCCCTTACTCCTCCATACATGCAGTAGCTGACTTAACCCTCTGGGGTCAATGGATGCGCTGGCGCGTCCAAATCACTTGACCAATTTGAGACGACACGGAAACAAGATGTAGCCAATCAGAGCCTCCATTTCAACTTGTGTTGAAAGTGCAGACTTCAAGCTATATTGCAGTTTTTAAAAGTTTTAAAATCTTTTTTGCAAAACTTGTGCATAGGTTTTTTTAATTTCAAGTTGTGAAAATTATTTGTTAAATTTGTGATTGTTACAGTAAAAAATAAAGTACTTTTTTGTACTTGGATTTAGATTTAGTCTCAGATCAATCCCGTTAATGCAGTATGTCAAAATGAAAAATTAAAAGTAAATCCAGATATTAGATTGTGCTGAAAAGAATAGTACAAAACAAGGCAAGGTAAATAATTTTTAAAGGTGAGGTAAAGTAGGAAAAAATGGCCAGTTATAGTGTGGAAGAAAGAGGGAAAGTCAATATATCAGTCATCACAGGCTTCTGACTATAGAGGCTCTAGATTTGTGTTTTGAGACCTAGTTCCAGTTTAGCCATCAGAAAGGGATCCGTCTAACTCTACATCATCTCTTTACAAAAACAATAACAACTGAAATCACCAGTGATGAAACATGAAAGTCGGGACTTTTTAGATAGTTCAGGATTTTTCACCTTAAAGCTGTCTTTCTGGGTGTTCATGTTTGTCAGTGTTGAAAACACTTTTATTAAAAAAAGAAAAGTACCAAGTATGTGTGGAAAATAAGACTAGGCTTATCTTTGAGAGTTGTTTCTTAGTCTTCAGTGTCAGTTTCGGGGAAGAAAGAAATTATGTAAGAAAAAAAAAACATGAGTGTTTTTAGTTTCCCTGAAATTACTTCAGCTTCTGTAATTTAAACTTTTCCATCAAGTTTCATGAACATGGCACTTTTGTTTCTTTCTTTTTTAACTTGCTGTAGGGACAATGAGATAAAAGAGCAAACAGCACTGTAAACCTGATTCACAATGTGAAAATACTTTTGCATGTTAAAAATATATTAAAACTCTTAAAGTCTTTGTTGTGACGCTCCAAACTGAAGGCAGCAGAAACTAGTTTGCCTTTGAGATGTGATAGAACTTGTTCCACTAATGGCAAACTAAATGGACTGCACATAGTTTAGAAATATACTTACTCGTGTAATTAAGATCAAACTAACTAAAGACCAAAACACCGCAGAACCATATGTGACCAAGTGGACTTCAGGGACTAGTAGCCACAACTCATCATCACTCAGGAAGCTCCACTCTGAATTAGCAGACAAAGGTAGGGGTGGACTCCTTGGGCAAAGTGTAGGGGGCCCCGGGCAAACCTGTGCCTTTCAACATGTCACAATGGACATGTCGAACCTTGTCCAAGTCTCCCACAGGGGCAATGGTATATACAGCCCCATTCCCTTGAGGTGCCCTGAACACCTGGTAGGCAACGGAGCTCCATAGGTCCTGGATCTTGTGCCGGCCCCGGGCACTGTGATCTCGAAGATACACCAGTCGACTGACCTGTAAAGGCGCAGGGTGGACTCTCTGATCATGCCGCTACTTGAGACAGTCAGCGGCCATCGACAACCATGTCCAAGCTCCCTCAAAAGCCACTATTAACCTGGCTTGATGCTCAGCAATCCTGTACTTTTCCTGGCACTGGGTCCCGGGCCAATAGCAACGCTGCCTGACCAGTTCAGTGGTACGCTCAATATCCTGGTGCTCATGGTCCTTGTGCAGTTGTCTCAAGGTCTCAACCCCCCCACCCCCTCTTGAGACGGGAAGGCCCCAGTCTACAGCTTAGTAGCAGAGGGTAACACCGCAGGACACCGAGCCTGCTGAAGCAGAGTTGGAACTGAAGTCCCAGGCACCACACTCTTGACCAGGCTAGAGCCTGTCTCATACTGTTGAGAGAGAATGTCAGGATTCCCATTGCTGCGGCCCGAGTTGAAGTTGAAGTCGCTCCACCAGAACTCAGACCAGCGCTGTACTGCCAAGTTTCTAAGTTGTTGCAGCTCCTCTTCCATGGCGATAATCCTAGACAAAATGTCTGTGAAGGTTCTCAGTCATCCAGGTCATCGTAGTCTAAGGAGCTTGGAAAGAAAAGCGTCTGGACTTCTTTAAGTTGCTTGAAGATGTTTCACCTCTCATCCAAGAAGCTTCTTCAGTTCTAAGGTCAAATGGTGGAGAGTCCCAGATATAAACCTAGTGTGAGTGACCCCCACAGAGGGGATTAGAGGATCATCATGGGGTCCTTTTGTCCCTCTGTGGGGGTCACTCCCACTAGGTTTATATCTGGGACTCTCCACCATTTGACCTTAGAACTGAAGAAGCTTCTTGGATGAGAGGTGAAACATCTTCAAGCAACTTAAAGAAGTCCAGACGCTTTTCTTTGCAAGCTCCTTTGAATCCTAGACGAACCAAAAACAAGGGAAAGTTAAGGTAGTGAAATGCTAAAATCCTGTTTCTATTCTTCCTGAACCTGGATTCTGCTGTCTTGTCTACAATCAACCACAAAAAAAAGTCTTCAAATACTATGATCAGTACCTAAATAAAACAATTTACGAGACCCTCAACCTCAAATGTGCATCCTGTCGAACATAAATGAAGCATCAGGTCCCAGAAACTGATCCCTGGGGCACAGTGTGCTCAGTAACTGGAAAGCAGAAGATCTCTGAGTAACTTAACAATGAATTCCATGTTAAGAGGGATGTGAGCAGTTATCCAGTGGGTAAGAGAATCTTAAGAGAAATATTAATGGTGGGATAGTTTGAAGAACACTTGAGAAGATTCTCTGCAAGCTGCAGTGACTGAATACCTGAATTATTGTTTTTTTTAACCACTTTGAAGAGTCTCCTCAATAGATACAGTAAGAGTTTCCATCATAACAGATACTGTTCAGTTTTCTGACTAAAACTGAAACACCGAGTACAGACTTTCACTGACTGAAATTTACATACAAAGTGCTTGGATTTTTATTTTCCACTTTGTTGTGCTTATTGCTGCACAACAAAGCACCTTGCAGGGATTGTTCCCACGCTGGCAAAAGTTTACTGCAAATGATAAATGATGCTATATTTTGTAAAACAACATTTTATCGCCTATTTTTAACAACTTTCTCAGGGGCAGACCTAAAGAAATGTTCTTAGGGTGGCATGAGGGCAGCAGGGAAGCTACTTTTTTCACACAAAAAAGTCAGAAATCTGTAGTGTTACGAAAAAAAATTATATATTATCACCAAAAATGTAAAACAAATTTTTGATGTTTCACTGTGTTAATGCACTTATCTTCATGCTTTTTCCAGAGTGTACTAATCAAACATCTGCACTCAAAAAAAATGAAATTGGGTGGTTGTTAGATTTACAAGATTGAAACTTCTAATTTGAACAAAATAATTTAACATTTCTATGGTGAACATAATTAAATCAAATAGACAATTTGATGTAAGCTACCAATCAGTGTAAAATTAAAACAAAAAACCAAAAAATATCTTTCACATCTCGTAAGTCTTACACGAAATAAAAAAATACATTTTTTTTATTGCGCCATGTGTGCAGAGTGTTAGATTTTTTTAGTGCTGGCTTGATATTACTAACAAATTGGGTGCATCAACACCTGATATATGGATAACATCTATAGAGGTGCATATTAGTGATGTGTCCTGTGTGTCGAAGCTTCGAATCGTGCGTCGGGTAATCGCGGGGGCGTTTTTCTGAAGCGCGTATCGAGGCTTGCTTTGATTACGTATGCAGTGATGTTCGAGGCCTCGCGGGCAGTCCGTACCACGTGACTGATTCAGGGACTGGTTCACCGGTTCGCGCCAGATTCGAAATAACATGGGCAGGAAAACAGCTGATTCCCCATCACACCGTGTTGTGGAATTGGATTACGTATGTGCTACATAGTTACTTGTGCATTTCTTCTTCGATGGAACCAGCAAGGAAGAGATTTTTTTTTTTTTTTTTTTAATTTTGTCTCTCCTAATAAAGTATGCACACAGTAATAAATATCACAAATGATAAACACCAAAATATAAATAAACAACACTACACATCCTATAATCTGATTTCTGTCTTTTAGTTTATTAAAAAGTGAAGCACCAAACACTAGTTTGTGTCATTATCCAGATGTACATAAGGTTTACATATCATTATAATCAAAGAGCCCGCTTCACTTGAATTGTCCACTTGATGGCGCAGTAGAGCAAATGAATCATCACAATGCTTCGAACCATGAGTCGACCAATTGGATGGAAAGCTTCAGTTCATCATGAGGCTTCATCTCACCATCACTAGTGCATATAGCCAAACCTTTACAGGCTTGCTGTCGGATACTTGTGCACCCCTGCCTCCTCAGTGCCATGTGAAAGTGTTTTTTTCTGAAGCTGGAGGGGTTATTACGAAAAAAAAAAGGGGGGAAACTCACTGAGTCCAAGCACAGTGGAAAAAAATATATTATTTCTTAATAAGACTGACTAAAGTTTTCAGGAGCACAATCACTGTGTCATCATTTGAAAACACTGCAAAAGTTTTACATAAACGTCTCCTGTCTGATTGGATTTATTTAAAGAAGAGGGCGTCACTAAGTGACAAGATTTGTGACCAGCAGGGAGGGGCTGTGTGCACACGAAGCCTCAAGAAACTTAGATGAAAAAAAAACTTACATAAAAACAAATACCGGAAATCACTTTAGCAGAGACCTTGAATAATAATACAATTAGTAATAGTATAAAGAGCAGTAATGCTATTACTAGTTTAGTCTCTGTAGTTTTTCCTCCAGGTCATTAGGTGGCGATGATCCGGCCGATAAAATTAAATCACATGATTTCCGGCGGAACGTTAAGAAAAAATAACAAAACAGGGTGGTATGGCAAAGAGGTTGTGATGAAGCCAAGGCATAAAGCTCAGTTACCGTTGATATTACTATGTGTAGCGTTCGGATTAGGAGGTGAAGGAGCGGACACCGAGGGGAAGCCAATGTTAGCCAGTATCGCATTGTTTTGTGCACCATGAATTTACGAGGGCTCTTTCAGGACTTCAACCCCAGGTAACGTAGCTGCGTCTCAGCTAGCACCGTAGCTAGTTAGCATGGATTAAGTGTTCGGTGAGATAGTCTCTCTGCTGTTTGGAAAAGAAAAAGTAAAAAGCAGACTCATTATGCGTGTGGAAATCACGTTCTCTGGTTTCTGGTTAACCTACAGGGATACCTCTCAATAAAGTAACTAATGCTAACTAAAACCTAACCAAGGCCCGGCTAGCAGGCTAGCTGTTACCACCGATGATTTGCTAGTTAAAGACAATTTAGTGTTGTCTACAGTGGATTGTGGCTCTAGTTATGTCATGTTTCCTTTTGTTTCAATTGCCACTTTTCGGTAAAAACAAACAAACAAAATAAAAAATGATTAAAATAAAGTTATTTGGCATTTGTGCACATATAGTAGGTATGGGTACACAAGAAATACTGTTCTAAAATGTAACCAAAATTGTATTTGTTAAAGTTGTTCTTATGTTGGCCTGCTTTTCTTAAATTGGAGCAAGTTTGTCCACATGATTGCTGACAGCTAAGACTCAATACCCTACATGCTGCACTCAACATATCTATCAAACTACCTGTCAGAAAACAAAGTTTTAGAAATCTGTCAAAAACTATTCTAAGCTCTAAGGCAGGGGTGTCTGACTCCAGGCCGCTAGGGCCAGAGTCTGCAGGCTCTAGATATCACCCTGGGTCAACACACCTGAATCAAATGATTAGTTCATTACCAGGCCTCTGGAGAACTTCAGGACATGTTGAGGAGGTAATTTAGCCATTTAAATCAGCTGTGTTGAATCAAGGACACATCTGAAACCTGCAGGACCCTCGAGGCCTGGAGTTCAACACCTCTGCTCTAAGCGTTAAACCATTACACAAAGTTTTAAAAGGGATTTTTGTAATTACCATTGGGTTATGGCAGTTGTGGTATAAACCTGTCTAATACAGTTGTTAAGCATCTTATAATAAATTTTCAAGTGGGAGAAAATGAGCTTTCCATATTTGCCTTTAACTATAAAAACTGCAAAGCTGCATCTTTTTTCATCATCATGTCTTTCATTTTTCCTCTCTTCTGTTGCAGCAAGTTCCTAATCTATTCTTGCCTGCTGCTCTTCTCCGTGTTGCTGTCCTTGAGGCTGGATGGAGTTATCCAGTGGAGCTACTGGGCTGTGTTTACGCCAATATGGCTGTGGAAGCTGTTGGTCATCATCGGGGCGTCCGTGGGCACCGGAGTCTGGGCCCACAACCCTCAGTACAGGTTAGACTCTCTCACTTGTATGTGAATTGGTAGTTAGTGTAGACTGTCTGTAAAAAGATAGACGTTCACTATTGCTTAGTGAAGTCCCCTTGTGAAGCTTTTCCTCAGGCTCTGTTTTATTTTCGTAGTCATTTTTACAATTCATTTTTTATTTAGTCTGACCTGAGTGTAGTAATTGAATCTGTAAAGTAAATAATGGAAGTGTTTACTGGGGTAACAGAGCGAGGGAAGCGGGGCAGTTTTCCCAAAGTCTCCTGTAGCATCAGAAATGTTTTTTTGCAAGCAGAGGAGTTGTTGCCTGCTGGACAGTGAAAAGAATGCAGGGTCGGCTTCACTTTCTCAGAGAGAAGCTCTGTCCATCTATTCTTGCTGTCTGTGGTTTAAAGTAACTAGCAGACCCTGAACTGTGCACAGCTCTTTGCATTGGTGTTAGGTAAACAACTGTATACTGTTACATTTACCAGAGCAGTACTGATTGTTAGAGTGATGAATTTGTTAGACAAAATAAATATGTAAATATGATGATGCTCACCCAGACTTCATCTTCTTATTGTTGTCGTCTCGTTTTAGACTTAAATCGGTGGCTTACTTTGATCATTTGACAGATATAATCAGCGGTCGCTGGTCTGTACTACAAATATTAAAATTTGGGCTGATGGTTAAAATTCATAGCTTAACGAATGTGGCATGTGAACACAGTCATAAGTTTGTCACATGGTGCTCAATGTAACTGCCAATATTAATGATTTGTACACCCTATAAGGATGTTGACATTTCCATTACCCTGGGGAATGTTAATGAATTCATCTAGGAGAAGATTGGGAACATACGTTTAAGTATGGTGATAGCAGCAGCCCAGGTTCAGCTTGAATGCTGAGATCAGGGCACCTGAAGTGTTTTAACCTTTATGATGACCTCTGTCAGGGCTGAGGGGGAGACGTGTGTGGAGTTCAAGGCCATGCTGATAGCGGTGGGGCTCCACGTCCTGCTGTTGATGTTCGAGGTGCTGGTGTGCGATCGGGTAGCGAGAGGAAACTACTTCTGGCTTCTCGTCTTCATGCCACTCTTCTTTGTGTCACCCGTTTCCGTAGCAGCGTGCGTCTGGGGGTTTAGACACGACCGCTCTCTTGAGGTAAGGCGTCTGATTTTTATGAGGAAATTCAGAAACTATGATCGTAAAATATCACAAAACTACACTTTTCCAGCTGTTTGTCAAGATTCAGTGTCAAAAGATACAACAGTGAGGGGTTTGTATTTTTGTTATCCTCAAATGTTTTATTCATCAATCTTTAGTCAGAGTTGTTTGAATTAAAGCCTGATCCGTGTCTGAAGTCTTCTGCATACTGTTCTTGCATTATCAGACTCAACTCAGGCAAAGTTGCACTTTTTTAAACATCGTGTATGAAAAAGCAAGAAATGGTCTTAAGGGTAGTGCTTTCTGTGAGTTGAAGGTGTTCGTGACGTGTGAAGGTCTTGGCCAGCTGTGAAGCGTTTGTATGTTCTCCCAATGCCGGCGTAACTCTTGGTCTCCAACAACACTGGTTGTTTTTGTTGCATCTTCTGCATGGCTTTAAATCCCACTGAGAGTGTTCATATGTAGGATGCGTGTAACAGAATAGGCAGTTTAATCAAAGTACAGTCCTGAACTTCTGTCCTGATTGTTTCTCCCTGTCTTCCTCTCCTCAGCTGGAGGTGTTGTGTTCAGTAAATATTCTGCAGTTCATCTTCATCGCTCTGAAGCTGGACAAGATCATCAACTGGCCTTGGCTGGTGAGGCACACAAAACATGCCACTTATTGTGTTTCCATTGTGACCACAATCTGTGCTGGTCCTGAAGCCCTCTTTGAACTTGCTTTAATGACACCCTGCCTGTGTTTGTGTGCTGCAGGTGGTGTGTGTCCCACTGTGGATCCTCATGTCCTTCCTGTGCCTTGTTGTCCTTTACTACATCATCTGGTCAGTCCTCTTTCTCCGCTCCATCGACATCATCGCCGAGCAGCGGCGAACTCACATCACCATGGCGATCAGCTGGATGACTATCGTCGTACCGCTTCTCACATTTGAGGTGAGGCGTGAAGTCGGCATCATCTCGTGTTGTTTAAAATGGCTAGCTGTTTGGTCTCCAATGTAAAGGCCAAGACTCAGCAGTCCATCTGCATCTTAAGGATAAAGGACACTCTTTCAAGGATGCCAATGTTCACATTTTGGACAGAGAGGACAGATGGTTTGAAAGAGGAGTGAAAGAAGCCATCTATGTCCACTGTGAGCGACCATCTTTGAACAGAGGCGGTGGTTTACGACACCAACTCTCTGCCATCTATAATCCAGTTTTGAGATCCCTTCCCAGACGCCTTAACGCCCACTCACATCCTGGGCCATCTGACCTCAGGAAGGTGGGGCCAGGTTTCACAATGAGCTCACCCGAAACCCTGGCTGATTGTGACCCACACCCCTTTTCACATCTAGGCTTATGTGATTAGGTAGAGGATCATTAGGGGGTCCTTTTGTCCCTCTCGGGGGGGAAACTCCCACTAGGTTTATATCTGGGACTCTCCATCATTTGATCCCAGAACTGAAAAAGCTTCTCGGATGAGAGGTGAAACGTCTTCAAGCAACTTAAAGAAGTCCAGACGCTTTTCTTTGTAAGCTCCTTAGACTGTTACAGTCTTTGGCTCATGCTCGTCTTCTTTCTTTTCATCTTTCTTGTTTTTAATAAATACAAACTAAAATATATTGTAAAGCGAGCTGGAGAGAATGGCGGATAAAAAGCCTTGCAAACTAAGGCACAGTTGAACAGTCTAAAGTGGGCAGGCACAGGCACTTAGACCATAAAGACAGACGCTCCTGTGGTGTCTGGTTGGTAGAGTCAAAAATCGCTGCACACATGCATGTTTTTTCCTCCCAGCAGCAGGATGTCTGATAACATTCACATGTCTTTACAGATCCTTCTGGTGCACAAGCTAGACGGTCACAACAGCCTGAGCTACGTGTGCGTGTTCGTCCCTCTGTGGCTCTCCCTGCTCACACTCATGGCCACCACCTTCGGCCAAAAGGGAGGAAACCACTGTGAGTATCTGCAGCTGGACTTGTGGTCCCTGCTGCTGCTGTTGTTTCAGAAATCCCACAACTTTCCCTTAATATAGCTTCATTAAAACTTTTATCTTTCGATGTTTGTCATTTCTCGGACTCCAGCAAATAATGTTCTATGAAGCTGCTGGTTCTGTAAATAATTTGGTCTGTAAAATGTGAGGAAAAATAAATGAAAAGATTATATTTTGACTTTTTGATTGACCTGAGAGTAAATGAGAGGAGGGTAAATTTCCTTTTAATTATTTATGTGGTCATATTTTAATAATATTAAACTTTGTCTGCAAATCAAAAGCTTTTCATTGTTTCTCTCTTCTGCTCCGTCCTTATTTCCGATCAGGGTGGTTCGGCATCCGGAAGGACTTCTGCCACTTTCTGCTGGAGCTCCTTCCCTTCCTGCGAGAGTATGGCAACGTGTCCTATGACCTTCAACGTAGTGAGGACCCCGAGGCGGCCGAGGATCTGCCCGTCCCTGAACCGCCGCCAAAGATTGCCCCCATGTTCCACAAGAAGACCGGCGTGGTGATCACGCAGAGCCCCGGGAAATACTTCGTCCCGCCACCCAAACTCTGCATCGACATGCCGGACTAATGGCGGGTCAAAGCATGAGCAGTCGTGGGTGCCGAACTAAAAAAGCCAAAACCGCTTCAGAGACTGTTTCTTTTGTTTTGTTTTAAATCCACTCTCCACTGAAGGATTTTGGTCCCCCCCCACCCTGAACTGTGCATCAGCATGCCCAGCACGGGCAATCCACTTGAACTAAAACGGCGATGGATCCAAGATCCCCGCTGTCCTCCTGACTTGCTGCCTTTAAAGGGTGAAATCATGGAACCCACGAAGGGACAGCTTTGTTTTTCACCTCTCGCTGGAGCCACAGTGTTGTTGCTGACTCCCAGTTGTATCTGTGGTGAGGAAACATCCAAGACTCTATTGGATCTAAACTTCAGGGTGACATGATGCTGACATCAGTGAGAACTGGATGCGTGTAGACTTTAAATGTTCGCTCTGAACTGCTGTAGATCTTTGCTTTATGTTCAGAGGATGTTAAAAACAAAATCAACACTTTTTGGGTTTGTGACGGGGACCATTGGAGAGGCTCCATACAGGGATCAATGTAACCCTGTCCTTTCAATTCTCTCTTCATCATTTAGGTGTTAAAAAAAAAAAAAAAAAACAAAAAAAAAAAGGGTGTGGGGCTCAGAGGAAAAGTTTCTATCTTTTTTGTTCAGGGCTGCCTTGGAGCAATACTTGTGTGTCAGTGCATTGAAGCAGCTGTTGGGCTGCTTTCTGATTGCACATTTGGAGAAAAGATTCACAGGGCTTATATGTAGGGCTGTGCAAAACTACACGATCCCCAATACTCTGCCCCAAACATGCAAGTTGTTTAAACGAATTAGTTTGGCTAAGAGGGAACTTCTTCTCAGCCACCCCAAACGGGAGGAAAGAGTAAAGTTTTGTTTTCCAAAGCGTTCGTGCACTCTGCAAGCATTGCTTTAAGACTACCCTTGAAGAAAAAAAGCATCTTTTCTTTAAAAAGAAAAGGAAATAGCACTTTGTTACTATGTTCCAGGAGGAACCCAGTTTGACTCGTTGGATTTTTCTATTCCTGTTTAGTTTTTGTTTTTGTAAATAACACAACTTGTCAAGTTAGGGACCATAGCGCTGACGAGAGTGGGTGGGGGTAAAAAAGTAAACGTAAATGCACTCCTGATTTTTGATTGAGGATGGTAGAAAAGATTGCACAGCCAATCTTATGAATGCAATCTGTGTGACTGCAATTTTAAGGTGATGTAGCATCCTTAACATTAAACTGACGGCTTGGGTTTTTGATTGAAGAAGTAAGGAGTTGAGCAGAGTTTAGAAGCTAACACATATCTGCATTAAGTCTAACCGTGAAAATAAAAATCTTGACCTGTTCAGGAGATAAAGACAGCGAGCCCTCCCCTCTTCTTTTTTTTTTTTTTTTTTTTTTTTAAACTCTCCCTTCTATGCTGCCATTAGTTTCTTCTCGTCATTGCTGGGGGATTGTCAGGTGTCACTAAACATACCGGGTTTTTGTTGTCTGTATATTTATTTCAGAATTAAACTGAGAAAGTAATCCAGCCCTGAATTATTCTTCACTGTGATCGTGCCACAAACAGTTCCCGTGCTGCGCTCTGGTCTAACAGTGCTTCAGTCGGCATGCAGCAGTCTGTCTCTGCCTCTTGGATCACTGATTGACTTCTTTCTGTAAAGTGGGTGAATGTCAGAGATCGATTCTATGGGTCTGACACTGAAATATGATATTCAATGTTTTCTGGGATTAAACTCCATTGTCACGAGACAGAGCGATGTCACATCATGTTTTGTTTTTGGGCCGGAGGTCCATGGAAAGAAAAAAAAAAAAAAAAAGAGTAGTATCTTTAGGATCTTCACCAGCAGCCCATCACAAAATACATTTGTCCTTATTTCTTTGGTCGACTCTATTAAAAATGGTAAAGAGGACACAGTTTACCAGGAATAAAAGTATTCTTGCACCAACATGTTGACTCCCAAGCTGATTCCCTTAGTTGACATAGCATGTGTCAGCATTGGTGTGTCCTTAAAAAAATTTGAGAAAACTTGGTAAGTGAAGGACCAAAGAAGCAACAGGCCTAAAAAAACTAGTTGATGAGCGGTATCCGTAGTTACGTCCTTAAGAAATTCAATCATTTAATTTCATTTAAATAGCGCGAATTCAAAGCAACAAGGTAAAGACGATAAGGAAAAAAAGACCTCATCGCCCATATTAGACAGCTGTAGAAAAATTTGAGTTTTAATAGTTTAATTTCACCAGCAGCGAGTAAACTCATCGATAAAACCTGTGGCCGTGTAGCAATCTAATACTTACCATGCTCAGAAATGCAGTTTTCAAATCAAGGTTAAACTTTGGCTCTTCATGTTTGATGTGTTAAAAGCTCTTATCAGGTAATAGCAGCTCCTGAAGACCTCCTGGGTACAAGGCTCCACTCCCATAAGTGTGCACGAATGAGCAGTAACGCTGGACAAGCTGGAAAGGTGCAAGCTGGCTTACAGCTTTAAGACTTCAGCGTCTGGGCACTGGATTTGGATTCTGACTAGAAAAAGTTATTTAAAATAAACTTTATTTGTGCACTAATGGGCCGTGTGAACTTCTTCAAACAGGAATCTTTTATTAATATCAAAATATAGCAGTGTCTTGACTTTTATATACACTTTTACATAATCATACTCAAAATGATGCTGTTCAAGTAAAGGAGGACCTAAAAGTTAATGACTGTATAATTCACATTGTTGAGTATACTTTGGGACCACCTCCAGGGCCGCCTTCATGTCAGAGCTCCTTGTGTACAGTAGAGGTGATAAACTGTTCTGCTCAAAGCTGGACCCAGGTTCCTGAAAAACAAGCCAACAGGAGAAAGCATGAAGCATTCACACACACACACACACACACACACACACTCAAGGTACTGTAGTGGTTTGTGGTGGTCAAAGTATCAACACTGGAAGTTCATGACATTGATTAAACCTCTCTTGTAATTCTTCCATCGCTACCTTTCTCTCCACAGCCATGCTAATCCAGTTGCGTATTAATATTCTCTCCAGTGTGTCCACCATGAACAAGTCCAACTTATTGCCGGCAATCTGAACAAAGCTCTTATCACACTTGTACAAGGATCAGAAAGTCAGATATTCTATACTTGTACCGTGAGAGGTCAAATGTCTTCTCCACGTCTGCAAACCAGATGCAGACTGGCTCTGAATTTAAGCCACATTATTTTTCTTGAAGCTGAGGTTGAACTAGTCGATCCAGCACCCTGCCACAGACCTTCCATCAAAGCTGATCTTGCTCAACACACCCTCCGGTCCCCTTTCTTCAAAAAGGGGGAACGCCACTCCAGTCAAAGGGCACTTTGTATCACATCCACTATACCACAGCATGGGCAGGAAGCTTCTTTCCCTTCCTGACGTGTCTGTCAGAATCACTTCAAGACTGACAAAAAGTTTTATTCCATTGCCTTTCCAAATTCCTTCCACAGCCATATTTCTGCCTACGAGCCCCTTCCTCAGACCTGGCATCTCTGGTCACACTCAAATACTACAAACACCACTGGAAGAAGCCAGGAAAAAATGTGAAACTGTATTTACAAACCTTTTGAGCTTCCCGTATCGGATCGAGGAGAGGAGTTTCTCTTTCTCTGCTTCACTTGTGCACTGTTCATATGCTGTCAGAAGACTGAAAATGACAGAAAAGACAAAGATTTAATAAATAATCCTTCATATCTTACATTAGTATGGAGACACAGCGTGACTGCTCTGACATATTTAGTTATTTTGTTCTGGGGCCATGCTATTCAGTCAGCATCTAATGACCTACTGCCATACTGATTTTTTTTAAACATCAGGTGCAGATCTTTTAAATATTCCTGCAATCAGATCCACATATCCTGAGGGTGCCTTCAGTTAGTGTGTTTTTTTGGAACAAGCTGCCTGCTGATCAGAGAGCAATTAAATCTGTGCCGATTACAGATGTGCACAATACACTCCAGACAAAGAAGAAGAAAAACAAGCCACACACTAAACGATATGATATGAAAATGCATTAATGCAAAAGACGTATTATTAAAATGTGGCAACTACCTCAACAAAAATTTAAACTTGAAATGATAACAAAACAATAGATCATCCATCCGTCCACCCGTTCTGAGCCCTTCCCAAATGACTGAACTCCTCACCCCATCTCTAAGAGAAAGCCCAGCCACCCTTTGGAGAAAGCTCATTTCTGCCGCTTGTATCCATGATTTCGTTCTTTTACGTTCAAAATAACTAATAACAAACAAATTAACAGAATTCTCCACAACAGCTCCACCTGGTGGCAGACGACCACACTGGCCATCATTTAAAATGTTAACGGATTAAAGCTGCTTGTTGATTTGATTGTACACTTCTTTATGACGCACAGGAGGAAATAGCCCTAATCTAACAGGCAGCAACAATAGATAAGGAACTGTAACTATTGGAGATCATAATCCCTCCTTGTCTTTATTTTCGTCTCTCTCTTGGCTGTTAACTTAAGATAAGCAAATCAGGAACCCCGGTGAGCTGTGGAGTATGCAGTATGCTGTACTACCAGCTACCTGTGTGGCGTGCTGTAGTGTTCCAGTATAGCAGCTGCTTTGTCTCCAGACAATCCGCTGATCTGCATCAGCTGTCTGGCAAACACTTCTCTCACCGTCTGACACTACAGGGGAAGAAAGAGTGAAGCCAGGATTAGAGACGATCACCAAGACAACCAGTTTAATTCAGGCTTTTGAAGCAGATTCACACCTTGTTTTTGACTGCACCGTGGTTGAACTCTGCAAAAGACATAAGGGAGCAGGAGGGGAGCCCTCTCTCCTCTTCGTCACTGCCTCCATCGCCCTCCAGCTCTCTGGAGCGACAGATCAGCGTTCGGTTCTGAAAAAGGTTTAAACAGGAAAAAAGCAAAAGTTACAGTTAAGAAAGATGTAAGGCTGATTTTATGTTATGTTAACAGTAAAATGATCCTTATGGCTCAATTAACAAGTGTTGTCATGCAGTAGAGACGTGTGCACAGGTGGAAACTGGTGCTGCCTAATCTCAATGTGACAGCATATATTCAGATGTAAATCTTACCAACATCGACACAGTGGGAAACGAGGATGAAACAGTTGCAAGGTTTCATGCACCTTTTGACTGTGGTTGACTGCACCACAGAGGTGGTCCCCTTGCCATCCACAACTGGTCAGGATCCACCGCACCACTGCAGATGACCCACAAGCTAACAGGATGTGCGAGCAGTTTCACAGGTCGCTTAAGGCTGTGCTCCATGCTTCTCTAACAGATGGCAACTGGGTTGGACCACCTCCAGTGGGCTTTTGCTGGGGCTGCGCTCTGCAGTTAAGGAGGATCTTGGTGCCCCCACCCCAGTGCTTTGATTCAAGTGGACTTGCTTCGTGCTCCTGGTCTGGTGCACCTTTGCCCAAAAGACTTCAGAAACTTTAAAAAGTTTGTTTTCGTCAGGCATGATGCCCATAGGACACCATGCGTCTGAGACTCGACATAGGGAGACTATATGTGTTGATACACTTAAACCCGCACACATTATTGCGGACAATCAAGTAGTGACAGCCCAGGTCCCCCGCCGCAGCCGCCCACCTTCCACAGGGTTAAGGGTTTTCCCCCTAAGAGCGCCGCTCAACCGACAGAGCTCGAGTTTTCTTCAGCCTTTCCTGACCGCCCAAACCAGCCTCATTCTCAGGACAGAGCTTCCTCTACCAGTTCTCTGCCTCCCAGGTTCAGCCGTTTGCTTAAGCCCAGGGTCCTGGACTAATAGGAGACCCCACTGGGTGTTGGGAGGGGGAAGCACCACTAGGTGGCTCCACTCACACCCAGTGTGTTAGAGTTTTCACGCCTTGAGTGTTCAGCTGTGTGAAGCCCAGATTAAAATATTGGGCTCTCTCATGTCGCCCTTACATAACTCCACAATGTAAAATTGGAACATGTATCTTTTTGTGTTTACCTGGTACAGTTTAGTCAGGAATCGTGTCATGATGGTGAGGTACGCCGCCGACTCCCTCACATCCTGCACTCTCTTCACAAAGAAACCGTCAACCACCTAACACACACACACACACACACACACACACACACACACACACACACACACACACACACTATGTAAATACCATACACATTAAACATGGTTAATTTTTAGTTAAAAGTCGAGGTTAGAAAATAACTATGTTGTGTGTTTTGTGTGTTTATTTGTTATGGCGCTGGTCATTAATAGCTCAGAGCCAGACGAGCAATGCTGTGATTACATCTAATCATGATACGAATGGTAAAAGAAAATTAATGAAACTCAAATATCGGCAAGGAAACAAAAATTAGACAAAATATAAATCTACTGTCACTGGTCGCCTCACTAGCTACACCTGCTCGACTGGTCTGACGCTTCTCAATTTCTGCTGCAACTTTCTGATGGAAAGATAAAAATTTAAAGTAAACAACAGGAAAGCATGGATCTTTCTCGCCAAAGTTTCGGGCTGATGATGTAAGGGTGTGGGGATATTTTCTTGGCACAATTTCGGCTCCTTAGTATGGTAGAGATGCTACACAGGTGGCACAGCGTACCATCTTCTGATGGCTGCGTCCAGCAGGACACCACAACATTTGTTTCAGTTTGAGAGTGACCCATGTGGCCCCACGTGTGCACTCTACCTGTGTGTTGACTATGGCCTGCTGCAGTGTAGTTTCAGGCAAGCTCAGGTGAGAAGCAGCTGATCCACACTCCTCCACTAAATAGATGGGCTTATGAAGACCGCACCTCTTCAGTCGGAACTGACGGAGGGAAGAAAACAGACGAATGAACAAAAGCAGGAGGTGCTGCAGGCCGACGCGAGACGAGGAACAAGCACCGGGTTCTGATGATGTCACTACTTTATGTTTTCCAGTTCATACTCATATAAATTGAACTCAGTTTGGGTTCATCTTGCTTGTAAAAAGCACAAATCATCACCTGTAATTTTGAAGGCGGCGTGCCACCTCACCGATTAATAACTGTATTGGATAAAACCGGGCTGCACACCGACCTTCTGTTCCCTGAAGCGTCCGTCGATGATGCTGCCGCACAGGTCGTCCATCCTCTTCCTCTCCACTATGTAGTCAAGGACCAGCTCCCTGCCTACAGGCGCTCGCAACTGACCTGAGACAGAACAATCCTCCCTGTAAGTTAAACAGGCGTGGCGCGGGATCCCTCCCATCAAACATCAACACTCCCACTCTCTCCTCCTGTATGTGTTACCTGCAACAGGTGCCACCTTTTCCCGAGCCACCCACAGGAAGTCCCCGACGTTTAGTTTCCTGATGTCAAAGTTGACTCCATTTCTCTGAAGCTCTTTCACCAGCTCCTGCTTACGATGGTGACTCCCACTACATAACAAATAAATACATACACAATTCAATTTTATTTATTGAGGTGCTTCACATGGTAAGATAAAGATCCTACAATAATACGGTGAAAACCCAACAATCAGACGATCCCCTATGAGAAACCACATGGCGACAGTGGGAAGAAGAACTCCCTTTTAACAGGAAGAAACCTCGAGGACTGAATGGAGCACAACATGGTTGTAAGAGCAGTTATCGCATGAGAACACAGTAACAACAGTTAGGTCAGTAAATGTGAATGACTGTGATAAATACTGCTGATATTAATACACATTTTTATACGTACACGGCTTTTAATATATTTAAATTCATCAGTAACATCAGTAGCGTGTTTCTTACATGTTAGAAGGCAGATCTCTTACCCAGTGGTCTCGATGAAGTCAACACAGAGCATAATTTCATACGTTCCGGGTAGGAGACATTCTGCGTTCGGCTTTCTGCTTGTCGTCATCGTCGTCTGTGAATCCTGTGGTTTCCCCGATGAACGCACGTCGTCCACGTCGCAGCTAACCTCAGTGACGGTGGGTTGTCTCTCTGCAGGGCTGTGAAAAGAAGAGGAATGCTTTATTCAAAGAGGGAAATAAAACAGGAAAAAAATAAGGAGATGAGGATTCAATCTTTTAGTTTCCACTCACTGTATTCTGTTCTCCTCCTTCTCTTCTTCATCTTCATCACTACCAGTGAGGTCTACGACGGGATCATCTTCCTCAGTCGCCTCTAACTCACTCCTAACCGCCTCTCTGTCCCCGTCTGTGTTCGTCTGCTCTGCGGATGCCAGTCGCTCGGCCAAAGTCAGACCTCCTTCTGTCAGAGAATACCTGAAAGAAGCACAAAGGCAAAGAAAAAATACTGCATGGTGGATTACATCTTTGTGGTCGTTGGCAGAGTTTAAATAAAGTAGAGCTGAAACAGCAACAACTGTTAAGTTTTAGCAGCAAGTGCGACAACAAAAACCAGCCAAGAAGCATCTTTGTCAAATACAGCAGAAGAGAGAGACTAGAAATTATTTGATTTGTTAACAGTCTGATTACTAAGTTGATCCTAATTTCAGTCAAAATTACACCGATTCTTTTTCTTCTTACCAAAGCAGATCATCTGCTTCCACCTCACCCTATCATCCTCCTCCAAAACCCTCTGCAGGTCCTCCTACACTACATCCATGAAGCACCTCTGTGGCCACCTTTCCTCCTGCCTGCCAGCTCCACATTCAGCATCTACTATCCATCTCAGCCCCACCTCTTTGTCTTCAAGCCTGAGACTTCAGCCTGTCCCTCTGATGCATTCATTCTAATCCTGTCCAAATAAGTCAAAAGCTTAATTTCTAAAAAACACATTTTACTACCTAAATTAGCTGCACTTAAAACACTCAATACGAAAATAAGCCGACTTCTACAAGACTAAAAGAAAAGACGTGAGGTTACAGTAAAAGCACTGACACGCTTCAAGCAGCCGTACCTTGCAGGATTGTGAGTCTTTATCACCAGGTTCTTCTGGATCAGAGTGCTGACTGAGCTCCAGGCGGTGTACTTACTGCCTAAATCAGGCTGCAGACAGAGAAAATGAAGGATGGACACTTCACAAGAAGACAGCGTGCATGCAGACGGATGAAGAACACATGAGATCGAAGTGAAAGCACTCACCACAGTGAACGATTTGTCACAGAGATGCTGAGCTTCTGCCTGCAGCTCCATCTTAAACATGTAACCTTTACTACCAGGGACCTAGACAGAAAGCACACGGCGGTAATGAAACACCGGTTTAACACTGACTGATGCTGCAGTAGTTGGAAGAAAGACGAAAAATCTACCTGAGTTTCTTTGTAAAGAGTCAGCAGCACAGCATAGCCCCCGGATCTCTTCTGGGGGACATACTCCCTCTTCTTCTTCCTCCCTCCATCTCCTCCTCCATCCTTTCCTTGATCACCTGCAGCATTTTTCTATGAGGAAAAAATAGTTACACACTGTAATGACAATGGAAACATCCCCTCATACTGCAAATATCTGGCTGAGGTTTTTTTGTTGTCGTTTCTGATGCTTCTACTTTTACTGTAATCACAAAACGCATTTATTGGTGTGAAGGAAAATATTTATTTCCATGAATCTCCTCTTTGTTTCCAACTTTACCTTTTTGGATGGAGCCAGGATGATGTTATTGTCTGATCGGCCAGGAGGGGGCGCTCCTTTGGGGAGAGCGTGTATAGAAGCGTCAGCACCTGGAGCAGAGGAACAGGTGAAGACACAGGAGCTGGGTAAACTGGTTGGTTTGTGATACGTGATTTTCACAGAGTAAATATCACTTAGAGGTCACTCGACAAGGCTCACACGTCTCTGCAATGGTCTGACCAAAGAACACGTTACCTGTTCCACTGATTATTTTTTTATTTATCTTTTTTGTTAACAACTCCCTAGTTTTACTAATCTCAGAATCTCTTTACAGAGTCCCACCATGATAGCTTCTTTGTTTAGTGAGATGCTGTATAGTGAGAAATAAAAGAGGATTACTTCAGTTTGCCATGTATTCTTTCAGCTCAATATATGTTGATGTTTGTTTGTTTTACAGGGTAAAACATACCTGACATTAATGATAATGTTACAAAACTGCTTTCAGTGATCTGGGGTTAAGCGTCCATTAAAAGCTCACTTCCTCTACTTTAAACAGACTAAATATTTGTTCCTTTAATGTTTTATGATTTGATGCAAAACTACAGACATTGAACACAACATAAGTTTATTGAGAGGTCAACAATTACATGAATACAAACTTCCAGATTTGCAAAGCAAACTTTGCAATGATGCATTTTTTGTATGATTTTCTACAGTTTTGCTCTTAATTCTACTTTTTAATCACAAGCTCATTTTGTTTGATTGCCTGATCATTGAGGACATACAAAAGCCAGAATGATCAGGCTCCATTATATCTGAAAAGAGCACTTCTCTCTCAGACTGCCGGCTTACTTGTGGTTCCTAGGATAGGATTTAAAAGTAGAATGGGAGGCAGAGCCTTCAGCTTTCAGACCCCTCTTCTAATTAGACAGACACCCTATCTAATTATTAGTTTAGGTTTAAAACCTTCCTGTTTGATAAAGCAAATAGTTAGGGCTCGATCAGGTGACCCTGAATCGTCCTTTAATAGTGCTTCTAAAAACTTCTAAAGAAAGGCTACTCTGGGACTTCCCATGATGCACTGAGCCTTTTTTCTCCACTCCTCTCTTTTCACTTCTGATGTTTTTAAATGCCACAACTGCATTTCTGAAACTTTTGTCTCGTCTCCCTCATAGTTAGTCCTTGGTCTCTTTGTGTTGCTAATGTCAGATGGCTGCCCTTTCCTGACCCTGGTTCTGTCGGAGGTTTCTTCCTGTTAAAAGGGAGCTCTTCTTGACCACAGCTGCCAAGTGCTTGCTCATAGGGTATTGCCTGATTGTTCCTCCCTATCACTTTTAAGGTGCATTGAAGCGGCGGCTGTTGTTAATTGATGCTGTATAAAGAACTGAATTGAAACAGTGAAGAAAAGTAACACACAAGTACACATACAGTGAAATCTAGTCTAGTTCTGTGTTGTAAACATATTAGCGTGTGTTTTGGATCATCTTATCCACCCATGCGTTTGCTTCTTACCGTTCTCTCTATAATACCGTTGCAGCTTTTCATCCAGTATCTTACAGATGCCGTCTCCGAAGTTTTGGAGGATCTTTGCCTCTTTGGCGTTCTTGAGCGGCAGTGGATATTTATTCAGTGAGTTGATGGCCTTAAAAAAGACAGCAGCACACAAAAATAAATAGAAATTAGCCATTTCTGCTTTCCTGGTGATTTATATCCCTTTTAATTCCACATTGTCCATCAAAAACGGAAAGCTTGTAGACACATGGAAGGATTTTATTTGTTATATTTGTCCACAGTGGTGGTTTGTGCACCTCACAGCAAGAAGGTTTATGGTTTGAACTTGCCAGCCAGCTAGAGCCTCTTTATATGTCGTCTGTGCCTGCATGCTTCTCTCTGGGTACTCCAGCATCCTCCCACAGTCCATGCATGCATTTCAGATTAACTGGTGTTTCTAAATTGACCTTGGGTGTGCCTGTGTCTGTGTGTTAGCCCTGTGGTGGACTGTCGGCCCAGGATGTACCCAGTGATAGCTGGGGTAAGCTTCCACCCAGAAGCCAACTAGGATCCCTCTTGCTTTAAGGCGAGAGTGCTAACCCCTGCTAACCGCTACATCCTCTGTACCTTCTGGTAGGTGTATTGGATCTTTAGTCCTTTCTCCTTCGCCTCGTCCCGGAGCTCGGTGAGCCACTTGAGGAACAGCGGGTTCGGGCACGAGGGCAGGGCGCGTTTCCGACCCAACCGGACCGGCTCGGTGGCGGGCATCCCTCGGGATCTGTCGGGAAAAGCAGGAATCGATTTAGCCTGTGTAAGATAAAGTCAACCCCAAATAAAGTTTTTCAAACAAGCTACGGGAGCTCTGCGGGTTCAAAGACGTGTGTACAGACAGTTAGATCAGACAGAAATGTAAAGAGAAGTTGTGTGGATGTCCTATAATGCTGATTACCTTTCACTTGTTGACTAGGAACGGCTAGTGGCGCCTTGTATTCAAAGACACAGCCCACTTCCTTGTTGACATATGTCACGTGACACAAAAGGGACGGAAGCGCCAAAGGTTCCTAATGTGACGAGTGGCCTCTAGCGGCAAAGGAGGCAATAATAGTATAATAGTGATATAATAAACCTGTAATCTGAAAAAACTTATTTTAAAATCCAACCTTATATTTAATAACTAAAGGCAACACAGAGACATTTTTTACCTTTATAAAAATATGATACTAATTTAAAAAGAAAAAGAAAAAAGAATTGCTGGTCTCCAGCTGTCTGAAATGGTTTGTGGACTCCTTTGTTTCAGAATTATCCAGATGTATTCAGTGGATGCATGTTTCCACAGAGCCTTCCAGCATACATCACACGCCAAATAATTTGATGTTGTCTTACTGAAATATGTAAAGCTCTCCTTTGAAAAAGATGTGTAGACGTTAGCACATATACTCAAAAATGTGCAGCACTTCAGACGGGTGCACTTATGTACTGTCGTACCATCAGAGATGCTTTTGAATTGTTCACTGATAACAGGTCACATGATCTGTCTCTTCTTTAGCTGGGATGATGTCATGATTCCCAGAAAAGATTTTCAGATTTTGATTAATTAGACCACAGCAGTTTTCAGAGAATGCTGCAGTGTTTCAGCATCTTGGTTTTTGTTGTCCTTTGAAGAGGTAGATGTATGAAGATGTCTATGAGACTTTTCAACCAGAGTGTTCAACAATTCTGGAGAATGAGAGAATACCTACAGAGTGCATGAGAAGTGTAATGGTACCTATTTTTATAGCACAGGGTGATGTGCCGAGCTGTATTAACTACAGAAGGATAAAGTTGATGAGTCATACCATGAAACTGGGGGAAAGAGTTGTTAAGCAAAGCTAAGAAGCGAGTGACGATCAGTGAGCAACAGTATGGCTTCATGCTGAGAAAGAGCACCACCGATGTGATACCTGCTTTGAAAGTATTGATGGATACGTATAGAAAAGGTTGGAAGGAGCTTCACTGTGTCTTTGTGGATTTACAGAAAACATATGATGGGGTATCAAGAGACGAACTGTGGCACTGCATGAGGAAATCAGGAGTGGCAGAGAAGTATGTGAGGGTGGTGCAGGACATGCATGAGGACAGCAAGACAGATGGGTTCAAGGTGGGGGTGGGATTACTACTTTCTTGCAGTGGGGATGGAGTGGCTGACAGGTGAGGTAGGAGTGTCATCTGATGATGTTTGCAGAGTACATTGTGACATGCAGTGAGAGTCGGGAGCAGGTGGAAGAGAGGCTGGAGAGGTGGAGGTATAAACTGGATAGAAGGGGAGTGAAAGTCAGTAGAAGCAAGACTTAATACATTCGTTTGAATGAGAGGGAGACAGGTGTAACAGTGAAGCTGGTGGAAAGGTTAAGACGCAAGCAGCAGGTTAAAGTTTGGTGTTACAGAGGAGGATGTTATGGATTGGGCGAAATGGAGGCAGATCATCGACTGTAGTGGCCTTTAAAGCCAAAAGAATACTTAAAAGGGACATTTAACTTAGATCAATGGATTCAGCACTGAACTGTTTTCACTGACAATAGTTTTTAGAAGTCTTTCTGAGGCTTTGTAGTGATTTCCGCTGCTGAATAATATCTGTTTGTAATTGTTTTTAATGTAGTTCCACCTGTTGGCTCAAAGGACATAACCATTTATGACTGGTTTTCAGCCTCGCACAGATTTCAACTTTGCTAAACTAAACTAACCTCTAAGCTCACACTCATGTTTGAAGAGTGCCTGGCAAACATTGAGAGGCTCTTTTTACATCCCAAATAACTTCTGACACCAATACAAACAGAAGTGGTAGAAACAAATTTCCTAAAACCACAATGTCAACCATGTGGAGTTACTACAAGTCAGTAGCATTAATCTTCAGGTCAACACAAATATCTTTACACTTTAATGTACCTAAACAATTCAACAGTCTTAGAAAGCACATAAAAAGATAGATACAGGAAAATGTCAATAGTGCTGCTATGTGGAACATTATTCATTAACAATGTGTGAAAAGGGAAGGTGTGAACAACTGTATGACTCTCAAACTTCTGTTTCAGTTAACTTTCAAGACCGTTATCTTGTCGTCACCTGAGTCTTTTTACACATATCCTGAGGCTGAAAGCAGTCTCCTGGAATCCTCCAACAAGACCGGACAGAGATCAGGAATCCGACCTCACCCTCCCAACCACAGCCTCTACCTCTCTCTAGCACACACACAGCCAAACACTTGGGAAAGGTAGCATAATTAGCGACTAGCAGCAACAAAACAAGGCGGTGGTGTGAAATGAAATGCTGTTGCTGAAGCATTTGCGGTGTATTGGAACGGGTTGGTCTGGGTGGACTGAAAGGCAGAATAATAAAGCTATTTGAGGATTTATACAGGAAGCTCAAGAAAATCCACCAATGAGACTTAATATTGGCTTTACTGCTTCATATTTGAGCGGATATAATGATACTGAACACACAGCCCTATGTAGAAATATGGACTTAAAGATTTAACAGTCAATTGTACCAAGAACTCAGCAGCAGTAATAGCAACTAAAGCTGTGGTCAGAAATGTACATCCAATCATCATGGGCCCAAACTTTGTGGTGATTTTGGGCTTTTAATGATTTCTTTGAACTGTTCTTTTTCCAGGGTGGAATGATTTTACAGCATAAAGCATATTAAATGACTTTGAAAAACAAGAACTGGGTGCACAAGTTGCAATCTGCTTTGAATTTTCTCTAATCGACACAGATCAAAACACCCCCACTTATATCTGGTTAAATGTCCCTTAGCAAGTTATGCGTCAACCAGAAGCTTTTGATAGCCATCATCAACCCACATAGCAAAATTGGTATGATCCGGATCTGGTTTGCCAGATTTGGCCCACACAAGGCCAGTTGCAGACACACTGGTAGTCCTGTGCTGGCCCGTGTGTGGATTACCTCTGGCAAACCTGATCTGGGCCACCAAAGGGCCGTCATTCTTTGCAGTATGTGTGTCAGCCTAATGTGTACCTTAATCAAGCCATGTAATAACAACATGTGCCAGAACATAATAGTGCAAAAGCAACATAACAAAACTCTGTTCAGACAGTGAATGGACTGAATCTTACACAGCGCTTTTCTACTCTCCCAGATTACTCAAAGTGCTCTATACAACATGCCACCTTCACCCAATCACACCACGCTTTCTCTAAGCTGAGTGCTTCCTAACTATATTCACACTCTTGATATGCAGACTGGAAGAGCCAGGAATCGAACCACTAACCTTCCAATCAGTAGGTGACCTGTTCTACCTCCTGAGCTACAGCCACCCACTGGTAAACCTGAGCAAACTCTCACTAGGTTTTGGATAAAGTGTACACTCACAAACCTGTCAAACCTGCATTTGAAACGTTGGCTACCATAGCAGTATAGTATTGCAAAATGGCATTTGGGTCTTCTAACTAAAATAGGAAAATAGGAACATAAATAGTGCCATCATTGCCAGACCTGGCCCACATCTGGCTGACATACACCCTGCCATGACACCGGTCAGTCAGAAGTGCTAGCTTGATGCCAGATCTGGGCAAGACCTGTTTTCTATGAGCCTGGGCCACATACACCAAACCACAATTGGGCTAGGTGTGGCTGCCATCACATAGACAGTGCCATATATGCCAGGCCTGACCCTTATCTGGATGACATACGTCTTATCATGCCAGAAGTCAGTCAGCAGTGCCGGCTTGATACCAGATCCGGGCCAGACCTGCTTGCTATGTGGGAAGCTTCTGTCATAATACTAACTTGATATTTGATCACTTTTCTTGGCAGAATTGATAAGTTTCTTGGGACAGACCCAGCTTTTGAAGTGAAGTCCACATATTTTCAGTAGGGTTGAGGTCGGGCTTAATATTAGCTTAAATTTATCCATTCCAAAACCAGTTTTAATCTGTGTTTGGGATCATTGTCCTGTTGGAATACCCAACTGTGTCCACGGTTCACCCATGTATGTACCAGTACAACTAGCAGCAAAACAGCCCCAGATCATGATGCTACCACCATGCTTCACAGCTGGTACAGTGTTCTTAGGTTTACAGCCTCACCTTTATACCTATAAACATACCTGTTATTCAGCGAGGGCAAAGAGCTCCATATTTGTCTCGTCTGAACATAAAACTTTGTTCTTCTTCCAGATCTCGGAAAAATGAATTGATGATTTCTAAATCTGCATTTGTTCAGAAACGACTACAAGAGATTTTCCCAATGTGTGTAAATCTACAATTCTTCTTCTTAGATCCTCATTTGGTTCTTTAGACGTTCCCATTGTTATGAGCATTGGTCAGTCAGCTGACAAAGCTGACAAAGAGAAACTACCAGTAGTAGTCAAACATGATTATTGGAGAGGAATTAACACACCTTGGCCTTGTCAAACTTAAAGACAATGTAGAACATTCGGCACTATATCTATTAAATATTTAAATGATTGTATTTATACTCTGGACCTTGTGTGGATTGGAGAAAATCCAAAATGCGTTCAAGCTTCTCCCCACGATTCATGTTCCTTTAGAGTAATTAGATTACATGTACAATCCTTCCGCCCTGGAAAAAGAGCAGTTCAAAGGAATCATTAAAACTGCTAAATTACCATGATGTTCAATCCTGACGGATGTAAACCATGAAGAACAGTTTTATTTTATTTAGACCGAGCAGGATTTTTTTTTTTTTTTTTTTTAGACCGAGCAGGATTTTTTTTTTTTTTTTTTTTAGACCGAGCAGGATTTTTAAATGGGCACTAATGTGCTCATTTCCAGCTTCATATTTTCATTTGAGAAAAGTAGCTATGACTGATTTAGTGTCCCCTCATGTCTTCATACAGTTTTGCATATGCTGATAAGGATTTATGTAGGCTATAGTGGTAACATATTTTTGTGAGGTATGCTCCTGTTTTTAACAACGTGATTTAATTTCTTATTTTGTCCTCGTGTTCTGTATGTAAAGCAACATACCTTTTGCCCCTGGCAGGTTTCCCCTCAGGGCCAATAAAGATGCTTTACTTTCTTACTTTATTTACTTTTACTTCATCACGGCTGCTTTTCAATATATTTTACATATATTTCCTGTACTAAACATTTTCAAGGGCACTGCTTTCAAACTCACAGACACCTCAAGGACCTCATTACTATGTAACTGTACTTTTGTCTCAGGAGTCCCTTCCTTTGGCAGTACCAGCAGGCAGCTACTTATAAGTCACTTAGTTAACCTCAAATCCTCGTTTAGCTTGCATCTGCAGTGTGGCTTACTGTAAAGGACAAACTGTGACCAAACAAATCCTCGTAATATATTAGTCCCTTTAATGGATAAATGTTTGTTTGTTTGTTTTTTTTAAAAGCACATTTTCATAGTTTCTTGCTGTACATATAAACCCACTGGTAATATTCACATGAAAACAAATATGTAAAAATATTCTATCTATGATAGCGATTCTCATGCAGATCAAAATGCCACATGTAAATGCACAGATGAGCCAAAACATTAGGACCGGTCTTCTCGTAAATCAGGTTGCTGGAATTTGGTGAAACCCCTGACACCTGCAGTCTTTGAAACGAACGGCAGGTTGCAAAACAAGCCTGAATGCACGGAAGTCTATGAAAACACAAAAAAACATTTCTCATTTTTCTGAGATCTTAGTAAACACTTTCAATTATTCTTCAACATAGCATTTTATGAACACAGTAAAAAAAAAAAAAAAAAAAAAAAAAAAGGGGGCCATGTCCATCTTTGCTATACAGTCTATGGGAAAGGCCTGATACACGACCACCTAAACGGCACCGTGTTTTTGTGAGTACTCCTGATCAGCAGAGGAGAGTACCAGCGGTGTGTGTTGCAACAAGTTTGATCTGCAGCAACTCCAAAACACGGTTTCCTATATTTAAAAGTTCTGATGTTGCGCTACTCGAGCACTTTACTCAAGACAAAGTAGAGTACCCCAACAGCTTTTTGTAAAAGTCAAACTTAATCTTCTTTAATGCATTATTCCACTGAGTTATTTACAGTAGATGCCCAAATCCAAACACACACACACACACACACACACACACACACACACACACACACACACACACACACACACACACAAACGTAGATATGCACACCTATACAGTGCAATCAGTAGCTTTCTTTCTCCCATGGCTATGCATCTTGGCTCAAACAGTCACCTCTGCACTCAACACAGTCCTTCATCGATGCCCCCTGAGTTAATTTCTGAGTATCTTCTGTATCTTCTCCCTTTACTGCTCGGCCGATCCAGTGGTATCATCGCTTTCAGCTCCCTGCGGAGAACCGGGAATGGATCCTCCGACCGACCCGCCGTCTCTTTCTCCCACTCTTCTCGCGGCCTTGCTCTTCAGCAGGGCGCTGTCAGGGTGAAGTGAGTGGAGATGGATGAGCAGCGCATCCTGAGTTGCCGCCGTGTGGCCGCACTCCTCGCACACGTACAGCTTGTTGCGTCGCTCCTTGTAGGCGTACTTCAGGGTGACGCTGTGGATCTTCTTCATGTGGGACTCCAGAGAGCAGCGCTGGGTGAAGGCCTTGTCGCAGAAGTTGCACTTGTATGGACGGACGCCTGTGTGGAAAATGAAAGGAACATCATCCGTTACCTCTGTGTACGTGTGGAGGTCTGAATATGCCAAAAATAATATAATATATACTTGCACTTTTAAAAATTATTCACTTATTAGGTCATTTTAAAAATTTTAATTGTGTACGTTTTGTACACTTGTTTTATGGTCTAAACACACAAAGTGAGTGGCTACCTGTATGTGTGCGCACATGTCTTTTGAGGTCGAAGGTGTCGTTGAAGCCTTTGCCGCAGAAGCTACACAGGTGTCTCTTTGTCTCGTTGTGACACTTGATGTGTCTGTTCAACATCCGCTGGTACTGGAAAGTCTTCTGGCAAACCTGTAAATGAAGCAACAACACGACAATCAGGTCAGGGCACTTCCACACTTCGCCGACCTTCAGCCACCTTTCGTTTTTCTTGTGGACAAACATTAGCCAAGTTTACAGTCAGTGTTTATCTTTGTGTGAGGCATTCTGTGCAAACTGCACCTATGTAACACGTCTCTAACCACGTCTTATCTTATATATGTAATTAATATATAATAACACAATTTATAGGGTTTTTTAATGCAGTGGGTGTTTGAGATAAAATTAGGTTGCATTTGGCAGCTATGATGGCAGTGTTTCTACACATCATTTAGTTTTACAAAAGTAATAAAGCTGAAATGTGTATTTCAGGTTCTACGATCATAACGCACAAAAAAAAAAAAAAAAAAAAAAAAGGGAAACGAACCTGGCACACGAACGCTCCCATCGACCCACTTTGACTTTGACCCGTGGATCTGGTCACCATTGGGACCGGCTCTGGGGGGGGTGGGGTCGGTGCAGGAGGAAGTGCAGCTAATGGTTGCGGAGTGGGAATGAGAGGAAGAGCCAGAGCAAGGGGAGCTGGATCTGGGGGTAACTCGCCTGTAGTTACCTGAGATGGGAAAGAAAGACATGATTCACAATGCCATCCATAAATAATAATAAATCAGTCTAAGACCTTGTACAGTAACACAAAATTCTACCTTGTAAACTCAATCAAAAATATTTTGACACGTTGTGCTGTGCTCTGTCCCTCTCAGTTCTTACCTTTATTTTGGCTCGGAAGTACGTGGAGCTGGCCTGCGGCCTCCTCTTGATCTCTGATCTCCCCTCTGGTAAACCCGCCGGGCTCTGGGGTCTGCCGAGCACCGTGCTGGAGGGCAGTTCTGGGTGAGTTTGTGTGTCAATGGTAGAGTGTTTGGTGAGGCAGAGGGGCGTGGTCATCTGAGTTGTCTCAGCGGGGCTGGCCTCCACCTCCATCGTCAGGATGGACAGAGGAAAGACGGAGACTGCAGAGAGGAGAGAAAGAGAAAGAGGAAGTGTCATGTGTCATGTCTGAATTTCCTTCTTTGACACCTCCAAAATTTCCTGAGGGAAAAATCCGGTGATTCAGCTTCCAAATGATCCCCTGTGTATGGATGTTACATTACTACAGGGGCCTTTTAGCAGCACTGACCTGAAATTAGCAATAAAGCCGAGGAGAAACTTCAGATTCTTCTTGGCTTCATAATTCTCCTCAGATTATCTTTTGTCTCTTTTATTGTGTCATTTCATTATTGATATGTTACTTACATTAACATTAATTGTAGCCTATTAAAGACATACAGACAGCAGTTAAATTTAATTCCACTTGCCTTTGATTGTATATTTTATTCTTTTATACAGAAAGTCTCTTAAATGTTAATAATTCGAAATAAAACCTCACATAGAAGCTCACATTGTGTGCTTCTACTAAACTTTTACTAAGTTACAAAGAAAAACAGGCAAATGCATTTTTGCATGGACAATAACCCAAAAAGTCTTAATCTGAAATTTTTATTTTTTTCTACCACTGTTGCAAAACACAACTTATAAGCTTAACTAAAGGTTAAAAAAGACAAGAAATGTCTTTAAAAGGGGTCAGAGGGTGAGAGAGTCACGTATGAGGACAAATTCAATCCAATGTACAGAATTTCACAACAAGCGGTCGGCTTGCACTGCTTTATATTTGCACAATTAGCAAAGAACCACAGCTAAATAGGAGTGTGTACTTGTGTTTGTGTGTGTGTGGGTGTGCACAGGTTTTTTTCCTATTGTTTAGTACGACTTCTGCACCCTCACCACACACACACACACACACACACACACACACACACACACACAGATTACCATTACTTGTTTGACCAGACAGTCTTGCAGCACCAGCTTTTTACCTTCCTCAAACAATCCACCTCCGCAGGGGTGTGTGTGAGTGTGTGTGTGCATACACTGAACCAACTGCATGTATGATTTGTGCAAAACACAACAAAACGTCACTGAAAGAACCAGAGACAAGCCATTCAACTGACAGTAAAACACAGAGAGGCGTGCAGGTGTGCAGGGGTGTGTGTTACTCAAAGGCAGGCGTGGCTGAGCTCAGCCGAGACAACGAATCAGTTGAATGTGCCGTCGGGCCTCAATCAGATAAAACCCAAATGTAAATGCAAATGAAGTGAGCTATATGAAGAGAAGACATAAAGCCAGTCTGTGAAGCAGCCGGATTAACGGAACGCTGAGAGAAACAGTGACAGCTCTATGCAACATCAACGCCACAACTGGTGAAGACATATCACTCTTCGAGCCTCTGTGGGTCTCCGGGTTAGGTTTACAGTGACGGCTCAAACAGGCCAACGGCTCAAAATAAACCCGGTGAAAGACTTGAGCATTATTTGGTTAAACAAACGCATTCAGTGCTGTAGTACTAACCTCCCTGCTCTCCCTACGATTCTGATTAAAATAGATCAAGCTAAGGCACACACTGAGATCATTCCACACAAGAAGAGACTCCTCCAATCATGTATTCAAAACCAGCTCTGCAGGTTATTTGTACAAACAGCTGAATTTCAGTATGTGCATTGAAAGGTGACAGTTAGATGAGAGGGCAACTTGGTGAAACTCATAGTTGAAAGTCGGATTTATTTATAGAAGAAACATTTGTGAAACACATTGGACATCAGACCATCAGTAAGATGCCTCACTGAGCATTTTCTAGTGTTTTAAACCCTCAGTCACAAATGTCTAGAGCAGGAGTGGGGAACTCCAGACCTCGAGGGCTGGTGTCCTGCAGGTTTTAGATATCACCCCGGGTCAACACACCTAAATCAAACGATTAGTTCATTACCAGGCCTCAAGGAGAACTTTAAGACATGTTGAGGAGGTAATTTAGCCATTTAAATCAGCTGAGTTGGATCAAGGATACAGCGAAAACCTGCAGGACACCGGCTTTTGAGGCCTGGAATTCCCCACCCCTGGCCTAGAGACAGGTGGCGTGTGATCCCCAGCAACCACAGGTCGCTGTGGCAATCCCCCGACTGGTAGGAGACTGGTTACTGGAGGTAACTGGCTCTTGCCAGATAAAAATCAGTCGTAAAGACGTTGCTGCACCAACAACCTCTTTGATTGCTTTGGTGACCAACAAGTCTCTACTAGTCTGGAAACACTTGTCAACTAACGCCGAGAAACCTGTAAAACTTGAAAAAGTGCAGCGCAAGCTAGAAACGAAGAGTGGTCACCTTCAGAGTAAATGCTGCGGCCTCTGTTTGCTACCAACATGTGTCAAAGGCAGAACTTTTTTACTTGAAGAGAATTTTCTTCATTTCCAGTTTGTTACAGTCTTCATAGTTTCACTACTACTCTGTGAGCAGTTGGCAAGTGTTTGCAGACAAGTTGGCATCTTACATGCAAACTACAGGCATGCTGCTAGAGACCTTTGGGAATACAAATTTTTCCTTGGTGAACTCTAGTTGCCAGGTTGTGGCCAACTGGTGACCAGGATGTTGATAACAAGTTATTTCCCAGCAACCACTTCCAACCAGTGTGGGAATACTAATTATTCAGTAGTTCCAAAGGGCTGTCAGGCTGATCTGCCAGCCTGTGTGACTGAGGGCTTAGAGGAATTTAAGAAAAAAATGAAATGTCGCTGGACATAATCACTGTCTATAGCAAGTGATCAATCCAGCTGTGGAATATTCACGACTTTGTCAGTGAATGAAATGGTTAATGGACTTATTTTGATGTTTTTGGTGTATAAACAGCATTTTGAAAAATGCTCTTGTTGAAAAAAATTGAACAATAAACTCTTAAAAGTTTAAAGAGTTTATATTTACAATCATTTACAAAGGTAGTGAAGCCTCACATTTCAAAGAAAGAAGTGGCAATGATCTGAGTTTATTGCTTATAGATCCTTATAAAGTCAGTAATGATTAACAAACTTATTGGCCAATCATTTTCCTATAAATGAGGTTTAATGATAAAAGTTCTTAGAGAGACTTTATGACTTTTAAAATGAGAGATCTTTTTTTTTAAGTCACTACATGTCTGTACCATGACTGTATCCTCGCTTCAGTGCCTGAAAGACTCGCATCTTCAACATTAGCATTTCACATTTCATGAACAAATCTGTTAATCAAATTATCTCCATGAGGAACTTGATCTCCACATTTAGTTTCATCTGCAGTTTAAAACTTTTTGAACCTGTTTCTGGTGTGTGACACAAAACGTGTGCTATCTGCCACCGAGAGCCTAATCCTATGATTAAAAGCCGCCGAGATGATCAGAAATTTTCACTGTACTTCTTTACCACGTTTTCAAATCCTTCTTAATTACTCCTGAGTGCTGATAGTTTCTGTGGTGATTGCTGCTGGCTGGACATTTAATCTCATCTTGTATTGTTTGTTCACCTCTCCTGCCCCCCTGACCAATGAATGACACTTGTGTGTGTGTGTGTGTGTGTGTGTGTGTGTGGTAGTTAAAGGGCAACGTGGAGGGTTAAAACAACTCAAGGCTTCTACTCCATGAGCAAGTAAAGGAGGAGGAGTGGTGCTGCTTTAAATGCTCTGTAATATTTTTCTTTTATTCATTTAACATCGCTCAGCTGGTAGAAAGAGTCAACAATCAGTAGATAACTTGATCAAACAGAGGGTGTGTGTGTGTGTGTGTGTGTGTGTGTGTGTGTGTGTGTGTTTGCTTAAGGCGTATTGCCTGCAGCAGCAGGCTGTCCATAGGGTCCGTTACATTTCCTTCCATCCAATAAACATTAACCTTGACATTGAGCAGATAGTGGAAACTATTGGTGCAATGCAACAAACCCCCCAAACAAAACAAGACATCAGCTCCTCCTGGACTGCTCTGAGATTCTGGGGAACACGTTTAGTCGTTTTTCGCAACATCTTTCTTGTGTGTGCATACATGAGCCCGTCTGTGTAAAGGTGAAACTAACGTCTGCTAAAACTACAGAATGAAGTCAACACGACAACAACAAAACTTTTGTGTTATAATATAACCTCAAAAAGAAGAATATTATTTAGCTTTATAGATAAAAGCTAAGTTATATACATTTGGAAAGTAATAATTAGATTATATGTGACCTCTGAGTGTAACAGAAAAATAAGGCATAATGATACATAGACTTATTCAAAAACTAAGTATGCTATAAGCTAATTTTTACGGTTTATTATAATTAATAATTAATAATATTATTATTAGAGAAAAGCGGCGTGTAGGAGAAGATTTTTTCATTTCCATTTTTCATTCTTTTCCCCTCTTTTTCAGTTTTACTTCAGTTTTCTTACTTTTTAAATTTCTTTCAAAATGTAAAACACTTAAATGACCTTTCGATATATTTTCAATTACAACTTTTATTTGAATAAAAAAGGGATGTTTCGTCTACTGCGCTTGAAATCAACGCTGTATGGGTTTGATGAGTTTCATGGCGGATACTGATGAGATGCAAGTTGATTTTCTCCAGTGAACCATCTGGTCCTTACATCTGGGCCCAAACACTTTTAAGCATCTATTTATGTATATTGAAGATTTGTTTCTTTTCTCTGCCACCAGTATAAGGAGGGAATAAACTTTTATTTCAAACACTGGTACCGACCGGCGCACAAGTTCAGAATCAGCGCATAGGCAGCAAATACCTGCGCATGTTAACAGCGGTACTCAGTAGTATTTTAATTTATGTAAAAGTTAAGAAGAAAGTATACCTACTTGGCAGTGATGCTGAAACACCAGCAGTCTTTGCAAGGGCAGTTATTATGACGTACTGTCTAAATTAGCTTTCGTTTCAATAGCCACTGGGAGATTAAAATTGCGAAATATCTTTAATTTCTATTTAGGAATATGTTTTTTTCTCTGTTGCCTTTTTCACACGCAGCGGTTCAATGTGTGTCTGGAAGATGGAGGAGGGATGATACAGACTCGAAACAAAGGTTGATTTCAGACTGATGACCCATCAGAAACAGGCCCCGGCACATGTTTGTGGATAAAAATAAACCCTTGCGCGCGCGCGCCCACACACACACACACACACACACACACACACACACACACACACACACAAAAGTGTCCAAAGCCATGGCATGTGGCGTGTCACAGAATTATTCAACACGCAGATTACTGAAGACAATTATCACATCTGAGTGTGTCAGCTTGTTATTAGGTTTTTGTGCGTGCGTCTCTCATACACGCCGGGCAGGTACATCAAGTAACGGCACATACCAGAAGATTTAGCTGAGACCGTTGCTGGGCTTGGCAAAGCGTTAACAGTACGCGGCACAATTACGCACTGACGTTCAGGTTTCATCTTAAGGTTTTTCCTGGAAAACTAGTTGCTGAAACTTTCTGCGACGTTTCTTTGGCTCGTGGATGTTGAGAAATAACCTGAATAAAGACATTACACGGCAGATTCCTTTTGTGTGTGAGTGGGGAAGGGGAAGGTGGAAATAACTGCAGAGAGAAATCATGTTTGCTCTTCTCACGAAAGCTTCACATAAGGCCTGAATCAAACCCAAAATGCCCGCGCGCTTTTATTTAGGTGGTTACATCCTATGTGAGCGTGAGTTTTTCCTCTTTTCCTTTTTTTCTTTTTATCGATCTTGTTTGGGTAAAAACCGTTTGAAGCGTATCCTGGTTCAGTTCATCCAAGTGTTCCGGTTGCAAACACCCCAAGAGGATGTAAAAGTCAATGATTAAAAGTTAACGGTGATGGGATGAGGACAGAAAAAGGACACACACACACACACACAGGGAGAGAGAGACAGAGAGAGAGAGAGGGAACGAAAGAGGGGGGAGGGAAAAGAGAGAAAGGAGAGCGAGAGAGACGTTTAGGGTGTAGTCCGTTACTTGTTATCTGATACCGGCGGGGTCTTACAATAAAAACTCCGCCGATGGCAACAATGGGGATTGTTTTCACGAAAACTGGGGGGATGCGGAGGGGGCAGAAGGAGTCATTTGGGACCTCAACGTGTCATTTAAATGTAAAGTGACGCATTCAAAGAATCAAACTTGGACACCCAGCTCAGTGAAAAAGTATGAAAATCATTGTGCAGGTCAGGAAAGCTGATGTGTTTAGTTTCTTTAAAAAAAAAAAAAAAAAAGTAAGACCAACACGTGTAGATACAATAAAAACAAAAAACAAACAAACGAAAAATTAAAGGTGTAAAACATCATCTCATCGTTTAAAACTAAGAAAATGAAGAGATTTGAATTCAAGTGTTTATTAATTGGACTGTGCTGAATGACTAATCAGAAGCCGATTAATAGGTCGTTATTTGTGCTTCATAAGTCAGGCCGGTGCTATGCTGTACAAGGAAGAACAATCAGGGGTTGAAGGTCGATATGAAAAAACAAAAAACAAACACCGGCCTTTGCGATCGCTTATAGGCCACAACACTGGAGTTGGTGTAAGAACACATTAGTCCTGTCACTGTTTGCTTTTGTGACACTGTGCTCAAATTGTTTATATGTGAATCATCAAAAACACGAAAAACGAGGAATGGTTTTTAACATTTTCATTAAAATGAAATAAGTTTAACATAAAAGGTTATCTAAAGTAAGAAGAGCACAGCTCTGACACCCCACAAAACAGGAACTACTTTCTCCGAGCACGGCGGGCCGCTGCTGTTTCCCGTTATTCCGTGGCCCCGTTACAATCACCGCCGGACACCCCTTCCCCCGCCACCTGTCACATCGGTATACCCGCTGGATTGCAAACCGCGCAAACAAACAAACAAACAAATAACAAAAATCCACAAATCCGTGCGTAAAGGCGCCCGAAAACGAGCCCGTACACGCTATCGCCAACATTTCTTTTGCTTTTTAAACAACAACAAAAATGGCTCATCACGGCAGTGGACTCACCTGGGATGTAGACGTCCCCTCGTTCATGATCGGGGAGTTCACTCCAGTTCCGCTTTCCCGGCGAAACGTTCGCCTTTTTAACCAGAAAGGCCCTCGGCATGCTCAGTCAACACAAAGTCCCTTTGAGAGAAAGCGATGTGCAGGGAAAGCCGCTGTGGCGACGTAAAGTCACGTTAAAAGTGACCAAAAAAAAAAGCAGGAAACCGAGAGGAAAAACTGGAAGGTCGGTCCTCTCTTCTCCTTCTTCCTCCTCTTCGCACCTTTCTTCTCGTTTCGCAAGCCTCGTCCCGCTTTTTCACCTCCTTCCAGCACACCTTTCCTCTCTACCAGATTTGTTTTCGAGCTCTAAACAAAAGTCTTTTCGGCGTCGGGACAGGTGAGTCCGCTCAGGTGAGCTACCAGGTCAGGTACAGACAGATATCGCCCACAGCGCCCTGAAATAACGGGAGTGTGGCGTCACTAGGTGAGGGAGCGGGGCTGGGAGGGAGAAAAAAACGCAGATATTCCTGGTCGCACGCACACACACATACACAAGTGTCGATAGAGGTGGGTCAGAGAGCTGCACAGGTACTCATTTAAAAGCAGGAAACAGGCAGCAGCGCGCATGCGCGGGAGAAATAACGGTGACAACAAGCCAGAGAGAGCCTAGGTTAGGCCTCTACCTGCTGAACCGGTTTACCCCTCCTTTTATTCTCTGTCTCGGCCTTTCCTATCCTCTCTTTCTCCACCTCTTCTCCATTCCGCTTTAAGGTGTGGGAACGGTGAAAATGACGAGAAGAAAGAGTGAAAGATTGAGAGTGTGTGTGGAAGTGTGTGTGTGAAGGAGTGAAGGGCAGTTATACAAGAAACTGTAGACACAAAGAGACAGAGGCACAGTTTAACTGTGCAGATGCACAAACACAGCAGTCAGAATAAAGAGACTAATGGAGGAGTTCGTTATTTCTTTATCACTGTCACAGTCACACTTATTTAGCAGATATTTGTAGAACATATAGACAAATATCTGCTAAATATGAGAGTCTAATGCTCATCTTACTATCTTTTTTTGTCGGAGTACTTAAAAGATGAAAAATCTTCACAGTCAGGAACATTTTAATGTTTCGAGACGTGACAAAAAACCAGTTTATCATGAATCACTGAAACAGAAACGAACATTCGTCTGAATCTCAGGCGAAACGAAGTGAACCTATGAGAGGTATAACCATGGATCTGCTGTAACAAGTGAAAACAACAGTCAAGTTTGAGTGTGCATGTTGCAGATTGATCTCTGAGGATGCTCAGCTGTGTGTGAAGTTTTCAGTTTATTTTAAATGTGTCCTGAGTGATTAGATCAGAGTCAGGGAGCTGAAATAGACCCCTCCCACACACCCCAATTCACCATTGTGTCTATCAAGTGTCTCCGAGATGTCTAAACTGGCTACACAATTCATTACTGTTTAAGTTGATTACTCTAGAAGGTCATAGGTCTCCATGTGCATTGATCTGCTGCCAGGAAGGTGCCGACTTCATTCAGATAGGCCCAGCAAAGGAAAACAAACTGCAATTGAGATTTTGCAGGACAAAGTTATTTGTGAATTTGAATAAAAGCCACCATGCTTTGCTTTGTTCACATGCAATATTTTCCTGTTTATTCCTTGTTGTAGACGTATCATCAGACCAGGTGTAGATTACACACTCACAAAAACAGGACCGTGTAGGTCAGTCCTTTTATGTCATCTAGTGTGTCATAATAAAGGAAAACCTACACTGCAGCTGGGAAGACTCGGTACTGTTGCATCAGAAAGACTCGTGTGTTGTGATGTTTGTTTTAGTCTTCCTCTGTGGTTTCCTCACTGCTGTACGGTTGATCAGTATGAACAGAGAGCTCTCTACCAGCTGTTGAGTGTTTTCCTTCAATTAACTGTGTACATATTGTGTAAATGATGCTATCGCCGTAGCTAGGTGTAACTGGGAAATGGAGTCAACAGCCTGTACCAAGCGGACAGCACAGCAATTTATTGTTGACACTAGGACACAGAAAACATATCAAATGTTTAGACTGAGAAAATATTACCTTGTTTAGAATTTCATGACAGGTAAAAGTCTCAAAAAACCTGGGACAGGGTTTTGTTTACCGCTGTGTAGCATCCCCTCTTTTTTTATAACAGCCTGTAATGGTCTGAGAACTGAGGAGAGCAGCTGCCGGGGGAGGAATTTTGCCTCAGTCTTGTCTGATAGATGAGTTTAACAGTCTTTGTTGTCATATTTTTCATTTCATGATACTCTAAATGGTGAAAGGTCTGGACACCAGGCAGGTCAGTTCACCACCTGGACTCTTCTACTATGAAGCCATGCTGCTGTAATAGATGCAGTATGTGGTTTAGTACCGTCTTGTTGAAGTATTCAAGGCCTTCCTTAAAAAAGATGTAATCTGGATGAGGACATGTAAAACCTATAGATACCTTTCAGCATTAACAGCGCCTTTCCAGATGTGAAAGTTACTGATTCAGTGGGCACTGACATGCCTACGTACCAGCAGAGATAGGCCTGTTGAAAACGTTGCTGAAAGCATCTTGATGCATACTCAATCATCCAGCTGAGACTGAAGCAGTCACTTGGATGAGTGACGAAACGTTTCTTCCATTGAAAACGCTACGTCCAGATGACCAGAATCAACCTGTTGGGACGTGCTGAAAACAAGCCCAGCAGCCAGTCTCCTCTTTAATCTGGTCTTCCAAAAAGAATTTCAGACTTTGACCCATCTGACCACAGAACAGTTGCTTCAATCTTTTCTTTTCTTTTTTACTAAGCTTTGTTTCAGAGATGATGGCAGCATTTTTGGATCATGCTCACATATGGCTTCTTCTTTGGATGATGGAGCTTTTACTTGTGTTAAAGTGTCCATGTAGTCATTTCCAGGCAGTGCTGTGAAAACCGGAATATCCCTCCAGTGTGAACATCTAGTGTTGATTTGTAGCCAGAGTCTTGGAAACTTTTGATGATATTAAACATGATTGGCATTGTACACTGAGTAACTCATTCCTGACATCACGCACACTGAGAAAAACAAAGACACGATGACTGATGGAGGGAGCAGCATGTAGTCCGTCCTGTCTGACAATCATAAAAATGATGCCCAGACAGTTATTATTATTAAAACACGCAAAAACATTTTGCAGTCCGAGCGGATAAACAGTAAATTCTACTGTGAACAGTCTTGATATTCAAACCTTTAAAAAATGCTCTGGAATATGTAGTGTGTGGTCCTATATTTCTGTTATTTTGTCCTCTCCATTTACTGTTAATCAGCTGATGCAGGCTTGCAGCTCCCTTTTAAACAACTCTTCTCTTTGGTTGCACAGGTGTGCTGGCTGGTTGTGACATTATAAAAGGCTTCCTGTTCAGGCCTGATCAGATCACTCACATGATGTTGTATTTGCATAATATATTGAACACCAGGACCTCATGTAATGATGTTATAATTTGTGTTTCTGTGTAATGAAAGAGACGTGACAGCAAACTTGCCATAGCCAGTTTTTGATGTGTGTCGGAACTTTGTTTTGTGCCCCGATTGCCAAAATTTTGCAACAACTTTGGCAAAACAATTAAAAAAGAATCAAAATGACACATCATGAAGGTGCTGAGTGAAGGTTAGGGACATCAGCGGTGACCTCTCGGGGTTTAAAGAGTCTCTTCTCTCCACGCTGCCTTTAAATACAACAGGAAACTCCAGTACAGCGAGATTCACGTCTTACCTGTCTGTTCTTCTTATGACTAATAGCAAAAGAAATGCTTCTCAAGACAACTAATACGCAAAGTATTTATTTGGCTGTAACAGGAGACACGCTATAATGCCATGTAACTGCATTGTCTGTGTGGGTGTGTGGGCGGCACGTTGTCATTTGAGATCATGGGCGTTTAAATTGTTATGATCTGAGGATAATTTTAATGGATAACAAATATTTACTACGTTTAATGCCAAATAGATTTTCACAACCAATGGACAAAACAATTAACCTGTGAAAACACTTTAAAGGCTCAACGCAGTGGAAAACCACTGACCTGGCAACCCTGTTTATGTTTTGTGTTTTTTCCCTGTTTAATAATCATGCAGACATCAACATATCCACAGCAGCAGTGTGACAGTGACGTCATGGCCGCTGATCTAGTGCAGTACATCTCACATACGGCCCACTTTGATCTTAAGTGGGCCGAAACTACAAAATTGCCCTTTCTGTCAGTGTAAAGATGTGTAACTACACGTTTAACCCCCTTCAATATAAAGAGCAGTGCAATATCAACAGTATTCCTCGGTTTTTCTACTCAATAAAGAAATGCTGCCATACTAAATGAAAGAAATCTGTCAGCACAAATAAATAAATCCGTAAAATTACAGACCAAAGCTCCCGTAGCTCACTGAACAGAAAATGCCCTGTCCCCCTGTGACCACTGTAAAATAGAATATAGTGAACGAAACAGGAACCTTTCTGTGATTTGATTGTTTTTGTTTATCTGTTACTTAATTAATTTGTTGTAGTATGAATGGTAGTGGGGGAGTTTTTTAGAAAGTAGGAAATGCTGTAAAACCTTTAAAGTACAGTTAAAAGTCCAAAATCTGTGCCCTCGTTTCAAAGCTGTTCAGTTGGCCAGATTGGGGTCTTTGTCAGGCTAATTCTGGCCCCCGGGCCTTGTGTTTGACACCACTGATCTAGTACATTATCACTAATAAAGGGACAAACCTCAGCCTTTAGGTATGCAAATTTGCAAGTGTGCCCCCCACCTTTCCATCCCTGCTGTGTGTTTACAGCCCCCTCTTGGTTTCTCACTGTTCCCTCATCTTTGGAGTTTAAGTAGTCTAACACACCCACCTACCCACTCAGACCCACCCTAGTCTCTTAATGGCTGCTTGAAAAAACTGAAACCTAAAGGCAATACACAGAAACACAGAAACTGCTGATCTGGACCCTCCATCCATCTCAGATTTAACCATTTATCCAAAGCCATTGAGTAACCGCGGTTCAGTTAAATGCATGCATGTCTTTAGACTGTGGGAGGAAGTTGGAGCACTCACAGAGAAATGGCAGGAGGAAAAGATGTAGACCTTGGAGGACATTCATGGATATTACAGAGAACGTTAAACTTTTATGCAGTGTTTTAAACTTTAATGGATTACTAAGTATTTCTAATCCGAATGACAGTGACTGTTATCAAGGGCACGCTCCGTTTTGCGTAACTATTTTCAAATCCCTGTAGAACTGCAGCCACATAAGCTAGCGCAATAAATTTTTTTGCATATGAAACTGGAGGAGTTGCACTTACATCTTATGCCATCAGTTTGTCACAGTTTCCTTTCACATATAGCTTTGCAAAAATTGCATAAAAAGCACTTATAGCAATAACAACATAATATTCCAGAAACAGGCTTTGCCGATCTGATCAGCTCTTCATAAAAAGTCCTACCCTGGAATAGATGTCAGTGCTTACTATCGCATGTCCGCCATTACTTGCCAGAAACCGGAAATGATGTCATTTTTCTTTTTAAACCTTCAGGACCTTGTAAGCCTACACTCGTGTTTTTAGAAGTCATGTTCGACTTTATGCTTTTCTGTATCGTTTCTGGGATGCTTAGAACTTAAATTGCACTGCTGGAAATAGTTTTATTTTGATGCATATGATGTTTTTCTTGCATTTTGCATTATAATATTTATTTTTGTTTTTCCTGCAGTGTATAAAAATTGGTGTATCTCAAAAATAAAACTACGAAGACACCCAAAATAAATTTCCTGTGGTTGGAAACTATTTTGTGCACCTTTTTTGTATTTACAGTTTTGAGAGATAAACCTCTTACATTTCTCTAACTAGAAATATATGTATAAAAACAAAACAAAAACGATTTTCATTTTTTTTGTAGTTTATTGCACTTTTTTGCAATTTATGTAGTTCCTATGGACTTAATGCATACATCTTATTAAAATCTGGGCTATAACGGTTGTATTGATGTATAACAACTTGAAATGCTCCCAAAAATGGCTCTACAGCATGTAAAAATATAAGATAACCTTGGCAGACTCTAATCTGACCTGTTCTTGAGTGTAACCAGTGGTTTGCACCTTGTTGTAAAGCCTCTGTATTTACATTCATGAATGTGTCTCTTGATTGTAGACGTTGACAGTGATAATCCTACCTCAGCGGTCCCCAACCCCCGGGCCATGGAGCGGTCGGTGAGGCCTCATGGTACCGGGCTGCGCGAGTTGAGGCAAAATTGCCAAAAATATAGGTCACTCGCCAAAAACCAATGGACTATAAAATATGCTGGAAAATCATACAGCTTCAGTATAAATTAGTTGAAGGCTCAGTGATCGATTTAGTTCATTAAAAGCCTTTGAAAACCACATAAAGAATGTTGCAATACCTGTCATAAATAAAAGGCTGCTGAACAATAAACATTACGGGAAGTGTTTGTACTGAACTGAAAGTAACAGTAACATACTGGCACTCGACATACTGAGCTGTGAATGAGCACCGAATGCTGCTTGACTGCATCTGGGCACAGATGCAGTTAAAAAACAAATCACATTATCAGCACCTCTGAATCGCACAGATTTAAAAGCAACATTATACTTACAGTGGGGCAAAAAAGTATTTAGTCAGCCACCGATTGTGCAAGTTCCCCCACTTAAAATGATGACAGAGGTCAGTAATTTGCACCAGAGGTACACTTCAGCTGTGAGAGACAGAATGTGAAAAAAAAATCCATGAATCCACATGGTAGGATTTGTAAAGAATTTATTCGTAAATCAGGGTGGAAAATAAGTATTTGGTCAATAACAAAAATACAACTCAATACTTTGTAACATAACCTTTGTTGGCAATAACAGAGGTCAAACGTTTACTATAGGTCTTTACCAGGTTTGCACACACAGTAGCTGGTATTTTGGCCCATTCCTCCATGCAGATCTTCTCGAGAGCAGTGATGTTTTGGGGCTGTCGCCGAGCAACACGGACTTTCAACTCCCGCCACAGATTTTCTATGGGGTTGAGGTCTGGAGACTGGCTAGGCCACTCCAGGACTTTCAAATGCTTCTTACGGAGCCACTCCTTTGTTGCCCGGGCGGTGTGTTTTGGATCATTGTCATGTTGGAAGACCCAGCCTCGTTTCATCTTCAAAGTTCTCACTGATGGAAGGAGGTTTTGGCTCAAAATCTCACGATACATGGCCCCATTCATTCTGTCCTTAACACGGATCAGTCGTCCTGTCCCCTTGGCAGAAAAACAGCCCCATAGCATGATGTTTCCACCCCCATGCTTCACAGTAGGTATGGTGTTCTTGGGATGGAACTCAGTATTCTTCTTCCTCCAAACACGACGAGTTGAGTTTATACCAAAAAGTTCTACTTTGGTTTCATCTGACCACATGACATTCTCCCAATCCTCTGCTGTATCATCCATGTGCTCTCTGGCAAACTTCAGACGGGCCTGGACATGCACTGGCTTCAGCAGCGGAACACGTCTGGCACTGCGGGATTTGATTCCCTGCATTTGTAGTGTGTTACTGATGGTGACCTTTGTTACTTTGGTCCCAGCTCTCTGCAGGTCATTCACCAGGTCCCCCCGTGTGGTTCTGGGATCTTTGCTCACCGTTCTCATGATCATTTTGACCCCACGGGATGAGATCTGCGTGGAGCCCCAGATCGAGGGAGATTATCAGTGGTCTTGTATGTCTTCCATTTTCTGATGATTGCTCCCACAGTTGATTTTTTCACACCAAGCTGCTTGCCTATTGTAGATTCACTCTTCCCAGTCTGGTGCAGGTCTACAATACTTTTCCTGGTGTCCTTCGAAAGCTCTTTGGTCTTGGCCATGGCGGAGTTTGGAGTCTGACTGTTTGAGGCTGTGGACAGGTGTCTTTTATACAGATGATGAGTTCAAACAGGTGCCATTCATACAGGTAACGAGTGGGGGACAGAAAAGCTTCTTACAGAAGACGTTACAGGTCTGTGAGAGCCAGAGATTTTCCTTGTTTGAGGTGACCAAATACTTATTTTCCACCCTAATTTACGAATAAATTCTTTACAAATCCTACCATGTGAATTCATGGATTTTTTTTTCACATTCTGTCTCTCACAGTTGAAGTGTACCTCTGGTGCAAATTACTGACCTCTGTCATCATTTTAAGTGGGGGAACTTGCACAATCGGTGGCTGACTAAACACTTTTTTGCCCCACTGTAAGTAGTCTTTAAACCTGTGATGTCACTAAAGGTTTGGTCATTGGATGTAGAATAGGTCGCGATGTGACTGAAATGTAAAATCAGCTCATGAATTCCACGTCAAAGGACACAAACTGTGTTCCAAGAAGAGTCGCCTTTGATAGATGCAACCCTGGTTGTGTTTGTTTTGGATCATTTCCAACTATGCATCAGAGGAACTACCTGAGAAACCCTTTTTTTTCACATGTCACAAGCAGAAATCATTTTCATTTCCTGGTAGCTTACGTGTCTTTAAATGTAAGAATTTATTCAAAGCAAATATTTTAAGGCTTGTACGCACACATTGTGTTGTCATGTACAGCTCAGTTACCCTCTTTGTTTACTACCAAGTGCCATTTTCACTCTTTTTTTTCCTTCCGCTGTCCACCTCTGCTGGGATGTCTTCCTCTCCTTTACCTTGCACGCCCTCAAAACGCCTAAACAAAACCTTTCCCATCCAAAAATAAACCTATGCAAAACTTACGCAGTGTCTGAACAGAGGAGGAGAAATCAGACCCAGGTATGAAGAAGAAGAAGAAAAGGAGTGGTGCAGGATAAATGAATGAGCGGTATGTCGCCCGTGCTGTTGGAGGAGTTTTAGAAGATGGGTTGGGGTGGCTTCCCCTCTCTTCCTTTACTTTCATTCTTCATAACTGCCATCTACACTTGTGTAGACTACACTACACTTTGGTGCAACTTATCCCAATTTATCACCTGAAATCCCAGCGTTACTTTTCCTGGTTGCCCATTAACCTCAAACCAGCAAGACCAGAGGGATCAAAGCCAACTTTTACACCAGTTGGACCTGATCAACGGCCTTGTAATTTCTCGGTCCGCCTCCGCGTGAACATTAATTTGTTGAGTTTCCCCCTCACTGTGTGTTACCACACAACAGGCAGAGATTCCCATAAGTTTTGTTCTTCTGTGTAAACTATGAGTAAAAATATTAGATTGTTCGATTTGCTATCATTTGTGTCAGGACACCTCACAGTGTGCTTTTCCATACACGACTGACCTGATCTGGTAAGTTTAAAGGCCTCATGTGTTAAAACTGGTTAATGTGTAAGTTCAGCAGCTCTGAGTGGCAAAAATCGGAGAGCATGGAAATAAGATACAAATCAAAGTGTTAGTATGCTGATTTTCTTGCAGAAAATAGCCCGATCCCTCCCCTTTGCTTAGGTGCACCAAGCCCACATACCTGGCATCCATCTTTATGTGAGACTGCACAGCATTTTTATTATTTATGCCTCTTACTGAGAATGTATGTCACATTTTGGCTAACTTTACGTTTTACTATTGAACTCACATGCGTCTCAAAAGAGATGATTCACAAAAATACAGATGTGCATGCTCATAGAAACCCAAAGATGATGACCGGACAACAGCAGCTGAAGTAACAGTCAACAGTTGTAATACATGAATGTCAGAGGCTATTGAGGCTGTGGAGAAGTTTCAGCTAAGATGACCTGGGGAGCGTAATTCTTCATACAACTGATGCCAAACTTATAACCTGCACAGGGTCTTGTCTGACTTTTTTGGGATGTGCTGTGGAGTTTTCCCCATGGATCGGGGGGACCCTTTGACACTTTGGGATCTTTGTGATGTCCTTTGCCATACTGCCACACTGGGGTTTGTGCTTTGCCTATAACAAATTGTCTCTGTTTACGTGGGTGGTACTTTTCAAAGTGACATCCACATTATTGGCAGGAACTAAGTTTCCCAGCAGAGCTTTGTATTCTAACAAGATTTTAATCAATATGTTTTTTTTATTGTTGTGGCTGAGTAGGTGTCACAGAGTGAAAGTTAATCAGAGTGGACATATGAATTATGGAGGGACAACACTGGTTGTGTAATCCTAGATGTGTTACTGTGAAGGAGCGTTTCTGTGGGTTGAATGTTGAACTGCCACCTGTTTGGAATGCATCAATATGTCTTGCTGAGGGAATCTGTTATTCCTGTGGGTGTTTGAAGCCAGTTCGGCATCAGCTAATGCAGAAGTCATCCAAACGTCAGTGGCTGTGGATAATTAATGAGTCCCAACCACTTAATGGACACACAGCTGAACGTGTTGTCTAACCCACGTTTTAGCTGAAAACCTGCGTTCTTTTAGGACCCAAGCTTCACATTGTGTCATATTTAGAATTTGATTTGTAGAGATTTTCTCCTTTCTATATTTTCTTTTTACCCGATCTCTCTTTTTTTTTTACTATAGTTTTGAACTTTTTTTTTGTGATAAGTGATGAGTTTTTTACAGCTCTGTGGAGGAATAATGGTCCACTCATATTTGCAGAATTGTTACAAATGTGGAGAAGTGTAAAAACACATATTGGGTGAAGAAAAGTGAATGTATAAGAAACATGGGAATCCCCAGCAGCCTAGACCTATGGCAGCATAACTAAGGGAGGATTCAGGGTCACCTGATCCAGCCCTAACTATATGCTGTCGCATAAACGAAAGTTTAAAGCCTAATATTAAAAGTAGAGATAGTGTCTGTCTCCCATTCTACTTTTTAATACTGTAGGAACCACAAGGTAGCAGTCTGAGTGCCAAGTGCTCTAAAGGGGTGATATGGTTTTGAGAGGTCTTTAAGATAAGATGGGGCCTCATTATTCAAGTAAGTATGTATGTATGTAAAGATGTAAGATGTATGTAAGAGAACATTGATCCATCTTTTATTGTTGATCGGTTTTGAAATGTATGACATGAACACCTTCAAGCTTGTGTATCCCACCAGAAAGCATCTGAACAACGTTGGTTTAGCGTGTTAACATATCAGAGGATGATGGGAGTTAGTGTCCTTGGTTTTTCCTGTGTTTGCTCCCAAAAGGTGAGATGCTAAACTAAGACTTAAGATATCTGAACACGCCATTTGTAAGTTATCCCACTTATCTTCAGTCAGCTACAGCAAAAATACAAAATAATTATTAATATTTAAAAATACTCCCTCTGGTGTTTTATAGGTGGTGAATCCAATTTCAGGCTCATCACGGCCACTATTTTTACTGACCTACTTATTTTAATTTCTTTCTTTACTTTTAATCCTCTTTAATCGTCTTTGCCCGTCATATATTATTGCAGTAGGTCAGTTTGGGTACTTCATATTTATAGCCTTTGCTTTTTTTTTTATATATATATAACCATAGGTAGGAGCACTGGTCAGGTAGCATACCTGTGTGTGTGTGTGTGTGTGTGCAGTTGTTGACAAGAAAAGCCTGCCGTGGCACAGCATATTTTTCCAAGTGTTGGGTGTAGCACCGGTGAAGTATATTTTGGTTTTTGACTGACAGATGCACAATGTTTCTCTTTAATCCTGAGAAGAAATGTAACAAAGGGCCTGCAGGAGAGATGAAACGAAATGAAAAGAAAAAAACAACAAGTTCGACAGCTACAAGGAAGATACGTCATTTTTCATGTGGGATTTATGAACGTCTGTGTGGTGCTCTACAAAAACAAACTAAAACCGACTAATGGCTAAACTTAAACTGTAAGGGAGAGGAATTTACTTTAATCCTCATATTTTTGCAGTCTCCGTGACTCAGTAAAAGAAATCTTGTGTTGTGATATTTCTATTGGGAAGTAAAAGGTCAACAAGGTTGTCAGGCCATAAATCTTTAGATTATTAACTGATTATTAATTCATTTACTATATATCCATCAGTAAAGACTTGTAGTTCTTTGTATATCTGTAGTGTTTGTGTCATTTGTGTCTTTTAAATGCTTTCAAATTCCCTTTTTGTTCATTTCCTTTCTGCAGTGTGATGCATTGAATCAGAATCACTATGGCGTATTTATTCAAACCTTTGCATTGATAAGCTTTTCCTCTGTTGTTCTTCTTTTTATTTCTGCCTCATAGAAAGAAAAAAACAAACTGCTTCAGCAATAAATTGTTCATTTTGAATATAATATAAATGTGCATGAAGGATTACTGAAGTCAGTCCAATTCAAACACTTCACACTGTTGAGGAAATTTTGACAAAAGAGACCAAAGACCAAAATACGGATTAAAGTCTACACTAGTGGTTACTCTATTAGACTCTGTCAACAAAGTCAACCAATCACATGAGCATCAGAACCGGGAAGAAAACAGGCTGGGATTTTCTTACATAACTATCTCTAGGGTTTACAGCAAAAGTATCTGAATCTGAAAAAGAAAACGTGAGCATGCAGTATGCAGTGAACATCTCTGAATGCTCTTCTGCACGGATTAGGAGGCAATAAATCAGCAGCAACTGTGTGACGCTGTTGTGTTAATATGGACCAAAATCTCTGAGAAGATTTTCCTCTGAGATGTTGTTAAAGCAATGCCATGAAAAAATTAGGTCAGTTCTGAAAGCCAAAATGGTCCAACCAAGTACTAGCAAGGTGTACCTAATGAAGTGGCCAGGAAGTGTATACTACAGTGTCCCAGTCTAAATCTTTAGGACTGCTCCAATAATAATCACAGTATTTCACTGGTACGCTGATAGACTCTGATAAACTAGAACATAACCAATTTCCTTCTTCTTCTCCTGTTGGAGCTGTTAGAGTAGATTTCACTGTTACATCACTGTTATATTAAAAACAACATTTCTCTGCATAATTAGCAACTACTGTCCTACATAATATAGGATAAAGTAGTTTTCTGCTAATAACACAAGACAGTCTGAAAATCTCAACAGTCATCACAACACTGTTTATTTTAATTACAAAAGGAAGGCTGTATAAACAATAACCTGGAAGAAACTATATTATTTGTGGACAGGTTGTTTCTAGATTATATGACTAACCACATACAAAAGGATAGTAGCCTTTATTACTGCAGCAGCACATGACTAAACATAATGACTTATATGTGCAAGGAAAAAGGGAAGGTCCAGAAATTCAGTCATTATCCAGGAAAACAGCAGATTTGCTCGTCGTTCCAAAAGCAAAAGGTGGCGCTGTTGAGCAAAAAAAAAGTGAATGCAGAGAAAAGTTGCTCAGTTGTGAATCACCAGAACTCATCAACATGACTTTCTTATTTCTGTGAATTTGTTGTGGGTGTTACTCCACAGCTAACCCAGATCAACAGATCCTCCGTCCACACAGTGTTTTCACTTCCTGCCTGAGCTAAAGTCTACACTATTTTATCCTTTGACTGTTTCTAACTAATCTACATAACTACACTGTGACAGGTCAGATGACGATGTACGAAAATTAACATTTGTGATAATTCAACATTTTAGAGACTGTTCAGGAGTCAACATTACAGAATGGTTTTGTTTGTGAGTCTTTCACACCAGACCATTTATTTATATTAATTATATTACAAAAGTTGATTTTATAATTAATAATCAGCATTTACATCAACTTGTATGCTTTTCCACATGAGACAGAAAGACTAAGTTCAGCGCGGTTTCCCTGAAATTACAGCAGGCCGTTCTCACTCCCGAGGCTTAACATCCCGACGATTTGGAGAACGATTCGCTGTGTTTACAGAAAGTCAGTAAAGGTCAACACTGCCACCTGCTGGCTAACCTGCAAATTATCGCATACATCTGTACATAAAATGTAAAAGCACAGCTTTAAAGTCCATCACTGGTCATTTTGGAAATTGAATCAACAAACTTCTTTATTTTTTTGACTGCACTTTCAACTGGTGTCAATATCCTACCATATCTATCTATCTATCTATCTATCTATCTATCTATCTATCTATCTATCTATCTATCTATCTATCTATCTATCTATCTATCTATCTATCTATCTATCTATCTATCTATCTATCTATCTATCTATCTATCTATCTATCTATCCATCGATCGATCGATCGATCGAGTCTGCATGTTCACATATCTGTGTTCTCTCTCTGGGTACTCCTGAATACATGCATGGTTTTATGTAAGATGGTGATTCTAAACTGACTGTTGAACGTCTGTCTCTCTGATGACTTGGATAATTAGGAGAAAATGGACTGAATAACTCTGAGCCCTGCAAACCCCATTTGAGAACCAGTGCTATAAGGGGATATGAGCAGCATGATAACTGTGAAATGTTTTTCTCTTCCCACACTGACCTTTTTATTGTTCGCTTCTTGCATGTCTTCTGTCAAGGATTCAGAGGACCTATCTGTCAGTTCAATGCTTCGCTACAGCTCCTTATTGTTGCAAGTGCGTGGACAATAAGATTATGCGCACACAGCGACAGTCACCTTAAAAGTGCATGAAACAAGGTGCTGCAGTAATAAGGAGAGGTAGTAAGACACTGTAGTTAATGCTGGATGGACCTGGCCCATCCAGGTCATCATAGTTCTTCAGAACTCTAGAAAGCTCTCAGATGAGAGGTGAAACGTCTTCAAGAAACTTAAGTACAGAAACTTTTCTTTCCAAGCTCCTTAGATTTAATTATGTTTGATAGAAAATGTTGTCCAGCATAATATAGTGTAGCTTACATAGCTCCTGAGGTTATTGAGGGACTACAGATATGTTCTTGTCCGTCTTGGAACTAGACGTCAGCACACAGTCAAAGAAACCTTTCAAGACTGAGTGTTGAATACCTTACTATGTGACATTTGACTAATTTTACTTCCAGAAACTCATACATCATCATACATCAGTTTCTGTGAAGACGTGTGCGTGTCAACAAAGACCTTTTGCACATACAACAACAATAAACCATGGTTCACTCCTAAACTCCAACATCTTTGTAAGGCCAAGGAGGACGCCTACAGAAGTGGTGACAGGGCCCTGTACAAGCAAGCCAGGAACACACTGACCAAGGAGATCAAAGCAGCTAAAAGCATCTACTCCCAGAAGCTGGAAGAACGGCTCTCAGCCAACGACCCAGTGTCAGTGTGGAGGGGCCTGCAGGAAATCACCAGCTACAGACGCCCCCCACCCACTATTGAAGCAAACAAAGACCTGGCCAACGAGTTAAACACTTTCTACTGCAGGTTTGAGACGGACAGACTCCCACGCCCCACCCTCCCCTCCTCAGGGACATTGCTTCAGACATTGACCCCCAACACACCTTCCACCTCTCCCCCCTTCACCCTTCCCCTCCCCAATCCAGTCTCAACGACCACCCCCACCCTCCCCAATCCAGACCAAACGATCACCCCCACCCTCCCCAATCCAGACTCAACGACCACCACCACCCTCTCCAATCCAGACTCAACGACCTCCACCACACCTCTCACCCCCCTTTCCTCCTCCCTGAAACTCAGAATACACACCGAGGATGTGAGCCGACTATTCCAGAAACAGAAGCCCAGGAAAGCCCCCAGACCAGACGGCATCTCACCCTCCTGCCTAACCTGTGCTGAACAGCTGGCTCCCATCTTTACTCGCATCTTCAACAGATCCCTGGAGCTGTGTGAAGTTCCCTCCTGCTTCAAACGCTCCACCATCATCCCTGTTCCCAAAAAAACCCACCATCACAGGACTGAATGACTACAGACCTGTCGCCTTGACGTCTGTGGTCATGAAATCCTTCGAACGACTGGTGTTAGCCCATCTGAAAGACATTACAGGCCACCAGCTGGACCCTCTGCAGTTTGCCTACCGGGAAAACAGGTCGGTGGATGATGCAGTGAACATGGGGCTGCATTACATCCTGCAACACCTTGACCGCCCGGGAACGTATGCCAGGGTCCTGTTTGTGGACTTTAGTTCGACTTTTAACACCACTGTGCCTGAACTTCTCTCCTCCAAACTCTCCCAGCTCAGCGTGTCACCAGCTATCTGTCAGTGGATCACCAGCTTCCTGACAGACAGAAAGCAACAAGTGAGGCTGGGGGAGATCACCTCTGAAACTCGGTCCCTCAGTATTGGTGCCCCTCAAGGATGTGTCCTCTCACCACTGTTCTCCCTCTACACTAACGACTGCACCTCCAGGAACTTGGCTGTCAAACTCCTAAAGTTTGCAGATGACACCACTGTCATTGGCCTCATTCAGGATGGTGATGAGTCTGCATACCGGCAGGAAGTTGAGCGGCTGGTACTCTGGTGCAGTCAGCACAATCTGGAGCTGAACACTCTTAAGACTGTAGAGATGACAGTGGACTTCAGGAGACATCCCTCAACTCTGCTCCCCCTCACCATATCAGACAGCCCTGTGTCGACTGTGAAGATCTTCAAGTTCCTGGGTACAACCATCTCCCAGGACCTGAAGTGGGAGACCAACATCAACTCCATCCTCAAAAAGACCCAGCAGAGGATGTACTTCCTGAGACAACTGGGGAAGTACAGTCTTCCACAGGAGCTGCTGATCCAGTTCTATACTGCGGTCATTGAGTCTGTCCTGTGCTCCTCCATCACAGTCTGGTATGGTGCAGCCACTAAACAGGACAGGACCAGACTGCAGTGGACTGTACGGGCAGCAGAAAGGATCATCGGCACCCCCCTGCCCTCCATCCAGGATCTATACCTCTCAAGAACCAGGAAACGGGCAGGGAAAATCATCACAGACCCCTCACACCCTGCACACAGACTTTTTGATCTGCTGCCCTCTGGCAGACGGTACAGAAGCCTGCAGACCAGGACCACCCGACACAGGAACAGTTTCTTTCCCCTCACCATCTCCCTTCTTAACAGTTGACCTGTCACACTGCTCCCACTGCCAGACTGCAGCTGCACCTTATGTACATTTTGTAGTATTCATTCCACCTCATTCATTTCTGTATTTTATGTATATAAGTTTAGATTCGTTATTTATAGTTGGTTTACATAGCTTTGTGTATGTATGTGTAATGTGTGTATATAGACACGTGTGTGTGTGTGTGTGTGTTTTATATTGCTGTGCTTGAGAGCCACCATCTACCGGAACCAAATTCCCTGTATGTGTCTGCACATATACTTGGCCAATAAACACGATTCTGATTTTAGCACCTCACCTTCTTTTCTACATCATGTGGTACCATGGTGATGTTCTCTGATAAGATGTGAATGTGTTTCGTAGTACAGAAACTCAGAATAAAACCCAGATTCTGCTCCATAGTCTAGGCCTCTGGTGTCCTTGCAGTAAAATGAGTGATCCTTCCTGTTTATACTTCACTTTATGTGATCATATGCAAACACAGCCTTTCTTAACATTTGATTTAATTTTCAAAACACTGCTGACATTCCTCTTGCTTGACACAGGAAAGGTTTCTTGCTTAGAGATGGTAATAAAAAATTGCATATCAGGATGTTATAAACTTTTCTGGCCCTTACCAGATCTTAAAATTAGGTAAATGCAACATCAGATGAACAAAAACACAACATATTACAACATGACATTGTTTGTTTAATAAAACTAAACCGAAATTCAAAAACAATGTGTAAAAAAACAAAAAAACAAATGCAGTCTATGAATCAGTAGCTTGTAGAACCACCTTCAGCAGGAATGACTACGTATGCACTTTAGCAGCCTCAGATCACTGTAGAGGAATTTTAGCTCACTGTTCTTTACACAGTTAAAGGGTTCAGAGCTGGACTTTAACTCTCTGCAACACAAGACCTAGTTTCAGTAAAGACAGATGGCCTCACATTTGAATAGTTTGGTACACACCACCATGTCTGACAGCTGATTCGTGTTTCTGCTGATGCTGTGCTCGTTTTCTCCAAACATGGTGCTGTGCATTATAGCTAAACATCTCCACCTTGGCCGGGTCAGAAGTCTTGTTCAGATACACTTTAATCAACCTAAGCCATGCTGTCACATTGTTTTTAGAAGCAGAAGAGACTTTCTGCTAGCAACCCTTCCAAACAAGCCATACTCGTCAAGTCTTTTTCTGTTTTTTGTTTGTTTGTTTTTTTGCACTCTTTGAACATCGCACAGTCCGACCTTGGGATCATGAGACGTCAACTTCTGGGAAGCGTGTGGCATTGTGTTAACTCGCAGGTGAGAGCTCTGGACCTTAAAAATGGTCAAACCTCTGCTTTTATAGAGGTCCACACACATGCTGATGATAAATTAATCAAATGAATTTGACTAGCAGGTGCTGCTAACCTCCTGCATTTTGGCTTAGCTTCTGTTAAATTGGGACAAAGTGTAGTAGGCTGTGTGTTTTTACACATCCAAAGTTGCCTTTCCCCATTTTTAACAACTGGTGAGGACCAGATGATTATTTTATTATGTCCTGATATTAAAAAACCCCCCTTAGAATTGAATGAGGATCTGCTTTTTTACCATTACTACAAACCCGTCTCTTGACATTTCTAACATATACATGACTAATTTTAATTATTTTGATTTCTTCCATTTGTCAAAATTAATCTGCCATTAGAAGTTCTTACAAATTCTGTGGTCCTACTGAGGTTTTGCCATTGGTTTCTGCAGGAGAATGTACTCAGCAAAATCCCACACAGCTCCCGATCCCCTAGAAAGGGGGCAGATGTACTTTGCAGCCTTTGAGGCCAACTCTGGAGCATCCCCGGGTACTGCACTCAAACCTGCCAGCTTCAGCAATTTCTCATCTGCTTGATCAAAACCTGATGGGGGAACAGAAAAACATAGTGAGGCTAAACTGAAATGATAACTCTCAAGAAATAAGAGTGCAGTTGTTTTACCCATGAATGCCACATGTTTCCAGTCCAGACTCTTGTTCTTCATGACCTCTTGCAAATCGTTCAGCGGCTTCTTTCCCACCTCCATGACCTGGCACCCTGTCCTTTTTTGAAGTTTGGCAGCCAAAGACTGGGCCACAGCGTCATCACTGGAGGTCAACAGAATGACCTTGTGAAACAAGACAGAGGGCAGTTTGTGGGCAATGTTATACATGACGGGTCAGTTTACTCAATTCTGTTCAGACAGCTGATGAAAAAAAGCCAACCTCCACTTGTTTTTCCTGCAGCATGTGAATAGCAGATGTGTTTCTGGTATTACTAGACAGAGCGTTGATTCCTTCTGCTAAACATGCAGAAACATTGCAGAACAGCAGGCGGACTACCTTACCGGGGTACCCGTACCTGATTGAGGAAGCACAGATTAAATGAGAAAAAGGAGTCGATAGTTGATTAAAAGCAGACTGAGAGGCGCTTCTCACCTGAGAACCCTCTGTTCTGCAACAGGCCAGTCGATGTCTCCATCTATGTCCACACTGAACTCCGGCAGCATCTCATAGTAGATCGACTTACCGCCCTAGAGAGGTGAAAATGCAAGGGTGACAAAAATATGCAGTTACCTGAATGAAAGATGGTGTAGTTTCATGCACTGGTACTTGAGGCACAGTTTTGCCCCATTACCTGCAACTGTCCCGTCTTAATGAGATCTTTTGTGGTGAAGTAAAACGAGCCATTCTCACACAGCTCTCCGGGCCAGTCCTGACGCCGCGGCCGGTTGGCTGGGTCCAGATTTATAGCCTCAGTTTTTTCATCAGCTAGGAGGAAAGACGCTCAATTACATAAATTGAAGGATTAAAAGCATATGACTGAATAGAGTTTCAAAAATCAAACATAGTGGAAACTCAGGCTATCATTGCAGCAGCCGTGTAACTAAATTTGGAAAGAGGAAAAACATAAAATGAACCTAATAACAGAGTTATCGGTTGTTATCAATTTGATAGTGAGTGCTCATTTTCTGTATTTCATGTATCCAGAATTTTAAAAGCCAAGGCAAAACCTTCATCACTCAGGACTAGGATCTTCATCTCGCCGATCTTTCCATTTTTAGTTTCACCTTCAGGTAATCAATTCTTTCCTCTATTGGTGAAGTGGTACTAGCTACAACATGAGCCCAAAGCATTCCCGATCCGTACTTGTGTACATAAGTTTTCCATGAAAATGAGAACAGCACGTTGCCACTCCTCAGTCCGCCAGTCTTCCTGAAAGCCTTTTGCAGTTACACCAGGAGTTCAGATTTCTAGTGAAGAACAACAAGCAACTCTAAAAAGATTTCTTGATCTTCCAGACATCAACTAATGCAACATTTATAGTCCTGCATTGCTATAAGTCTTTGACTAGACAGTGAGGATGACTGTGGGAATTTAGGGAGCAAAATTCTTTGTTTAATGCAAAGAGCTTTAACTAGAGGAACAGAACAAAAACAGCCAGATGGTTGTTCCTCATATTTGAGGCCAAGCCCCTCTAAGACAGTAAACCACTTTAACATGTAAAGTTGGGCCTGCTGTGACAGACAACCTACACACAATACCACCATACCAACTGATATCTAATTAATTAATTGATGTCACTCTAACATCTAAAATTCAAAGGCCGTGAGTGATCAGTTGTTTGTTCAGACAGGAGAATATTCGAGTTGCATCGGTAGGATTTGTTTCATCCCAGTTAATAAGTTACTAAGGTGGAGGTCCACTGGCACATTCAAAGTAGGTCCACACTGACAAAAAAAAGAAAAAAGATTTTGCAGAACTGACAGACTGCAACTTGTAAAGATATGCACATAGATCTATTTAGCAAAACAACAAATAAAACATCAACGAACCAAGACTGTCTAAAATTACTTCAAATAGGCTGTTGTAATGTCATTTACAGATACAATATAATGTCAATATTATTCACTCACTTATCCAAAAAATTGAATTCAGGTGTATAAAATCAAACACCTACTATTACACCTACAGGATGCTACCTGTGCAGCAAGTCCAGTTGTGAAATTTCCTTGCTATTAAATATTTCACAGTCAGCTGTTTGTGGTTTTATATCCAAGTGGAAGCAACTGAAAGACAGCAACTCGCCTACAAAGTGGTAGGCCACATAAAATCGCAGAGCAGGCTCAGCTAATGGTGAGGCACACAGTGTGCAGAGGCTGCCAATCGCTTCAGACCTCCAAACCTAACATGGCCTGTAGACTAGCTCAAGAACAATGCATGCTATGAACAACTGTCTGTGAACTCAGCATGCACATAACAGTCAAACATGTGTTAACTTACATAATTCATCTACCTCCTTCCACCGAAACTGGTGTCTCCTGACCACTGAAAAGACGGAGTCATAGCCGTCCTCTGTGATCTTTTTTAAGGCCTCCTTCACATCAAACGGGTGGAGGCACGGGGATGTAGCCTGGATGTTGCAAACTATATCCACCTCTGTGAAAACAAAAGCCAAAGAATTTTCAACTGTGTGGCAGAAGAATGATGCTCGTGAAACAACAGCGTAAAAACTGATTCTTTGACACGTCAGCAGTTTTGCGTGATGGGGAGGGGCAGCTGTGGGTTGCAGGTGTACCTACCATTATGGTATTCGAGGAACTCTTGGATAGTTTCTAATGATGAAGTAGAGTCTCTGGAGACTTCAGGACTCCTCTGGTGCACCTGAGCACCCCATGCCTCAGCAACTTTCTTAATCTCGGCATGGTCCGTTGATACCCACACACTGTGAAAGAAAAGACGCATTGTTGTTGTTTTTATTGCATTTCACATAGGCATGTTGCAACAACAAGAAAGTTGTAGAGAGCCCTCTGGTGAAAAAACTACACAATATAAACACTCATAGCATGGTTGAAGGGTGCTTCTCTTCTTCACGTTTCATTTTTATTTATCGGACACTATAAAGGCCCATACTGACAGATGGACAAATTGATAACAGTGGGCAAACATATCCACCAACAAATAAGTCGGCTGAGTAACCCCATCACTCAGACCGCTCACACATGGACTCTATACACACACATAGTCCTTTGCGCTACTTCTAAGCACTTTGTTCTCCAATTTCTTCCTTTCTCTTCTTTTATAAATCCCTCTTGATTGTGTATATGACGAATCTGTGGATGCAACACGGAGAGTGGAATATGTAAACAAATCTAACCAGTAATAATAACCCGTAAAAAACAGTTAGCCTGGAACACCGACTCAGAGTAGATTGATGAGCCATTCGTTAATACTTAAAGAGCCACCTATAAGAAACAGGGAAATGCGCAGTAGGGTACAATGATCATCCCATGTGGATCTAATTTGAACTGGTGGTTCCACAGGGACATGGAGGAGTCTCGAGTCCAGCAGACACAGAGATCTGAGCTCCTTGCAGCTCTAATTCAGTTTGAAATCACCGTCACACATTTGCAACGTACCTATCAAACACTTCGGAGTCCACAGCAGCCCTCAGCACCCATCCCATGAGGGGGACACCGGCTAAGGGCTTGATGTTTTTAAGCGGAATGCCTTTGCTTCCCCCCCGTGCCAAAATGAGAGCAGCTACATGTCTCTTCTGGTTCTTGTTGGAAGAAGCAGCTACTTGTCTCTTCTTCTGTTTCATGTCGGAAGAAGCAGCTCCGTCCGCATCGTTGTCATCGTGTCTTCGCTTAGCGGACATTAAAGCGGTTCTTGTGGTTAAAAACAGACTTTTGGGGCAAAAGGGAGGAAATGAAGCTGCTGGAAACAAATTCTTCTTTATAGGGTTTACTGGCGGTTAGCAAACAGCAAAATGGTGCATTACCGCCACCAAGTGGCGTGGAGTGTGGACCGAAATGACAGAGAAATAAATAAAAAAAATCCTCCCAAACAAACGAGTCTGCCTTAAAAACGAAAATATGGCCAGCTAGCTTTCACTCACTGAGTTCTTGCGAAATAAATCAACCAAGTCCAGTTTTACTTTAATATCGTCAAGCTTTTTGATCAGTTGTCTTCTTTCATCATCGTGCTTCTGACACTGCAATAAAACATGCAGTCACGCTTCGCTGTAAAGGTCTCGGTCGTTGTGTCTTTGGGCGAGACACTTCACCCGTTGCCTACTGGTGGTGGTCAGAGGGCCCGGTGGCGCCAGTGTCCGGCAGCCTCGCCTCTGTCAGTGCAGCTGTGGCTACAATGTAACTTTCCATCACCAGTGTGTGAATGGGTGGATGACTGGATGTGTAAAGCGCTTTGGGGTCCTTAGGGACTAGTAAAGCGCTATATAAATACAGGCCATTTACCATTTACCATATTACAGTCCCATTTTCCTGTATGGCTCTTTCCTCTTAAAAATAACCTGCTGCCCAAATCTAAGTTGTGATTTAACTGTCTCATCTCTGCTGTTTTCCTTTGGATTTTGTAAAACCATCTTCCTTTTCTTTCTTCGTACCATTGCTTTTGCCACCTTTTCTTCATTTTCTGCTTTATTATGCCCTTTTTCATTGTCCCGCTGACACCGATAACCACATCCTCTGAAAGACTTTTTGTGGCTTTCATACGCTTTAACTCCACAGTGTGCTGGTACCCAAAAAAGGTCTCCTTAAGCCAAATCAAGTGTTTTGTGAATTTCTATCAGGATGTCTGCTCTGCTGTCTGAATTACAGCACTGTAAACCGGTTAATGATGAACTTGACTCTAGGCACATCACTGCTCTTTATGGCCTTGTGTCTTCTCTATTGAGTAGGTAAAAGGTATTGAAAGCATTTCACCTGTGTATACTGATGCCCCAACCAGAGGCCGATATACTGGGGTGGTGTGTGGCACCCAGGTTTTGCATATGACAATATTGCTTATTAATATAAGCTAGCACTAAGACTTTGAGCTTAGCTACAATTAACGCAGAATATGAATTCAAAAACTGCATATGTTGCATTATGTTACTGTCTCCCATTTAAAAAAAAAATGGTTCAGCGCATAGTCTGAAACTGCATTATTTCTATATTTATATAAATATAGAAACATTTTTATTTCTATATTTATTTATTAATCAACATCATTGGCAATTTAGATTACAACAGAGGTGCTTGATTGCTAAACTCTGGAAAAGCCATGAAGGTGTGAGTTATTAACCTAATAAATCATGAAAAAATGAGGTTTGTTCATGACAGATTTTTGACATTTTTTTGTAAATTTAAGCATGAAAAAAAAGATTATTTCTGTGTATGTGTATACTTGCTGTACTTGATGTATTTTAACCAATGATATAGTACACAAAGAATATAACACCTGCATATGTGTAAAGAAATGGCTTTGATTTTGTCACCCTAAGAAACTTTCTCTAGATCCGCCACTGACCCCAACACTGATCCTTTTCCTGCTTTGGCATGAAAACCATGCGCAACAAATGCCATTCCAGCTGGGTTTGTTGGCTGTGGTGCATCTGTATATATTTGGACATAACTGTAAAACTGACCCATGCATGCAAGTTTAAAATGATACTCACTGTCTACACAGAGCTCTTTATCCCTCCTTCCTCTTCCCAGCAGGGTTTAAGCACATCTTGTGTTGGATGATCTTGTCCGTGTCTCCTGGCATTTCTCCGTCTACCTGTAACCCTACTGCTGGGTTGTTTTAAAATCCAGGAAGCATGTAAAAGCAGTCATCCCCAGTGTGCACGCGCCTTCTAGTGGTCCGCGAAGGTATTGCAGGTGACCCGCAGTAAAGACAGAAACGATTGCATATTTATATACATGTATTCATTTCTATAAAAATCGACTTAAAGCTGCTTTCTGATGTTACATTCCTCTCACCTGAATTTCCCTTACACGGTAGTTTGTTTGGGGTTGACACACTGGCCTTATTAAATCCCCTCAGTCAGTTTGCAGATAGGAGCTTTAGTTTGTATCAATTTTGCTACATCTGGCATTTTTGGTGCAATTTATTGCTTCAAAATTGAATATGGAATTAATCCAGGTTTTTGAAGAAAAAAAATCCATATAAAAATCATGCCAATTGCAAAAGTCGCCATCAAGTGTGGGATTTACTGAGGAAATGCTCTGCCCCCACTGCTGTGCTACATAGGTCTGAACACCCTCAGTGAGATAACTGAAAAGAGTGGCTACACATACCGATTATGGAATGGAGCAGTCTTGAGCCACATCCTCTCTGACATCAAGATGTATGCCAGGAGGGAATGAGTTACTGATTGACTGATCCACACCACTAGTATGGATGCCTACCCTTACATGTGAGAAATGTGTTCACCTGAAGCATGATTGCATGCTCCCTCCCTTCAGTGGTGGTGGGGATGAATAGAATAAAATCATTCTATTTTATACTATTTTCATATTCATCTTTGGAGGACACAAGGCCCTGCGTTGGCTAAGCATTTGATCTTGTTAGTGCCCAAGTTCAAAGCTAACCTTGAAAAAATTTTCAAGAAATTGTAAAGAGTAATACAACATCAAGGTGATGCCATAACTACCTGAAATTATCATATTTTAATTGAAACAGGCGGATGTCAACATGTTGTAATGAAAACATCCCAAAACATCCAAGTATTAGTTTAGCTCTTGCCCTTCAAGGGCAGTTGTGCTCTCTGGGTGCTCTTGTTGTTATAGTCATTATGTAATATTTCCTCATACCCCTCCTTTAGGCTACATGCATTTCTTTGTAGTAGATCATTAATTTATCCCTTTTATCACAAAGCCATCGGACACTTGCTGAACAGGACTTGCAGACAACACCATTCATCCATGCCAAAAATTAAATATTGACTCAAACATCCTAGTCAAAGGCACACACCTGCAGTGCAAACAGAATTTAGAAAGGCATCACTGCTGCTCTGTGTGGTTTTCCTCTCATAGCAGCTGGACAGAGGGAAATAAAGCGAAAAGCCTCTGTTTGAATCCAGAGTATACAGAAATATGAATCTATTTAGATTTTTAAAAGAGACAACCCCATTTCCTTTCATTGATCAGGATATTACATCTGATTTAAAAAAAAACCTTGTACTTCATCGTCTCATGGAGTGTTTTTACTAATCTTTCTGGAAGCAGCCCTATAGAGACTCCAGCAGGTTTGATTTTCAACCATATCTCCAAACACACACAACCTCAGAGAGACTTTCTTATAGATTAGTAATTTACACCTCACACCTCACATTGTTAGGTGCATCTTTTCATTTACTCGTTAACCCAAATATCTAATGAGCTAGTCACATGGCATAAGTGGTCAACAGAGCCTGTTTAGATTCAAACCCAGCATCAAAATGAGGAAGAAAGGGGACTTTGAACTTGACATAGTTAGTGGTGTGAGTATGTCAAAAGATTACAGAGGATGGTCTGAAAAGAGAACATTTCCAAAATTGAGGAATTGTTGATGCCAGAGGTCAGAGGAGAGGGGCCTGATTGCTTTGAGCTGACAGGAAAGCAGCAGTAACTCGAATAACCACTCATTTGGTGCAGAAGAGCATCTCTGGTCTGGTCAACAGCAGCAGAAGACCACACCAAGTGCCACTCCTGTCAGTTAAAAACAGGAAACTCGGGCTACAATTGATACAACCTCACCAAAGCTGGACAATAGAAGACTGGAAAAACTTTGCCTGGTCTGATGAGTCGCAATTTCTGCTGATACATTTGAATGGTAGGGACAGAATTTGGCATAAACAAAATCAAAGTATGGATCCATCCTAGCTTTTATCGATAGCTCAGGCTGGTAATGATGGTGTAATGATGTTGATAGATATTTCATGGCACCCTTCAGGTCTCTTAGTACCAATTGAGCATCATTTAAACACCACAGCCTACATGAGAATTGATTGCTGACCATGTCCATCACATTTGTTCCACAGTCACCAGATCTCAGTCCACTAGAGCACCTTCGGGATGTGATGGATCAAGAGAGTCTCATTGTGGATGTGCAGCCGATAAATCTGCAATAACTGTCAGCTGCTGTCATGTCAAGTGCCACAAAGAAGCTCCAACCTGGCAAGGGTGTGCCTAATAAAGTGGCTGGTAAATGACATTTGCGGATGCACCTGCAGTCGTCAGGCAACTTGCACAAAAAATGAACGATAAACAGCACAATTGTCACTTTTGCTGTTTCAGTATTGGTTCTTCATGCAGAAACAACCGAATGTTGATGATCTGTCATATTGAAAAATCACATCAGGGAAGCTGGATAGAAAGACAAATAGCTCTCTTTCCCAAAATAACTGGGAACTGTAGTTTTTACCAAAAAGGACTCCAAGTGCCTTTTACTTAATGAGTGCTTTAAAGAATATTTGCCACTATAAGGCTTTGGATAGCCGACAATAGGCTAAGTGTTTTCAATTTCTGTGCATTTTGGGATCAAAATTAAATTAGAGCTAAAAAAAAAAAAGGATTTGCCATTACGTCAGCATTTGTTAAGAATTTAGTTTCTGTATTCAATCATCGTTTCTGGTGTCTCTGGTGTCTCCGGTGTCTCCAGTTTATTTTTAAAAATGTTTGCTGGTAACTTGCTTTGTTTTTCTTCCTCACCTTTGTTCTCCTTCCTTCATCATTATCCGTTTCACCCAGCCAGAGTAGTTTCACTTACACTTCTTTGCACTTTCCAGTCAGTCCTGTGTGTGTGCAATTTTGTTCCTCCGGCTCCTCCCTGTGAGTTTATCCTGTGCTCAGTTGTCTGCATGCCACAGGGACGAGTTTGTCCATTTAAAGCTCTCAATGAATTGATGACGGTTTAACTTATGAGGAGATGAGAAGGAATTATTGGTTAGATCAAAAGGTTAAATCCTTGCCAGATGGCTCCAAGTTTAATGCCATTTACGCACATCCTTAAAGGAAAGTAGTAAAGCCTTTTAAGGGAACTGAAGACTTCTTTATAGGATTATGACACCTCTTGTAAAAATAAACGCAGTAAGAATCATTAAAATAAAATTTAGACATTTAGGGTTTTTAAAAAAATATGATTAAATAAAGTATTGGACCTCCTTACAACTGTATAGTTTACAAGGTTAGGTGTCTGTGAAATATGAATCTGGGTATCCAAATGAAAATCAGTGAGCCTGAAGGTTTTTAACTCCCTGCATAACTCTGGAGAGTAAACTCTGTGAGTTTGATGTTTGCTGAAGGGGAAAACACTCTTAATAGTAAAGAAACATCTCAGTAGAGGTGGGCCCGGAGATGTACTGATAAAGCAGGCTGGTCTAGTTAAGCACAAAGATTAAAAATGTGCTGGAGGGGGTTTGGCAAGCAGAGAATCAACCCAGCGTGTAGGACTTGCAAACAGACAAAAACTTAAAATGACAGCTTTTATTTTCTTAGCAAAAGGCAAAGAAAACAAAAGCAAACACAATAACAGACCAGACCAACAGACAATGAGGGTGGACATGACAAAGATATATAAACACAGTAGGAGAGTAGGGCAGAATGGACACACCTTGGAGCACAGCTGAACAGATGCTAACTGACAAGACAGGGATAGTAAAAAGGAACATCAACACCAGACAGGCACGGGACCTGACTGGGGAGACAGACGTCGAATCACAAAAAGAGATTAGACTAGAGAGTAAACAGACCGCAAAAAGTTTATATAATTCATGATCAGGGAAAATAACAACATACTAATATTACCAAGACTGAACATAAGATACTAACTCTAAATTACTGGACCCAGGACCATGAAAGAAAACAATAAGCTGCTACACAATAACTATGGACACAATCATTGCACATTTGCTAAAATACCCACCCATTGATTTCAGATAATACACAAACGTATTGCATTCGTACATTCACAACTAATATCATCGGTGTGTCTCAGTTTGCATAGTTCTGTTAGTTCACTTTGACTTGTGTGTGACAGAAAGATGATCTTTGGCACAGTGTTACTAGAGACAGGTCACTATATCCAACATCATATTCCTGCATTGGGAGCCTCATTGTCAGCATGCTGGACGGGCACAGAGGCCTCCTCATTACCAGTGTCAGTTAGAATGTGTCTTTATTCTCACTGTAATGTTTAACGTGTGCAACTTAATATAGTGCAAAGATCTCAACAGTGCAAAGATCACTCACAGCGGTCATAAAAAACCCCCAAAGAAACTATAAGCTACATAATATATAAAAACAGAAAAAAATTACAACAGCTATTCCCAACCCATTTGTGCACAGAGCAGATTCAAATAGATGCTGCTGTGTTTAATGCTCGTACATTGATGCCCCATTAAAGAAGATTCAAGTCATGTAAATAATAAGCTCTTTATGGAGGACAAAACAATCTCAGAGAGACTTGTTCTTCCTGAGGACCCCCAGGAAGTATAGTCTCTGCTATGTCTGCTGTGATGTTTACACTCCAGGTTAGATCCTCTTTGATGTAAAGTCCCTGAAACCAGAGGTCTGTGACCCTCTCCACAGTCCCCCGGTGATATTTAAAGGCTTATTGTCTTGTTTTTTTCTTCCTGAAGTCAGTGATCAGTTCTTTTTTCTTGGATGTATTCAGGAGCAGGTTATCATCTCTGCATTGCTGACACATTTAAAGCCGTTTAAACATTTTGTAGCCTTCATTTTTTCATTCATCCATTCATTTTAAGAGATTTACTAACAGACAATAACAAATAAATGTCATTGACCTGACTTAGGAGGTGTGGAAATCCTGATTATCTGGTTGCACAGGTGGAATTGGTGACATTTTTCAGTCAGGTGTGTTTGTGACAAGTAGATGAATACTTTAGAGATGAGTCGGCGCAGGCAAGTGGAGACACAAAAAAAGCAGGATTTATTCCTGTCAGTTAATTATTTGTGCATCCTTATCTTCTTTGGGACTAAGACGTAAAGAGGGGAATCAAGGATATGCAGTCTATGAAATGAGAGAGGGCATGGAAATGACACACGGCAAAAAGGGCAAAGCAGTGGCAAGGCAACACTCAAGGCACAGGGACAGTTTGACAGTTAGTTCTGTCTTTAAAGGCATGACCTTTGATGCAAATGAACAAACCTGATTTGCAACTTTTATATGCAAAGATTTTCATTGTATAAACTTCTAATAAAACAAGACAAAAGCATCTGCACTAAGAAATTCTAGCAATGACAGTTTGGCACTTACAATATCTTGAAATAAACTCCATGCACATTTAAGCCTGTTTGTTTTTCAGTGGGCATTTTAGATGCAGGTGATTCGGTCCCAGGCTGCTCCAGTCTGCATGCCAAATGTTCTTGGGCAAGATACTAACCCCATGTTTCCCATGTTCTAGACCTGAAAACTTTGATCTTTGGTTTCATTCTATAATACTGACCTTATTTTTCTATGAAGGCTTGAACTTTGAGAGTTTTTAAAGAAGAAAGAAAAGTGTGAAAATGTTCATACCTGTCTGAGAAAAGTGTATAAAGTGTGTACTGTGGGGTTTTTCAGACTTACAACATCTATAATAATTGTAAAAAATAAAGCTGGCTACTTCGCGGATTTCACCTATCATGGGTTATTCGTGGGCCGGCAATAAGTCGGACTCAACCAGAAACGAGATCATGTCTGTCACCGATTCTGTTTGTAATTTTTGAGGACAGAATTTCAAGGCATAGCCAAGTGCTGGAAGGCTTTCAACACTTTCAGATTTGACAGTGGAAGGCACTGCCAAATCTGAGGCCATGGTCCTCAGCTGGAAAAGGGTGGAGACCAAAATTGACCCGTGCCAGAATTTCTTTTGGCAGAGAAATTGTCCGATGTTCAAAATAACATTAGCAAATGCCATGAAGTGTTGAGTTTTTGTGATGACCTAAATTGTCTTTGTCCAACTACATTCCTGTTAAGAAAATGGATAATGATGACAGTACCCAAACTTGTTTTGTTAACTTGAAATATTTTATTAATTTAAAAATAATTATAAAATAATCATAATCCAGTCAAATTAAAACCAGAGAATGATTTAAAAGACATTTAACCAAAACAAGCACAGGAGAAAAGCAATGCAAAATCTTTGAATAACAGAATTAAAAATGGAAAGAATACACCTTTACACATACACCTTACCCCCCCCCCCCCCTCACAAACACTGTTAAATTCTTATTTTTAAAGAATACGTTTGCTTTCTTACCCTATTCTAGAATAATCTAGAGTATACTACAGTGAGGAGAAACCTAGCTAAGCATATAGCCTGCAAAAAGAGGAAAGTGACAGAATCCAGCTAGCTTCACCTCCAAACCTTACCAAGAAACCATCAAACTTCAGTTTTATTTAAGGCATTGCCCTTATGTTTGAAGCAGGGCAGCAGGGGATATCAGCGGCATAAACAACAGATGCATGATAACTGTGACATGTTTTTGAGTGGAGAGGTGATAGAGGACTTCATTTCTTTTTCACATCGACCTTGTAATTATTTGGATTTTTGCATGACTTCTTCCCAGGACTTGGAGGCACTATCTGCCAGTTTCGAAAAAGAAAAACATAACAGTGACGCCATCTGTAGATTTGTGATTACAGAGAGAGCTTAGACAGTAGCTTCAGAGTTGACCCCAAACATTGCTTTCTAGTACAGTCCTCCAGTGTCCTTGTAGTAAATGTGACAGTTCAGTGCAGCCTTGCTAGTGCTAGCTTAACGCGTTATGTTTACATTTGGTGCTTTACTTTGTGTGATGGAATTCAACCCTAACCTAAATTAACATCTGATTTAACGTATGAAATTCAAAGCGTTGTCAAAATTTCTTCTTTTATTCCATGTGCAAGAATCCTATTCATAGTGTGTGTGTGCGTGCGTGTGTGTGGGGAGGGGGGACAAAAACCTTCACTGCATGAGGTCCGGGTGCAAGTTTCTTTGCTTTAACCCAGCTACTGCCAAGTTGGACATGAATGCCAGGGAATATTTTTGACCAGGTTTATTAAATCAACCGAAAAAAAACTTCTATTAGTGTTAAAAATGAAGACAATTTTGAGAACCTAAGAGGTCAAGAGGTCACTTAGCCATAGTGAAAAAAAAGACATTTTTGGTGCAACAAGTTTGTTGTTTGGACCTTTAGTGGGAACAGTTCCCTTGTAGTTTATTTTTTAAAACAAAAGTGTTTTATAATGTGTTAATGTGTTTTGTGTTTATGTACAGACCACATGACTTTTTTGATGTCCTGATATATAAAACCTTAGATTGAAAGAGGGTGGGCTACTGTAAATCTGGCCTCAATATTTCTAACATGCATGTGCATCGTTTTGTTTTAGTACTCTCAACCTTTTCCATGTAGACTTCTTTTAAGATTAGAAGTTGTGGCGGTCGATGCGGTCGTGATCCCTCTGAGATTTTGCCATTTGCTTCTGCAGCAGAATGTGCTCGGTGAAATCCCTCACAGCTCCCGATCCCCCAGCACAATGGCAGATGTACTTTGCAGCCTTTTTAGCCACAGCTGGAGCATCGCCGGGTACTGCACTCAGCCCTGCCAGGTTCAGGCATTTCACATCTGCTTGATCAAAACCTGAGAGGGGAACAGAAGATCATTAGTCCCTATAATAATTTACTTAAACAAGCTGCAGAGATTGGCTGCACAAACACAAACAGTCAGACATCTTTAATTGTTAATTTGTTGCCAGACACTATTCAGATTTTATTAAAACAGCACTTTAACATAAATGTTAAATACACCACTTTTTAAAGCAGTAGCCTCAACATGTTTCCAGTTCCTGCCAATTAAACTGTTAACAAATAAAAATACAGTTGTTTTACCCATGAACGCCACATCCTTCCATTCCAGCTTCTTCTTCTCAACGATTGATTGCAAATCATTCAGCGGCTCCTGTCCCACCTTCTCAACCTTGCACATTATCCTATCTTCAAGTTTTTGAAGCAAAGCTGGGTCAATGTGGTCTTTCTCTGTGGTCAACAGTATGACCTGGTGAAGCGAGACAGAGTGCAGTTTTGTGAGCGACGTTCCACAAGATGGGCCAGTTTACGTAATTCTGTTCAGACAGCTGAAAAAAAAAAAAAATCCAACCTCAACTTGTTCTTCCTGCAGCATCCGAAGCCCAGTTGTGTCTCTGGTGTTGACAGACACCATTGCCTCTCCCGACACAGACATAAAGATCTTTCCGTCAGTTAAACAGCCGGAAATGTTGCAGAACATTAGGCGGACCACCTCTGGTGTGTCCTTACCGAAGTAACCGTACCTGATTGGAGAAACATAGGCTGGATCAGGAAAGGGAATGGATAGTTGATTAAAAGCTGACTGGTAGACATTATTTTCGGCGCTTCTCACCTGAGAACCCTCTGTTCTGCCACAGGCCAGTCGATGTCCACGTCTATATCTACGCTGTACTCCGGCAGCATCTCATAGTAGGTTAACTTACCGCCCTACAGAGGTGAAAACACAAGCATGACTTAGATGTATTGTTACACAAAGGGTTTGGAAAAGCCGTGGAGCTGTCACAGTCCAATTTGGTCCTTTGGTTTATTATAGATTTTTTTTCCCCTTGTTGGGTACCAGCCAGATCTCTGTCCTTATGTTTTGGGTTTTGTTTTGTGCCAGATTCTTCTCCTAAATACATCAAACTACACAACAATTAAAGAGAGAAATACGCAAGACTCTGAGTATCAAATGAAATTGAACCCAATATCAGTTTGTTACAGCCCTAGCAGGGCCTCCTCCTGAAGGTGCCTGTGTGGGCGTGTCCCACTACCTCTTCTGCCTGAGGTGCCACCTTTCCCTTTTACACAGCTGACTCCCGTCAGTAATCAGGGAGATTTAAGCCCAGGGAAAGGTGAGCTCTGGGCCAGAGTGCGGTTACAGCTAGTGAGCTGAGTGTTAGTAGCTAGTGAGCTGAGTGTTAGTAGCTAGTGAGCTGAGTGTTAGTAGCTAGTGAGCTGAGTGTTAGTAGCTAGTGAGCTGAGTGTTTGTAGCTAGTGAGCTGTGTTAGTGTTTTTGGTGGTTTTCAGCTAGTGAGCTGCTCTTTCTTTTTGGCTTACGTTTTACTTTATTGACCACGCCTGAGTTTTGTTTGTTTTCTTAAACAGTGGTTTGTCCGTCTCTTTTAGTCGAGTTTGAAAGGGAACTTTAATAAAACTCTTTGATTTAACCCTTTTGCCTCCTTGACTCCTTTTTCTAACCCGGTCACTTTTTGTTACTCCCCCCTCATCGCCTAGACCCCTCAGGGGAACGTAACACAGTTTCAGTAAGAATCCCACAAAAATAGAACACAACTAACTAAACTTTCAACACAGGAAATCCAGCTCAGAAAGTCTGTTTTTTCTTTACTTCCTCCCAAAGTTAAGTTAAGCTTCTTATTCAATGAAACTTTTTTCTATAAAAATAACATTGTTCCTGTTTTAAGCAGACTTTTTTCCTGCAGTCCAAGGACTCCTTTTCATAATAAAGAGTCTGGAGATTTCAAAAGGTTGCAGACAGCATGCCGAGATATTTTTACAGCAATAGGGATTGAACAATCTCTTCGACAACTTAGCTGATGAAATCTGATCCATTTGTCATCAATCTCATCTGCTGCTGTCTTATAGGTGTGTGTTTAATGTTGGTGCCAACCAGGAATAAAAAAAGGCACGGTTTAACTGTTGGGCATTGGGGCTGTTTTTTCAGTCATTATAAAGTCATTATAGTAATTTTAAACCATATATGCACCACCACCATCATCACCACCACCTTTACCTGCAAGTGTCCTTCCTTTTCAATGATCTCTTTTTTGGCGAAGTAAAATGAGCCATTCTCACACAGCTCCCCTGGCCAGTCCTGACGTCGCGGCCGTTTGGCTGGCTCCAGATTGAATGGCACTGTTTGCTCACCAGCTAGAAAGAAGCAGGATCCATTAATAACAATGCAAACTCCTCTTTCCATTAAGTAGTTATTTACACAGAGAAGCTGTCTGCTTCTTGACATAGTAACCAGTGTGTGAGTGAACTGAGTTTTTAAAAAGACATTGAAGGGAAATTCATGCCATCATAGTAGGTGGGTGACCAAATCTGTGAGAAATGTGTTAAATTCTGTAGCTTTGTTTGTTTGTATGTCTTTTATCATATACATGTTAAGAGTTGTATTGATCTGTTCATAAAACTAATGAAAAAAGGAAACACGAGTGTGCACGATGAAGGATGAAAAGGAAATTCCAGTAAAAGGAACAACAGTCACGATCTATACCTCCAACAACCAGTTTATGAGTTAACCTTTAAACTGGTTGTAAACCTGGAGGTAGGTGTGTAATAAAGTGCACTGACAGGTTGTGTGCATGTGGGTAATTACAAACACAACTTAGAAATACATGCATGTGCCAAAGTGAAATGACTTTATGCCAAGTAAAACAGGATGCATGGTTCAAAATGTCTTATTGGTGACAAGTAAGCAAGTGAAAAGGAATTAACAACTTAGGACTTAAAGTTTGATTTTATGATTCACCGCATCAGGATATATTAGCACTCCGTATGGTGACAGTAGGAACTTAAGAGTCTTTTAGTTCTTGTCTGAGGAGATTCACTGTTCCTGCAAAAACCCTTCACTTCTGAGAGATTCTGGGTCTTTCATGCCTCTTTTAAAATACAAAAGTGTGGGACTAGTCAGGTAGATTTTTAAATGTTAGCTGTTATTAGTTTTGTTTTATTAATGCACAGCAGCAGTTTGATGTTCAAAGTGACAATGCCACCAGCCACTACCTGGAGCTGCGCACCTGACAGATGGCTGCACTCCTCTTTGGCACTCTGTGTGAATGCAAGATATAAATGAAGAAAAGTGGAAAATGAACTAGTGACAGCCGTGATAACCGGCAATGTTTTGGATTATTATTAGTATAACTATGGAGAGTGAACAAGATTGAAAAGATCAGTGTCTTGTTATGTTATTTGTTTAAGCTATCAACATACTGGGAAATGATGCAAGTACCTGACTTTTGTTTTGTTACATGAATCTGCTGCATCTGATTTAGGTTGGTAAGAAATGTCAGGCACAGTGTGCAGTGACTTAATTATTGGTACCTCTTTTAACTCAGCCAAAAAGTGGTAGGGCACATAATCACAGAGCAGGGTCAGCAGATACTGAGGCACTATGTGAGGAGTGAATTAGAGAGAAGATTGTGAGGCAGGTCTTCTCATCATACATCACTGTCTGACCTTGCAAATGTGCCCCAGGAAGAATCATTAAAAAAAAAATTCCCATATAACTTCTAAATTTTGTGGAAAGCCTTCCCAGAAGAGTTGAAGCCATTATAGTTGCAAAACGTCAGCAGAGATCATATTAAACCCTATGGATTAAGAATGGGACGTTCATATGCATGTAAGGTTAGACAAGCAAATACTTTTGGCAGTATATTGCATTTTGTAAACACTCTCTGCAGGGAGACGAGTAATCCATGAATGCCTAACAACTGCCTCTGTGCTTCCCCCGGGTGGAAAACAAGCACAAGTGTGAGTAAGTATCAAAACTGAAAGCTGCTTGCATGCAGATCAATAATTATCAGATGAAGAGAGCTGATAAGCTTGGAAATTTAGTACTGTAATAGCTCAAATAACCAGTTCTCAACTTGGGACCAGTTCTCCAATCCCATTTTTAGAAACACCAAGCAGTTAAAAAAAACAAGTATAAAAAAAGAAAGACTGTCACTGTAAGGATTCATTGTTTGTCCAGTGAAGCATCTGTTGGATTTTGTTTATCGCAGTTAATAATTACTAAGGTGCAGGTGCAAAGATCGTGTATTTAATGGCTGCTCCTCCCTGTCATTTGAATCCTTTAACATACCAGCAAGAAATCTGACCTTTTTGTGAAAATTGAGAAAGTGAGTGTAAAAACACAACACACAGGTCTATTTGGAAGAGAAGACAAACAAGATGAAAAGGATAACCACACCCTCTAAAAATAGTTTAAATACTTTCCTTTAGGCAGCTGAAATATAAGAAGCACTCCAAGAGCACAAACCTCATTAATTACATTAATTTTATGTTCTTTGTTGTTTTTAAATGCATTTTAAGAGGTTTGTAGTGCAATAAGAATCAGATAAAGGAGGCATTGATATGTTTAGTTATACAAACATGTAGGAGCACGTAATGGATAATAGATGAATAACTTGAGCTTATTATATAAAAATATACTACAGTATATTTCTAACTAACTAGGGAGCTCATTCTCTTTCTCTTCATAATACTTTCTGTAAGACAGTAACACATTTTGTAAAAGGTAAACGTGAGATCAGAGGTCAAATGTGCAGACTTGCTCACTTACATCCTTTTTTAACCTCCTTCCAGCGAAACTGGTGTCTCCTGACCACTGCGAAGACTGAATCATAACCGTGCACCGTGATTTTCTCCAAGGCCTCCTTCACATGGAACGGGTGGAGACACGGTGATGTAGCCTGGAAGTGGCAAACTATATCCACCTCTGTGAAAACAAAAGCAGAGTAATCTGCACTGTGTGGCAGCAGGGCAACGCTTTGAGACCATCTTAGAAACACGTTCCTACCTTTATGGTGCTCAAGAAACTCTTGGATGGTTTCTACTGATGAGGAAAAGTCTCTGGAGACTTTAGGACTCCTCCGGTGCACCTGAGCACCCCATGCCTTTGCAACTTCCTCAATTTTATCATGGTCCGTTGATACCCACACACTGTGAAAGTGAAGGTGCATAATCATTATTATTAATTGTAACCGTCTCTTTTCATAACACTACTAGACATTCTGTATTTTGTCCTCATAGCCAAAGCTATAGTGATTAGAGATCGTCCAATGTAAGCGATTGAGAAAAACAATACTCTGATATATCGCCCGATATTTTTGTTTTTGGATATACAAAACAGTTAATTTCTCTACCAACTGTCATGTGTTATTTATTTTTTTAATTGTTTGTTTACTCCCGTTTTTGTTCGGATCAGTGTGTTGAAGTTGTGGTGTTACAAGAGGGAAGTTGGAACTTTGAACAGTCAACACTCGTAATATAGTTGAAGGGTGTTTCTTCCGTCTCTTTTTTGCTTATTTAATTTTTATGTCGACATTTTTATATCGATATCGACTTTTGGTCTATGGATGTGATCCATTATAATTACGGAGATTAGACTGAGACTCAGTCTCTTCAAATTTTATTTTACTTAACACATGAAAGCTCACTGAACAAATTGGGGGTGGATCAGGAAATTTGCAAAATCAAATCTGTGTATCCACCTGTTGGGGCGACTTAAGAGGGATTCTGGGCTTAATATTAATAAATGTGTCCAGTATAATTGTCGACAATGACACAGCCAGCTGTGATAATGATGGCAGAGAACTCTCACCTTATCAGAAAACAAGACATGACCCGCAAAAAGCCCTAGCTCAGTGCGCATGCTCCATTTTTTAAATGAACGGATCCGATGTACGATAAAAACAAACAAACAAACAAACAAACAAACAAACAAACAAACAAACCTGCACTTATAGTAAGCAGATTTTTTGATGAATGATCTCATGTTGGTTAAACGATGGCTGCAGCGGCACTAAACTGTTAACGGATAATTAAACTGAGCTCACAGTGCAATAACTCATTGGCAGTTTGGACGTTTTAGGGTTTTGTTGCATAATTGTATGAATTGCTGTAACTCACAGTTTAAGTGTATGAGTAGTTATGTTTCAGCTGAGGGTGACTTTAATAGGAAGAGACAAATTCCAGATCGTAATAGTGTTTGTAAAGTCAAAATAAGTTTGACAAAAATGTTAGAAAATGTTTCTCATAACGTGCAGGTTATGTCTGTGGAGTCACGCCGATGAAAAAAAAGAAGTGGAATATAGTAGATAAATGCGAGCAGTTTTCTTCATTTGTGACTTTGTTTAAGTAAACATCCTAAAAGGACGCGTGGGACTCCTCCACGTCACACTTAAAGCTGAGCACAGAGCTGCTCAGCAGCTGCTTAGCGATCAGGGAGCAAACTGATGCATTTTATATTCCCTGACTTTACTGATGTGCAGAATACTTTAGGCCGTTATGACATGTGGACAGAAGTAGGTTAATATAATATAATCAAATCTGATTTGATGTTTTCATAACGAAAAGACATTAAAGTTGGCTGCTGGTGCTCGTTCATCTGACCCTACAATAAAAGCTCTTGTCCTTCCTCACCTGTCAAACATTCCCGAGTCCACGGCGGCCCTCAGCACCCACCCGATGAGCGGGACCCCGGCCAGCATCTTGATGTTTTTCAGCGGGATCCCTTTGCTCCCCCCTCGAGCTAAAATTAAAGCTGCTATGTGACTCTTGGCATTTCGCGGCAGTTTGCTCGATGACTGACATTCGTCTAACGAGGTCTCATTGTTTCTCCGTGTAGCGGATGCCATAACGACGTCAAAGATCTACTCCTACTACGAAGCAAGGTCTGGGTTTATCCGGGTGACTTCCGTGGCCTACTATGAAGGTGGCTCACTTATCACCGACATAAATCGCTATGATAACCTGTGCAGTAGATCTACCTGCTCCGGAGCAGGTTAAGTAAAATATCAGAGAGCAACAGGTGTGAAAGCACCGCCCACCGACCAATCAGGTCTCCGGAACACAGCGTCATCATTAATGAAAGATTCCTCAGCCCTCTGCAGGGAGAGGAGGCGGGTTTATAGTTTGTTCTATGCGCCTTATTATATGAGCTGAACCAGGACATACGCACTGTACCGACCTGTGTGTGTATTAATGTGGTGATTTGGAAAATGTATTAAATGTTATTCTCCTCGCTTACATTTTGCTGTACCTGCAGCTGTTTGAACAGCGAACACACACCAGGAACACCTGTTCAATCAGTAACATTAACTTTGATCTGCAGACAGACTGAAGCGATACCTCTTTTTCCTAACCGGAATAAGAGGTTAAAAGAAGGGTAGGGGAACTGCAGTCAGGAAATGAAAAGAGCTGTCCGCTGTTTGAAACTATAATTTGAATTTGGACAACACTCCTAATTCAACAGGCAAAGGATAAAGCCTGTAAACTCCCCCCCTTTGAGTAAAGCAACTGTAAGTTTAATTTAGAGTCAAATTAATGTATAAAACTATTATGGTGTCTTACCATTACTGTAATGTCTTAAGTTTTTTGCAGTGTTTGCATCAGTCTTGTTTTATTATTATTTAAACATTGTTGTAGTTGTGTTTAATAAATGTGCGTTTTCAGTTCCAGCCTTAACTTCAGGTGTTTTTGTACATTATTCTCATATTAACAAGTTTCTCTGATCTTTTTTGACACAATTCACACACATTATTTCTGATTAATTATTACTTTGAGCTGATTTTAATAGCAGTTGATTTAAAAAATCCATCCACATTCATTCTCGTTGATTTCCCATCTCTCAGCACAGATGATCACACACTTAAAGTTCAGAGGTGAAAGAAATATTTCTGCTTCGTTTGAAGTTTGACTGCAGGTTAGAGTTAGTCCAGCAGGTGGTGCTGCTGGATGAAACCAAACAAACTGATTCACAATGATGGCTGATGCATTTTTTCCAACCCTGCGTGTGCAGATTATTTTCACTTGACTGTTGACTTCTTAATTTGTTCCATCTAATAACTGAATAAAAATGTATTTAACCCAGTGGAGAAAACATGAAATAAATGTCATTTGATCAGCTCAAACACTTCAGTGAAACTTCTTCATGGGAAACTGGTTCATTCCAGGTTTTTTTTTATTAGAAAAGACAAGAACCCCCCCCCCCCCCCCCCCCCCCCATCAATACATTTAATCTGTTTTATTAATGATACATTATTCAGGAGATCAAACTAAATGTGAGACCACAGCTTCAAGACACATTAAACCAATAAGTCTGTCAGATTATGTACAAAGTAGAATTCAAAATTCAAATTCCCCCAATCATTACAAGTAGGCTAATAATCAGTGTTGATTAACATGTTTCTATTCAGCAAACGAACAAAAACGATGTTATTGAAGATTATATTTCACATAAAAAAATTAAAAAAGAGACTTATAAAGACAGTTATGCTATGCTGTGGTTATGTTCTTCTGTCTTTATGATAATTTGTCCTTAAGTTACTGCTAAATGATCACAAAAACTCAGCTGTCCCAAAGAAACTGATTGTTTCTTTCAGCTTCATGTCCTTCTTCTTTGGGTAACATATTGTAGCAGGTCAGGGCTGTTTGGGGTCATGACAGCTATGTTCTGTTGTTCCAGGCGGCAGCGTTATGTTGCCATGGTTACAGGTAGCGCGCTCTCTCTCTCTCTCTGCGACTGTGTGTTTCTGGGTGGAGAGAACGCCTTTTTGATGTTGTGTGCTGTTTCTGCTCCCTGGCTAACTCGCGGGAAGCAAGGCCAAAGGACACCTCTGTCTCCTCCTTGTATAAGCTCGCCACAATATATTCTGTTTCTCTTTCTAACACATACTGAAAAAAGGTTCACACTATTACTGTTATTATTTTTCATTTAATTCCTTGTTTACCAGCTGATGATACATTGGGGCAAAAAAGTATTTGGGAGACACAGATTGCTGTCCCACTTAAAAAGATGAGAGAGGCCTGTAATTTTCTGCATAGGTTCACTTCAACTGTGAGAGACAGAATGTAAAAAAGAAACCCAGGATATCACATTTTATGATTTTTAAATAATTTATTTGTATAATGGTGCAGAAAATAAGTATTTAGCACCCACAAACAAGCGAGAATTCTCTCCCTCACAGACCTGTTACTTCTTCTTTAAGAAGCTCTTCTATCCTCCACTCGTTATCAGTAAGACACATCTCCACACCTTCAAACAGTCAGACTCCAACATCCACTATTGCCAAGACCAGAGAGCTGTCTAAGGCCACAGGGACAAAACCCGCGAGAATGTTATGTGGTATAAACGCCACTTGCCATGTTTGGAGTGGGAAGAATGCTGAGTTGCATCCCAAGAACACCATACCCACTGTGAAGCATGGGGGTGGAAAAATCATGCTTTGGGGCTGTTTTTCTGCAAAGGGGACAGGCCAATGAAGGAGTGGCTTTTAAAAAGCATTTCAAGGTTCTGGAGTAGCCTAGCCAGTCTCCAGACTTCAATCCAATAGAGAATCTGTGGAGGGAGTTGAAAGTCTGTGTTGCCCAGCGACAGTCCCAAAACATCACTGCTCTAGAGGAGATCTGCATGGAGGAATGGTCCAAAATACCAGCAACAGTGTGTGAAAACCTTGTGAAGACTACAGAAAACGTTTGAACGCTGTCATTGCCAACAAAGGGCATATAAAGTATTCAGATCAACTTTTGTTATTGACCAAATACTTATTTTCCAAATAAATTCTTTAAAAAGACAATGTGATTTTTTGGGGGGTTTTTTTCTCATTTTGTTCTTTACAGTTGAGGTATACTTATGATGAAAATTACAGGCCTCTCTCATCTTTTTAAGTTGGAGAACTTGCACAATCGGTGGCTGCCAAATACTTTTTTGCCCCACTCTAAATGTTGACTTCCACTGAGTATTACTGTGTAACACAATCCCCCAATTTCAATTTAAAAATTGTTTTTAATGCAAAATCCACTACAGCTCCTGATGCAAATCCAGCCGACCCTGCAGCTCCTATACCTTTCACTCCTTGAGCAAAATATCCAACACCAACTCCAACACTAACTGCAGCACCAACAGCAGTAGCAACTCCAGCACTAACTTTTGCAGCAGTTCCACCAATAATGGCATCCCATTTCCCCCGAGTAACCTCGTTCCTTCTTTCTGCTTTGTATCTTGCTTCTTTGGCCGTCATCTCTGGATTTTCTTTCCGAAGTCGTTCCATCTCTGTTTTTATGGCTTTCTCTGCCTCTTCAAACATATTGGTGGTGTAGCATCCTCCTTTTCTTTCAGTCAGATTGTTGATTTCCTTCAGCACCTCAGAGGGATTCTTGTTTCTGCTGTTAAAAACATGATATCCTCCACGGCACTGACTGATAAAGTCTTTGAGATCTGGATGTTTGATTGCTTCTTCTATGGTGTCTTTATTCTCATCATCTTCATGGATTACCAAGGCCATTGTGTAATCAGCTGCTTGTTCACCAAATATCTTCTGAATGAATCAAATCAACACGTTTCCTTCTTACACTCTGATGTTACAGAGGAAGAGAAGTCTGTTGATCTAAATACTTTTCCCTTTAAGATGATGTTTCCTGCTGCACTCTTCCCAACTCTGGTTTTCCCAACAAGAACAATCCTGAGGTCGGCTTCTGGTTTTTTCATGGCTCTCTGAGCTTTTCTGAACATTTCATTAGTGTAGCATCCTCCTCCATTTCTCGCAATCATTGTGTTGATCTTCTCCAGCAGCTCTCTGACCTGAAAGGGATTCTTGTTTCTGTTGTTAAAGACATGATATCCTCCACCGCACTGACTGATGAAGTCAGTGATATTTGGATTATCATTGATCATTTTTTCTATGGTCACCCCATCTGCCTCAAGATTGTCTCCACAGGTGAACAAGACCATAGTGTAACATGCTGACTGTTCTCCAAACATGTTCTGGATGATTTTGACAGTTTTTTGTTCTTCTTCTGTGAATCTGTTGGCCTGAATCACAACCAGGAACACATGAGGACCAGGAGCAGCAAGGCAGATGCAGCTACTGATCTCTTTCTTCACATTGTCTTCAGTTTTTTTGGTGTCAAATAAACCTGGAGTATCAATTACATCCAGTGTTTGACCTTCAAACAGACCTATTTCCTTCTGACACTCTGATGTCACTGTGGAAAAACATGCTAAACTTTTAAAAGCTTTTTCTCCTAAGATGGTGCTTCCTGATGCACTCTTACCAACTCCAGTTTTCCCAACAAGAACAATCCTAAGGTAAGCATCTCTGAACATTTCAACTGTGTAGAATCTTCCTGCATTTCTCTGAACCATGATGTTGATCTTCTCCAGCAGCTCTCTGACCTGAGAGGGATCCTTGTCTTTGTTGTTAAAAATATGATATCCTCCACCACACTGACTGATGAAGCCACTGAGAGCTGGATTATCACTGATTAATTTTTTTATGGTGTCTCCATCTGACTTCAGCTCATCTCCATGGGTGAACAAAACTAATGTGGAACAAGCTGACTTTTTCCAAACATGTTCTGAACAATTTTCACTGTTTCTTGATCTTCTTTTGTGAATCTGTTGGCCTGAATCACAACCAGGAACACATTAGGACCAGGAGCAGCAAAGCAGATGGCTCTCTCCATCTCTGCTGTCAACTCATCTTCAGGCTTACGGGTGTCAAACAGACCTGGAGTATCAACTACAGCCAGCTTTTGACCTTCAAACTTTCCTCTTTCCTTCTGACACTCTAATGATATCACTTCGAAAGCATTCTCCTTTCCTAGGATGGTGTTTCCTGATGCACTCTTTCCAACTCCAGTTTTTCCAAGAAGCAAAATCCTGAGTTCTGGCTTCTCTGGTTCTTCTTGTTTTGCTGAAGAGTAATAAACATTTTAAAGGTAAAATTTAAAGTTAATATATTCACAATTCAAACTCTGAAGACAAACAATGTGTATTTTCTATTATGTCAAGTGTGTCTCTGGACTGTTGGAGGAAGAAAACGCATGCGAACTCCAGGAAAAAAATAAAAAGATCACAGAAGGATTTGAACCAGTAACCTTCTTACTGTGTCAATTATTATAGATCATGATGTCAAGACACCATCTCTCCCTCACCCTTCAACCTCTGTATGACTTCCTCTTCATGTGCGCCATATATGATGATACCTACAGTATAGTAATATTTAACTGTTTAGAGACTCCAAACCAGTAGGTGCCTGACTTCTGTCACCCCTGTTACATCAAATTAAATAAAGAAAAGGCACACAGATACTGTAATTTTCTCAGTTTAAATATTTGATGTGTTTTCTATGTTCTATTGTAAATAAAATCTGGGTGTTAGATTTTCTAATCATTGCAATCTGGCTTTATTTAGATTTTACAAATATTTTGGAATTGGATCAAACAAGGAAATAAAGTCTTGGTAGATTTGGTAAGTGGACCATTAATCTGAAGCGGGGTAAAGAATCATGTTTATTAGTGAACAGAACAAATGTTGAAGGAGACGAACAAGAAAACACCTTCCTTCTTTTGTTCCTCTGTAGTTTTGTAGAAAAACTGTTCAAATCTTTTTTTTTCCCACTTCTCGTGTCATCAAGAAACTCCAGATGACATTAATTGAAAAACAATTCTGTTCCTACGTTCTTTCTGACTCTAAGCTTTAATAAAAGAAAATAACTTTTCAGTCAAACTTTTCTTTTAACTTTTGAGAGTTGATGTTCATGTTGGGCATTTCATGAACCAGCTTTTGGATTTGTAGACTAAAATTCTGATTTGAATCACAGTGTACAAAGAACCATTAAAAGTAGTAATAACAAAGGGAAATTGTTAAAGGGATAGATCAAACAAGGACATAAATTAAAATAATGTCTAGGATCTGATACATGTTTGGTTTAATAAGTGGCTGTTGGCTTTTATTTGCCTTTATATAAAATTAATGTTATAGATTAGTATTTTTAAATGTACTCACCAGGACTAGTGTGTTTGCTGGCCATGTCTGTCTTTTATTGGCAATTGATGTGTGATTTTCTGGCTCTGCTGATGTTCTGCTGCTCAGCAGTTTCCTCTTTATCGCTCTGCGGTGTTGGAACGTGTGGAAACGTGTCTGAGAAGTGGGGCAGAAAGGTGAGAAGGACACAGGAACAGCTAGTTGTTAGTTACGTGTGATTCAAGTTGAGTTACTTTTGTATGAGAGAAGAGTTCATATTTTGTGTTTGGTGTATTGAAGAAAAAAGGAGAGCTAATCTCAAATCCTAGTTTTTGGCCTATGTAATTGTGGAGATCTGAGTATTGACAGTTAATCACAGACTCCGTATTTAATATTGATGTTTCTATTGCTTTCACAAACCTGCATGAAGATGTCTGGGACATTAACTTTGTGACTCAAACTAGGAGTACAGTGGCTTGTGCCACCCTGAATGAAAATCGGCATTATATATGCCAGCTGAGGGTTTAAATTCTTATTTTCCATGTCATCATATTTCTGTTTGGCTTTTGAATATCCATCCATCCATTTGCTACTGCTTATCCTTTTCAGGATCACTGGAGCCTATCCCAGGTGTTTTAGGGCGAGAGGTAGGAGAGGTCGCCAGTCTGTTGCAGGGCTGACACATAGACAGAGACAACCAAGCGCACTCACATTCACACCTATGGGCAATTTAGTGTTTCCAATTAACCTAACCCCTCTAACTGCATGGAGAACCCACACAAACACGGGGAGAACATGCAAAATCAGGACCTTCTTGCTGTGAGGCAACAGTGCTAACCACCATGCTGCCCACGGTGGCTTTTTAATAAATCAAAGAAAGAGAATATCAAGGGTATGATATCTGACCAGGCATCCAGGGCAACGCCCAGAAGCTAGGCAAATACTTTCTCTGTAACATATCACACAGCCAAATCTAGCCTCCACTCTGTACAACTGAAGAGCATAGCATGTTACATAATGTTACGTTACATATGGCCCAAAAATCTCGATATTATTTAGCTGGATGGTGATACACGATATATATCTCAAGCTTTTTTTAAAGCCATAAAGTAAGAACAAAAAGAGAGTTCTTAGTCAAAGCTGTGTCCCAGATCTCACACAGGCACTTTTATTAACATCCAGCGTAGATGTACATGAAAAAAACAACTCAGAAATAAATTATCAGCATTTATTAAATAGTAATGCTCCATAAATAAAATAAAACAATGTTGTTTTTGTGCATAAAAAAAGCTCACAATTGTGCAGTCAAAATGTAAACTAAAAGTTTACATTTGCCGCGTAAATGCAGTTATAGCGTTAACGTCATTTTAACGAGCTTAACGCTACCAGCACTAAAATAGTAATTTCCAGATGTTTTCTTTTAACCGACCAGCTCCTCTTTGATAGCTGCCGTGTCCATCTTGTTGTTGCCTGCAGGTGAAGCGATGGGGGAGGGGGAGTTGTGTTCAGTGAAGGAGAGAGGCAAGGCAGAGTAACATTGCGTAGAGACAAAAGTGGACGAAAGAGAGGAAAACTTTCAGCTCCACGAATATAATTATAACTTGACAGAACAGAGGGCGACACAAACAGCACACAGGAGGAGATCAGGTCAGAGTGGACACACATGGGGAACACAGAACCTGGAGGAATCAGGGTGAAGCAAAACTGAATATAAAACACACAAGATGGGAGACTATCAAAATAAAAAAGGAAGTACACACACACAGACAGACACATACAAACTAAGACACGTGAACTTGACACTGGGACAGAATAGAGACATGGAGACATGATGAACTAGGTGAGACCAAGGAGTAAAATGCACAGGCACAGGCACAAAACACTGAGATGAAACTAGGACGGACTAACAGAATGAAATTAGATGCAGAAAATACAAAAGTAAAGACCAACTAATACTGAACTATGAAAATCTCTTGAATCCAAAAGAATGAGTCACAACACAAACACCTCCTCTCTGGAGGGGAGAGGGAGGGGAAACAGGAGGACAAAGGAGGGAACAACTAAGCTGTAGTGCCTCTTCACCTCACTGTGCAATACCTTTTGTGCAATACTTTTGTAAATAGTCAACGGTGCAATAGACTCAATACTTGAAATGTGCAATTCACTTGTATTTTTATTTTTATTCCTATTTATTCTATTTATCCCCTTCGTATATTTTATTTATATTGTCTCTGTATTTATATATATGTGTGTGTGTATAACTCTGTAACTTCTGTCGGTGCTGTGCTTTTTTGGAAATCGAATTTCCCAGAGGAACCCACCCGAGGGATTAATAAAGTTCTATCTTATCTTATCTTATCTAATCTGATATATTTCATTTTAAAATTATACCAAAATAGTATGGCATTAAGTAATAAATCTCTAAGAACAAATCTGTGTTCACAAATTTTTTTTATCTCTCTTGTGTATACTGCATGGGTACTGTGATCCTCTGGTAAATGTAGCTCTAACTCAAGCCAAGCCTTCTCATAGTAGGTTTCCTGTAGAAAGACAAGTAATATGGGAAAACACACACAAAAACCTCCAGCAAAGATAATATCTATTTTAGAGTAATTATGAACTATTTTAAAAGAAAAAACATTTAAGAATATAAGTAGTAATTAGCTACTTACATTCCACTTCTCTGGGAGGTGGAGTTTTTGTGTGTTTTCCTAATACACGTTTTGCAATATACATGTTTATTTCTCCATGTTCTTTGCAAATAGTGCAAATGTTTTTGGATAGTGCTGAGAATTTATGTGACACTTGCAAAATTTGATGTTTCACTGAATCCCACAGGCTGAGTTCTTTTGTCGTTGCCTTACTGCATGCTGTCTCTTCACCAAATGTGTTGCAAGTCACATTATCCATATTCTCAGCCAGTGGTGTGACTGGTGTGGGGACAGGTGAATCTGTCTGACTTAAGTTGGGAGGCGAGTACCATCAGGGTGTACACCCCACCCCTGGCATCGTTGCCCACCTCTCAATTTTAAATACACGTAGACATTGAGGGCTAGCAGGAGGGACCATGCGCTTACCTGCTGCTCTCTGGCAGGTAGCTCCAAGCCCTCCTGGGTTTTAATTGCACCTTAGAACACAAATGCATCAACACTACAATGAGTGGGTGGAGGGAGGTTTGGAGTCTTCTCTCACCCCCATTCTCTGCGACCTGCTGGAGCGGGGGGGCTAGGAGGAGGAGTTGGCCGTCCGACTGCGGTCTGGAGTGTGGAGCCTTCCTGCTGCTGCGGAGTCGGGGCGGTCTGCCTTCCCCCACTGCAGGGAAAAGGGAAACACCACCTGGGTCTGGGTGCAGTTCCCCCCTCCAGGGGCGGGGGCACCTAGACCCGGTTTGTAGAGTACGCTTGGGGAGTGTGATCGTGTGTACAGCGTCTCTTTATGTCTGTCTCCACGTTGGTTGAGTGTGGAGTAAGTGCATATGAGAGCATGAGGGTGGGAATGGATGTTTGTGTCTGTGTGTGCCTGTATTTCTGTGTCTATATGTCAGGTTGGGTGTCAGGCGCCACCTCTCTGGGGACATCTCAGGCCCTCCAAGGTTTGGAGGCCTATCTCCCCCTACCACCACTTCCCCTGCCAGTGGCGGACCCCCTCAGACATCGGTGCGTTGGTGGTTCTTTGTGTCCGGGGATGGGCGTCCGGGTACACACCGGCTCACTCCTTGGCGGCCGCTTATCGGGGCCTGGAGCCTGGGGCTCGCTCGGGCCACTTCGGAGGTGGGGTGCCCCCGGCCTCTCGGCCTGGGGCTCGGTCACTCAGGCGCGGCTGGCTGCCGGCGGAGCTCACGGGCGCGTCACTGCAACTCCCCCTGGCTTCTGCTCCGCGGCTGCTGAGTGAGCCCTCATCTGGGACTCTCCTCAGCTCTTACTGGGACAGTGGCGCGGCTGCCCCTCTGTTGGTCTTCCTTGGTCTCTTGTGTTCTGGGGGCCTCTGGATGTCTGGAGTTTTGATCTCCTCCATACCTGCTTCATGCCCTGGAGGACGGGGCTGTGCCCCCCCCCCCCCCCCCCCCCCCCACACACACACACACCCTCTAGCAGATTATTACATGAAGGAACCTTTTAAAAAACAAAAAACGAGCGCGTCCATGCTCACAGGTGTACACACGGGTGATCACACCCACAAACTACACCCTTTTTGGCTCCTACCTCAAAGCACACTGTGTTCTGTTGATCTTATGTGCTGCACAATAATGTTTAACATTTAGTATTTACTGTCATATTCCCATATATCATTGTGATGTTGTTTATTCTATTACTCTTGTTCTCTTCTGCTTGTTTTCTTTTTTCTTTCTCAGCAGGTGACCCAGGTGATTGATATATGCATTTTTTTTTCTCTGCCCGCTCTGTTGGTTTTTGTCTTTTGCCCTTCCCCCCCCCCCCCCCCCCCGTCCCTCTTCTCAGCTGTTTCTCTTTCCCTCTTTCTTTCTCCCCTTCTTTCCCCCAGTCAAGTCTGTCCCGTATTCAGTAAGTGAAAATAAAATAAACAATAAAAGGTGAATCAAATGGACCATTACGGCAAGGCTGGGATGGTCAGTTTGGTAAAGTAAATCTGTTGGGCATCTTTCTTTGCCTTTAGACAACAATTCTGATGGCAAAAGAGCCAAACGGGACAGGCCAAAAAAAAAAAAAAAAAAAAAAAAAAGTTGGGAGGCGAGGATTTCATTTGTAGATATAAAAATTTTACGCCATTGACTGTTTTCCGTGTTACTTTTATCTTGTTTGTCCTGAAGCAGACACCGTTCTTCAGTTTGGGCATGATACTAAGTAGGAGGGAGAAAAAAAAGAAAAGAAAAACAACTTAAATACAGTCATAATAAAAAGCAGTTGAACAGATTAGCAGAATGTTTAGGTAGTAGTTTAAAACAGTACCTACATTACTAACTACAACCAACTGTACACCTGACATTTTAACATGAAATCGTGGATAAATACAGAAATGACTTAAGTAATGTCACTGGCAAAATCTTTAGTCAATTACAATGTCATGTCAAAATGGCTAACGTTTAATTTTTAGCAGTTGCACCCACCAATTCACACATGTTAAAGCAATATGAGTAAAAAATGAATGTTAAATTTATCCAGCTAACTTCAGTATTAACTATATGACCAAAAACCACAAAGTGGAATGAATTGGTTGGACTATATGAATAATAGCAAATTAAGCTATTAAAAGGCCAAAAAAATGCTTTAAAAAGGCACATTGGAACATAGCTACTTTAAAGGAAAAATTAAGTCATAATATAAATACCATAATAATTTTCCACACACTTAAGATGTTTAATGTTTAGACACACCTGTAATGCAGTCCTCTAACTGGATAGCGTTAAGGAGCAGCCACGAGAAAGAAAAGAAAAAAAGCTTCCGGTTTTGTGGCATCTTGCAATCAACAGTCTATTTATTTGGTCCTTGACAAAAACAAACATAAACTGAAACCTGGGCAAGTTGATGAATTAACCTAACCAAGGAAGAAAAAATGGCAGATTAGCTTGGGTAAAAGACCAAACGATGTGAGCTGCTGGTAAAGTTTCTGGGCTGCCATCTCTCAAGATTCTCTCCATTTAAAGCAATGCATTATCAGGGACTGTAAGATCTAGTTACAACACCATACAACACCATAGTTTTCCAGTCTTGGATGGGGAGTACTGCAGTCCAGAGTTAAATCCAGTGTGCCTAAAGAAGACGTAAAGGACTTTATTTTCTGTGTGTAGTTCTGCTTTCATTGAAATTACTTTGGATGAATGTGACTTACATGCATATTCTTGCACCCTCTTTATCCTTGCAGACAAACAAAACTGTAAATTTCAGACTCACCACTGTGAGTTATACTCTCAGGTAGGATGGCCTGCTTTGGTAAGTCGGAGGAACTCTCATTTATACAGTTTTATATATAAGGCGATACTTGGGTTGCTGCCTTCTTATCTATGTTCCCTGCTTGTAATGAAACATGCTGGGCGGTATTCTCTTCGTCCGCATCGTTACTTGTTGCTTTCTGTTCCATTTGCCCGAACTGAACTTGGTAAAAGAGCTTTTGTCCATTTAGCACCCTCGGCCTGGAACAAACTGCAGAAGGAATGGAAAATGACTGAATTCATTTCATTAAGTGATTTTAAATCTAAACTACGAATCCTTGAGGCCAAGTCCATAACATGCAACTGTTTCAATTAGATTGATTGTCATTTTAACTGACTTTTTATTTTATTTGAATTTTATTGAATTTTATTTTAATTTTATTTGTATTCTTTCACTTATTGTTGCATGTGTGTTGTTGCTGCCTGTGTTTGAGTAATTTCTGTAACTGTGAGACATCTGCTGCTGCCTATCTTGGCCAGGTCTCCCTTGAAAAAGAGGTTTTTAATCTCAATGGGATCTTCCTGGTTAAATAAAGGTTAATAAATAAATAAATAAAATTTACAGTACTGCTGTTAAAACTCAGAATTATTTTGATCTCAGTTGGTAGCAAGTTATTAAAGGTGGATGGAGTTTATGTACACTATAAACAAAATAAAGGGTTTGTTAAGGTGTAGAGGAAGTACACATTTCCTGCTTTGGCAGGAAAATGTGAACATAAACAAAACAACAGGTGTTTGTAGCCAACATGAGTTCAATTTAGGTAAAACTCAGAAAATACTGAAATGTCACGGAGAATGTTTGGTCTGGTAATCCTTCAGTAATGAAAGTAATAGCTCATACAAGGGAAGCAGACAACTCCACAGGAAGAATCTTTTGTCTCTTTGATGACTTTGGGAGGTAGCAAGGGAGTGTGAACCTTAAGGTGTGAAACGGCTGTGTACTGCCTTTCGTTCCTAAAGAAGGTATTTAACTGAGAGCCATGCTAGGCTCAGGTGAGACTAGCATGGTCATGTAGGTCATGTAGGCTCTCCACCAACTTGGTTGTCTGTTCTTTGTGTTTTGATTAAAGAATGTTAGCTACCGCTCACTGCTTGTCTGCAGGCTTTAATTAATGGAAAACTTCCACAACATGAAGTTAACAAACAAAACCACCGCTATTGGTCTGACACTAACCCACGTTGGATGGATCCCTCCAAGACTGTTGGAACAACAAAAGTGATGGTTTGGTGTAGAGATGGCACGATACCACTTTTTTATGTCCGATACCGATACCGATATCATAAATTTGGATATCTGCCGATACCGATATGAATCCGATATAGTGTTTTTTAATCAACAAAACTGTTTTTTAAAATATCTTGCTGCATTTTGCAAGTCTGCAAGTTCATACTCAAGTTTAAAACAACAACTACACTAAAGCTATTCTGTTATACCTGTATACAAAAGAAATATTTCATAGTTCAGCAATACTGATCAATCTAATAAACTTAAACCTACACCATCCTCACTATTCTGGTATTTTAAAGAGTACTTAGCGTAAATATTAAGAAACCTAACTAATAGGGTTCCAACTCCCAGCAACAACAAAAATAAAAAAATAAAAAATAGGGAACCACCCCTCACGCTCCACCTCATGATGCTTAATCGACGTAATCAACCTTAATTTGATGCAGTGTGAAAAAAAATGCACAGAAATCAATTATTTTTCAAGAAATATTAAATAGATTCAACATCTTTCTTCAACAAAATTGCAGACTGCACAGATGGTACCTTCCCAAAGGAAAAAGTACTATAGCTTACTAGGGTGTATATATTAGACTTAATAGTCACTATATACAGTAATTGACTTTATTCATTTTACATCAAATTAAAACTTTGGGTGTCAAATAATTATTTATTAAAAGCTCGACATTTTAAATGAGAATAAGAAAGAAAAGTATGTCTTTGTGCCCCCTTTTCCCAGTTAATGCCCTACGGCCCCCCTGGCTAAACTTTGCTAGATCCGCCCCTGCACAGTTACCAGCGTCAGCTATGTAGAAAAAGATCCTGGTGTAGAAAGTAATATTAAATAAATTCTAACAACAGCTTATCAAGCTTAAACGTGCTGCTGTTGTTCAGCCGCTGGTTTCCTCTTTCTGGTGCAAAGTGGGCCAAAAACAAACAAGACAGACGGACTCGCGACAGAAAAGCCGATCAGCTGATCATTAAGCAGTTTCACGATTGAAGTAGCAGCGGGAGAGCGAGAGGCAGTCGCTCGTTAAGCTTAACGCAGGAATGCTTTACATTCAGAGATGGACTTACACACTTGCTTTACTTCTCTCGGGGATAACTTTGTCGGAGATGAAATGCCAGGTTGCTAGCGAAGCTCCACATGCTATCCAGACCACCGACAGGTCCTGCATGCCACAGCCGCTCTATCACGTGATGCATACTGCTCCAAGTGCTAACGTTCTGAGGCGAGTTACGGCGTGTTGCAAGTTTTGTGAGGTGCTTTCGTGATATTTAATGGATCGGATTACATTTTTTATTTTTCTCCGATATCCGATCCAGTAATTTAGGTCAGTATCGGACCGATACCGATACGTAATATCGGATCGGTCCATCTCTAGTTTGGTGTGGTATATGGGGTACAATGATAGTGGGTCCATTCTTCATCAATGGAAACATCAAGGCCACTGGATATTTGAAATTGCTACATGATGATTTGTTTCCCTCTTTATGCACTGAAGCTGGCACGTTCCCTGAGTTTTTCCAGCAAGGCCAGTTGAATGGCCCCCAAGATCTCCCGATCTGACCCCCTTAGACTTTTATCTTTGGGGTCATCTGAAGGCAATTGTCTATGGTGTGAAGATGTGCAGATACGAGATGTGCAGCACCTGAAACCACGGATACTGGATGCCTGTGCTGGCATTTCACCTGCGGTGTTGCTATCAGTGTGTGAAGAGTGGGAGAAGAGGGTTGCATTGACAATCCAACACAATGGGCAGCACATTGAACACATTTTATAGGTGGTCAGAAACTTGTAAATAACTCATGAAAGAATAAAGTTACGTTGAAACCAAGAACATCATTGTTTTTCTTGTGACATTACCAATAAGTTTGATGTGTCACAGCTCAGTATGGGGCAGGGATAGCTCAGTATGGGGCAGGGATAGCTCAGTATGGGGCAGGGATAGCTCAGTATGGGGCAGGGATAGCTCAGTAGGTAGAGTGGTGGCCCCATGATCGGAAGGTCGGGGGTTCAACTCCACTGAATGGCTACCCCGAGGTGCTCCTGAGCAAGGTACCGTCCCTACACACTGCTCCCCGGGCGCTGCATTGGTGGCTTCCCACTGCTTCACTGGGTGAATGGGTTAAATGCAGAAGAACTATTTCCCTATGGGGTCTAACACATTATTATTATTATACATGGCCCTCTTCCTATTGAAAAAGCAAACGTTTGCCCCCTCACATATACTAATGTACCACAAACAGGACTTTAATATCACCAACCATTCCCATTTTCTTATGGTATATCCATATAAATGGCCCACCCTGTATATGTTACACCCTCTGAGTTGGATACTTGGATATGTCCACATATGTTAGCTGTCCTGGGTTCAAATTACTTTGGACACAGACAAGCCAAGGTGGCATTTATGCCAGTTACTAGTTCTTACTTATTTCACACGAAAAAAGAGTGGTCACATATGTATTAAGCTGCTTTCACATAGAAAGCCTGATGTTCTGAAACCCACTCCTTTCTCTGGTTTGTGCTGTGGAATAACGATGTCCTTTTGGCATTGAGCAAAATGCAGCCTTTCTGCTGCTTTTAGGGGTCATCACAGCAGTTCATCTGCCTCCTAGCATCCCTAGCATCCTCCTCTGTCACACCAACCCTCTGCATGTCCTCTATTTTAGAACATCCATTAACCTCCAATAAAAGTATTTGAAACTAATGAAATATTTATTATTGTTCATAACTATTTTGAACAATTCAAAAAAGTTGTTTCTGCACATCTGGATGTGTTTTTTTAATTGTCTCGTGGATGAAGCACATGTATGAAGTTTTTGCCACTGCCAAAAGTTTTGATCACAACACTGTTGCCTCACAGATACAACGTTCTGCCATCATACATAACTGATATGCCTATTATGAATGTTTATAATAAGTCATGCCTAATGTATTAATGTACTAATTAATGTATCAGTGACAAGGACAGAATTATTAAACAGAAAGCAAAACTTCATTTAGTCAGCAACAGAAAACAAAGTCCATCAATATAAACAGAAGTCACACTGAGGATATAAATAGCTACAGTGGAAGACTCAATGGACAAGGGGCTATATTGTACACACACACACACAAGTTACAAACCAACCTGGAAATATCTTCTGAAAGTACAACACTCAAAATTTATTGTATACAGACACTGAAGAATGAAACCAATTTAAACCGCACCCAGCAAATGTATTACAAATGTATTACAAATGTATTACTAAGGATTATCACAGCAAATCTGCCACAAAATAACAGATAAAATTCACAAGCAATCATTTTTGATTGGCTAAAAAGAATTGTATGACTAAAAATACCATGACCGAAATATAAATAAAATATTAAAACAACTCAGAAAATCTTAAACCTATTTAATCAAGCAGTAGAACAGATATATGAGATAAGAGATAAGATAAGATAGAACTTTATTAATCCCTCGGGTGGGTTCCTCTGGGAAATTCGACTTCCAAAAAAAAGCACAGCAACGACTGAAGTTACAGTTACAGAATTGTTATATATATATATATATATATATATATATATATACACACACACACACATATATATAAAAACAGAGACAAATATAAATAAAATATACAAAGGGGATAAATAGAATAAATAGGAATAAAAAATAAAAAATATGCTGTCCAAATGTGACACAATTACATGATGCTAATGAGTTTAGAGCATTACATGTATCTTAGAAAACAAGTTAATCTCTTTTAATCATGGGTGTGTTTTGTTTCTATCCACCACCATTATTGAATCTGCTTTATCAGCTTCCTGGTATGTTATGCAATCTCTACCTATTGCTCCTGCAGCAATGCCTACAGCTACACTCAATCCAACACCAATTAATATTACCCCAACTGCTCTCATTACAGGGCTTAATGGTATTTCTAAACCCTTCACTATTTTAACTGTAACTTTAAAAACAAATCTGGGAACTAATATATTATTCTACTAGTGACTCCAAGGACAGAATATTTTTAAAAAATACAAAACTTTATTTATTCAGGAATAGAAAACAAATCCCAGCATAACCCAATAACATAGGGTTATACTGTACATACAAGTTGCAAACCAACCTGGAAATATCTGCTTCAAGTACAACACTCAACATTTATTGTATGCAGACACTGAAGAGTGAAACCATCTTAAACCATAGCTAGCAGGACAATGTAAGACAATTTTTTTTACTGAGGATTATCACAGCAAATTTTTCAAAAACTAAGAGATAAAATTAACAAGCAATTGTTTTTGATTGTCTAAAAGGAAATATAAAGAAATACTGGAATAACACAAAAAAGCTTTAAACCTATATAGACATTGTAAGGAGCCTAAGAAAAGCAAAGTTATGAAGCAGTAGAACAGATAAATGCTGTCCAAATGTGACGCTATAAAATGATGATAATGAGTTTAGAGTATTACATGTTTCTTAGAAACATGTTAATCTCTTTTAATCAGGTGTGTGCTTCGTTTTGTTTTAGTGTTTGTGAGAGTACTTACTGCTTCCACAGCTAGTTCACCAAGAGCCTCAGCTGTGTTCATAACTGCCTCCTTTATTGAATCTGCTTTATCAGCTTCACGATATCCTACACAACCCCCACCTATTGCTCCTGCAGTAGCAGCAAGGCCTGCAACCACACCCAATCCAACACCAGTTATTGGACATTTTGCTTGTACCACTCCTGCCACTACAGGGCTTAATGCTGTTTTCAGTATTGTAAGAACTTTTGCAATCATTATTGGCACACCAAGCAGTGCTCCCAACAGCATCCCTGTGGTAACACCAGCAGCCATCTTGAGAATATTGTAGACTCTGTTCTTTGCCTCCTCTCTGATTTCTTCCTGTGACATGTCTCCTGATGATGATCTAATGCTCTCTTGCTGTTGTTGTTTTAGCCTCTCCACTTCTTGTAGCATCTCATTTGTGTAACAGCCTCTGCCATTGTTCCTCACCATCTCTTGTATTGTGTCGAGCAGCTTTTCCCTCTGCAGCTTGTTGTTTCTGTATTCATGCTGTGAGTTGATGTTCCAGTATTTGTTATCAAAGACATGGCAGCGCCCACCACATCTCTCTAACAACTCACGTAGACGGTTGTTGCCCCTGCAAAACTCTTCAATCTGCATTCCTTCAGGAAGATCGTCACCACGAGTGAAGACAAGAACAGCATATCTGAAAGCTTCTTCAGAAAAAGACTCTATGATTTTGGTAATAACCTCGTACTCATGATCTGTGAATCTCTCCACTTTCAGTAAAATAAGAAAAGCGTGAGGTCCAGGAGAACACTCTACGACACACCTTGCAATCTTATTTCTCAAACCCTCTTCAGACCTGCGATTGTCAAAGAAACCAGGAGTGTCAATTATAGTAACAGATGTTCTATTCACCACTCTGGTAGCTTTTGTACACTGACTTGTTCCAGAGGTTGCAGTATGATCTACCTCAAACAAATATGGTGTCTCTCCAAATATGGTGTTGGCCAAGCTGCTTTTCCCACTTCCAGTTTTTCCCAGCAGGACAATCCTCAGGGGATCTACAAATAAGAGAAAAATTACTTCCTGAATTTTTTTTTCCATATTTGGCATCCTCATCAACCACCTACAACTGTAACGTGTTAAAGATAAAATAAAGGAGGATACGTTTATGCATGTTTCTACTTTCTACAATGAAAGTTTAGCAAAGACTTCCTTAAAAAATAAAATAAGAAAATATAATTCACCGTCCAAAATCTTAATAAATGTCTCAGAGAGCAGATAGAATGAATTTTTTAGGATTTAAGACTTGTTTTGGGTGAAAAGAAATCTCTTTTTATGCAGTGTTATACACTGACCCCAGGTGCAGGCTGTGTAAAGATGCCCCAGAGACAATCCAGCACATAACAGCAGGGTGCAAGATGCTAGCAGGCAAGGCATACATGGAACGCCATAACCAAGTGGCCGGCATAGTGTACAGGAACATCTGTGCCGAGTATAACCTGGAAGTCCCGAGGTCAAAATGGGAGATGCCCCCAAGGGTGGTGGAGAATGACCGAGCTAAGATCCTGTGGGACTTCCAGATACAGACGGACAAAATGGTGGTGGCTAACCAACCGGACATAGTGGTGGTAGACAAACAGAAGAAGACGGCCGTAGTGATCGATGTAGCGGTTCCGAATGACAGCAATATCAGGAAGAAGGAACACGAGAAGCTGGAGAAATACCAAGGGCTCAGAGAAGAGCTCGAGAGGATGTGGAGGGTGAAGGTAACGGTGGTCCCCGTGGTAATCGGAGCACTAGGTGCGGTGACTCCCAAGCTAGGCGAGTGGCTCCAGCAGATCCCGGGAACAACATCGGAGATCTCTGTCCAGAAGAGCGCAGTCCTGGGAACAGCTAAGATACTGCGCAGGACCCTCAAGCTCCCAGGCCTCTGGTAGAGGACCCGAGCTTGAAGGATAAACCGCCCGCAGGGGCGTGCTGGGTGTTTTTTTTATATATAAGTTTGTAATATATATAATTATTTAATTTAGTTCAGTCTGTTACTGTCATTTTCTTGGACCAACTGTAATTTCCTTAGTTACCTTCACCCTCCACATCCTCTCGAGCTCTTCTCTGAGCCCTTGGTATTTCTCCAGCTTCTTGTGTTCTTTCTGATGTTGCTGTCCTAAAGTGTATATTTATTTTCTTACTCTTCTTATATTTATTGTTTGTTTACTTAACTGGAGCCTCGTTGTCTCGTCTCTCTGTATACTGGACTGTATGTAGCGGAGATGACAATAAAGTTTACTTTGACTTCAGCAGCGAGCAGGCGCACCGAGGGCTCTCACGCTCACTTTATAGAATTTCGAAAACAACATTGGTGCAAATTACAAGTCTGTATTATAATGTCTGCTGTTTTCATGTTTGTTGTTTTGTTTTTATTTTGTTTTATTTTGTGAGTTGGTCATTAGATGCTGCTCCAGCCAGCCAGAGAATCCCCCGCCGCCCCGCCCTCTCCTCCCTGTGCTGCAGGCGCACCTCGCAAACGGAGGGCGCCCTTACTCCCAGCAAATGGGCGATAGAAAACCGATCGGTGCCTATGCCATTCCCAATATGCGCTGGCTGATGTCGGGGCAGCATGAGTACGAGCAATTTTTTTTTCTTTTTTTTTTGCCGATGCCCGTGATGCCGCCCCCCACCACGATGCCGCCCCGGGCAACCGCCCGTATCAAAAACCGCTACTGGTCTGGAATGTGTGAGGAAGCTGCTGTAACTGGGGGGAAACCCATTCAGGATCAAGGAGAACATGTAAAAGCCATAAAAAAGATCACTGCCGGAATTTAAACCAGAAACCTTCTCGCTGTGTCAACTATTAAAGATCCAGGCACCGTCTCCAACCAAGTATTGTAGATTTGGTGGGTGGAAATTAAACTGCTGGTGATTAGAGAAGCGAAAGTAGACATGTACAAGCTGCAAAAACCACAAGGAGGACATATACGTGCTTTATTGCAGCAATGAAACGACACAGAACTGTTTCACAGGAGTTTGCTGCCCTAAACTTCCTGGTTCAGAGTGCTAAATGTCTGTTAGTGAAGAAAACAAGTGCTGAGAAAACACCTTCATCACTTCATTCCTTTCAGCAGGTTTAACTGTAAAAAGTGTTCAAATCGTATTTTACTCCGTCTTGTGTCATCAAGAAGCTGTTGATGATATTGATTTAAAAGAAATTCTTTTACTGAAAAAAACATTTTAATTTTCTTTTCCTAGATTCTGACTCTGGGTTTTAATTTAAGAAACAAGAAATTAAAAGTCTGCGTTAGTTTTCTTTTACACAGCGTTTAAAAGCTGATGTTCATGTTGGGCATCAAATTGTACAAAGTGCTTAGAAAACCATCGAAAGAGAATTGTTAGTTGAAGAGAGGAAATTATTATTATTATTATTATTATTATTATTACCCTTTATATAAAATGGATGTTATAGATTAGTCTTTTAAATGTACTGACCTTGACGAGTGGCCATTTCTCTCTTTTACAGGCAGTTGATGTGTGATTTTCTGTCTCTGCTGATGTTCTGCTGTTCAGCACTTTCCTGTTTATTGCTCTGTGGTGTTTGAACATGTGGGGACGTGGCTGAGAGGTGAGGCAGAAAGCGAAACCGAAACAGTTAGTTGTTGGTTGCATATCATTTAAGTTGGGTTACTTTTCTATGAGAGAGGAGTTCATACTTTGTGTGTGTTTTGTTTTGGTGAAAAAAAAGGAGAGTTAATCTCTAATCTGGTTGTTTAACCTGTGTAAGTGTGGAGCTCTGAGCACTGACAGTATATCACAAACCCTGTTCTTAATATAGACCTTGCTGCTGCTTTCACACACCTGCATGCACACTCTGTCCCCTCAGAGGAACCAGCTCCTTGTAAAGTCTATAAAAACCGCACACACAAGCTCCTCTCTATATATCCCTGACAGCAGAGCTGCCTCTTAGTTACATGTTGTAGGATTAAAGAAATTATTTTACTGCTACTGTTCATAACCATCATCTTTATCATTGCATCAATCATCATTTCATCAAAGTATTTATTGAAGCTGTTGGCATTATGTTATAATTTGTATTACAGGTGTTATCATAATCACATTAACCTTTATTACAGGTGCAGTTATAACCACTTTAAACTGTTGAGTTTAAATTTATAATCTTAAATGCTTATATGCTGATTATATTGGGTTATTTAAGAAAAGCCCAACTTTGGAGAAGCGAGAGCGAGATGAGCTACCGGAAGCACCTGGCTTGGAGGCAAAGAAGATGTTCTTTCAAACTGTGTCAAAGTCGTTAACGGAACGTTTGTGGTTTTGACTTCTGCATGTATTGTATTTGCTTAACGCAAGAGGGGGCGTAATAATACCCTGATGATATAAAACAACTGCTTGTGTATTGTTAGGGAGAGATCGACGCTGAGTGTGTGACGGTGTTCAGCTCTCCACGCGTGTGTTCATTAAAATCATCGTCTGACCTAACCCTTCTGGACCAGTGTTGTGATTTGAATTCCTCCTGTATCCCTCCTCAATATTTGAACCCGTAACAATATTTTCACTAGAGGGACATGTTTTAGTGAACCAGCTGCTGCCAATTTCTACACCTCACCACAAAAATACTGTGAAGAAGAAATCTTCCCTATATTCATCCACTTCAGATGAGGACTGAAAAGTTGACCATATTTCGTCTTGTCATCATGTAAAATCTCAGGGGCTTCAAATTGGTTTGTTCACAAAGTTTGCCAACAGTGTCAATTTTTCTGCAGATATTCTCTCCTGCAGTATTTCACTGTCTCGCCATCCCTTCACATTGCTTGTGGAACACACCTGATGGACCACACAGCGCTCCTTTGGTTTTTGATCTTACTTTCCATACTGCAATTTTATATCTTAGGTTCTGCAGAAGAGTCTCTTCATCCGTGCTGTACTTAGTTTGTTGACAGAAGGACTTCGTCCACGTTAGAATAGTAACAATACAGACAGATTACAATATGACATTTCAAAACATATGTGCACTTAACAAGTTATGTTTAATGAACCTGAACATAATTACAAGAGTTAACATTAAAGGCTTGCATATACGACTTCTGCTATTCTACAAGTCAATTGCCTTCTCAACCCCAGTGTTTTATGCTATCTTGTTCTTTCACTTACTGAATTTTACACATACTTTGTCTTGTTGCGTGTGCGTGATGTCCTCTTGTGAGACCTCTCGTGACCACAGGAAACATTCTAAATCCTCCTCCATGTCTGCTCTGTGGACAGTTCTCATTCCTGAATGGACAGAAACAGACCCGTTTTTAAAAAGTAGCAGGATCTCTAACTCAGGATCTTGCAAAACTTTTGTGAGATCTCGCAAGAGTTCATCTTAATTTTTTTCCCTCAAATATCCCTTTCGGGGCTCTGTATTATGTAATAAATGCAGCTGTAATATTTCCTCTGAGACATTAAAATATTAATTGTTATAAAAGAACTCATTAGTAAAGTACAAGTACCTGTACCATTGTTTTGAGTATTTCTGAATATTGCTGTCACATTCATATACATCGAATGATTGTGGACAGTTATTTTTCTATTTCAAATCATTTTTATTTTTTTAATTGTGAGGAAAGTTCCACTGTTCTAAAAATTAACCAACATTATTTTAAGATTTTTGAATTAATTACTTATTAATTACAAATAACTGAGCATCACTAAAACATTTATTATCATTATCATTATTATCATTTAGGAAGACAGTTTAGTCTTTGCTAACTTCCAGTGGAGAGATATGCATGACAAAAAATAATTCTGCTTTAATAAAATTGTAATTTAAAATTTGTAGCCTAATCATAATTTAAGTTTCCATACAGCTACAGATTTTAAACACAGCCCGTCAACTGCTTGTTGTTTTGGTGTATTGCAGCTTAAGACAGAAACAGAAAGTGAAACAGAACTACAGAGTCCGACAGCAGAGAGGAAACACCGACATCACAGTTTACCATTAATTATAAGCTTCAGGCACAACTACCGCTGATTACCTTCATCATGGATGGTAAGTTGGTTAACTTCTTTTTTATGCACTGAGCAATGAATTTAGACGTACACAGACATGCATACAAGTGCCTGTAGTATCATTCAGCACCAGTGTAAACAGTCTGATTATTTTCAAGTCTTTCTTAAAGCAGTGCAAACGTGTTCATACCTCAAAGGATGATTAACATTAAATTATTCCTCCATATCTAATCTTATTTATACTGTTATACTGTAGCTAACAGGCTACACAGTGGGCTGTGTTTTGACATCCTAGCTAAAACATGTTCCTCGCTTTGTTTATGCTCATTTCTCCTCAGTGTGCTATGGCAGCCATCTTAGATAAACAGTAAGTGTTTCATTTAGGAGCACTACTGAAGATAAAAAAAAATTTTTTTGGAGGGTGGGGGGGGGGGGGGGGGTATTAATCCACTTTTTTACCATTTCACTAAAATATGAACCTTTATGTTGCATCTTCAAAAAATAAAAATACAATAATTGAGCCTTACACCGGAGTATCGTTGCACTGGTTTACTGAACCTTCTTTTCAGGGCATGTACAGAACATGAGCATCCATTTTCTACTGCCTCCTACAGGACACACACTTCTTCCACTTCCTTACACATTAATGTAACACAGAACTAATACTGCCTCTCCTGGCATTACCATTGTAACAACACACTCATTCTGTTTCTTTCAGAAGATTAACAGGAACTTAGGATGTAGGTAGCCTATCTATGAATAATAACTGTTATGTATACTCATATATTTATATAACCACTTATTTCTTGCGATACCACATCTCCTCCCCCCTTAAGTCAACAACTCCCTTGACTTACAAAATAACTGTTTATCTAAAGAATGCTTAACAAGCAATCAACATGTAATTAAGGTAACCATACAACCATACAACTGTACATAGGTTTCCATGTTTCTCTTCTTTTTTTTTTTCTAACTAGGAAGGTACGTCCTTCCTGTGAGATCAGAGCGCATTGTTGCTCTATTTCTGGAAGATCTCACACTACCTAACAAAGTCCTTTAAAGTCTCTGGTGGACGTCTCTCTCTCTGGGAACGTCGCAACACGGGTGTCACTGAGGAGTCTCCGGGAGCTGGAGTCTCCGGAGCATAAGGCAACTCCATTGCCGGAGGTTGTGGCAATGTGTCCAACTCCAATGGCAAGCAGCACTCAGGCACTGATTCTTTGTCAAGCAATGGCTCCACTTCCCTGTCTGGTGTACTGGGAACAGTGTCAGCCACTCTTGCTCTCACCTGATCCACGTGCCGCTTCACAGTTTGACCTGATCCAATGGTAACAATGTAAGACACTGGACCCGATGCTCTCACAATGACTGCGGGAATCCACTTCGGGCCATAGGAGTAGTTTCTGATGAAGACCTTGTCTCCTGGTGTGAAACTTCTCAGTCTTTTCTTGGTGTCATGATTTTCTTTCTGTTTCAATTGTTTGTGCTGCACTTTTGTTTTCACATCAGGCATGAGCAAGTCCAAAACTGATCTGAGTCTCCGTGACATCATCAACTCTGCAGGTGATAAACCAGTAGTGGCATGCGGTGTGATGCGATAACTGAACAGAAATCGGGACAGTCTGGTTTGCAAGGTATCACCTTTGACTTTCTTCATCCCCTCCTTAAAGGTCTGGACCGCCCTCTCAGCCAGCCCATTTGAAGAAGGGTGGAAAGGTGCTGATCTTACATGGTCAATTCCATTCTGCTTCATGAATGACTCAAATTCAGCACTTGTGAAACATGTTCCGTTGTCTGAAACTAACATTTTAGGTAGTCCAAACACACTGAAACTCTGGCGCAGTTTCTCTATAGTTACCTGTGATGTAGAGGATTTCACAGGGTAAATGTCCATCCACTTGGAATTAGCATCCACAATGATTAGAAACATCTCCCCGAGGAAAGGCCCTGCATAGTCCACATGGATTCTGGACCATGGTGACTCCGGCCACTCCCAAGGGTGTAATGGTGCAGTAGGTGGTGACTTGGAGTGTTTCTGACACTCCTCACATGCCTGCACTTCTCTTTCAATGTTCTCATCCATCCCTGGCCACCATACATACGACCTTGCCAAGCCTTTCATCTTCGACATGCCTGTATGAGTCTGGTGCAGGAGTTTCAATATTTTGTCTCGGCCTTTGGTGGGAATAATTACTCGGGCTCCCCAGAGCACGCAACCATCCCTCACACTCAGTTCCAGCTTTCTCTGTCGATACGGCTTTAAACAGGCATCGGTCTCAGTTGGCCAGCCTTTTAAGGTGTACTCGTGGACTTGCGACAACAAGACATCCTTAGCTGTCCATCGTTTGATCTGTGCAGTGTCCACTAATGTGTCATCCAGTACATCCATCATCAAAACCTGCTCAGCCATCTCTTGCTCAGGTGCTGAGTCTGGGACCGGCAACCGGCTGAGCGCATCCGCGTTTTCATGATGTTTTCCTGGCTTGTACCTGATGTTGTACTCGTAAGCACTCAATGTCACGGCCCATCTTTGTACTCTTGGTGAGCCCATCTGAGGTATAGGCTTCTTTTCATTGAACAGTGAGATTAGGGGTTTATGATCTGTGTAAATCGTGAAAACTCGGCCATACAAGTATTTGTGAAATTTCTTGATGCCAAATATCACAGCTAGACCTTCTTTGTCAAGCTGAGAATACTTTTTCTCAGCAGGAGAGAGTGTGCGTGACATGAACCCCAAAGGTCTCTCGCTACCATCCTCCATCTTATGTGACAATACGGCGCCTACGCCGTATGGGGATGCATCACATGAGAGAACCAACTCACGGTCAGCAGAATAATGAACTAACACCTCTGCTGAGTTCCACAGGTTCTTAGATTTCTGGAATGCTTCCTCTTGTCTCTTTTGCCATGTCCACCGTACCTCGTGTCTCAAAAGTTCATGTAAGGGTGCCAACAGGGTTGCCAGGTTTGGAAGGAATTTGTTGTAGTAATTTAGCAAACCTAAGTATGCTTTCAGTTCAGTGACATTTGTGGGGGTAGGTGCGTCCATGATTGCTTTAACTTTCTTTTCCACTGGGTGGAGCCCCTGGGCGTCCACTATGTGCCCCAAGTACTCCACTTTCTCTTGCATGAAGGCACACTTGCACCTCTTTAACCTCAACCCAGCTTCCTCCAACCGGGTCAACACCTCATCCAGGTTCTGTAGATGGCTTACTTCATCCACTCCAGTCACTAAGATGTCATCTAAATACACCGCTACCTGAGGTATCCCCTTCAAAAGACTTTCCATGGTCCTCTGGAATATTGCTGGAGCAGAGGCCACTCCAAAAGGCAATCTGTTATACGTGAACAGCCCCCGAGATGTGTTTACTGTCACGTACTTTTTCGATTCGTCATCCAAGAGGATTTGCTGGTAAGCGTGGCTCATGTCTAATTTTGAGAACTGCTTACCCCCGGACAGTGTGGCAAACAAGTCCTCCATTCTGGGTATGGGGTACTGCTCCAGTGAAGCCACGGTATTTACAGTAAGCTTGTAATCCCCACACAGTCTTATTGTCCCTGTGGGCTTCAGGAGTGGCACTACTGGTGCCGCCCATTCAGCATATTTCACTGGCGAGATGATGCCTTCTTTCAACAGTCGGTCTATTTCCTCGTCGACTTTTGCTCGCATAGCAAAGGGGACAGAACGCGGACGGAAGAAGCGTGGGGTGGCATCACTTTTCACATGAATAGCAGCTTTCATTCCTTTCAGGGTGCCCAACTCCTCTTTGAACACATTCTCATGTTTACTTAACACTTGCTGAAGTGTTTTTTCTGTTGTTTTGACTTGGTGCAGCTTTCTGTTGTTAGGACTGTTTTTCACTTCACCCCAGTCCAATTTAATTTCCTCGAGCCAAGCTCGACCTAGCAAGCTGGGGCCGTCGCCTTCGACCACCACCAGGGGCAGATGTTTTTTCTGCTGCTTGTATTTGACGCTGACTCGTGTTGCACCAATCACCTTAACAGGATCCCCTGTATAAGTTTCGAGCTTGATTTTGATGGGCTGCAGGCTGGGGGGCTTGCTGTCTTTCCCTGTTTCTCTGAATGTTGCTTCGTTCATGACTGTTAGGCAACATCCAGTGTCTATTTCAAAGTTCACCTTTTTCCCATCAATTTGCATATCCACAGTGTAGGGGTCTACTCTTCTTAAGTGTACCACACTGCCACGCCCTAACTTGAACAGTTTTCTGTTGTGCCCTTGACTGCACTTGACACAGTTCAACATGAAAGAGTCATCTTCAGAGCTATCAGTTTTGTTGTTATCTGCTTTCTCGCCCACATTGTGAGTACTGTAGTGTGAACTCTGCTTTTTTTCTTTCTTTACATATGTCGATCCATACTTTTTCTGGTTCAGTTTAGTCTTGCTTCTACAAGCTCTAGCTATGTGTCCCACTTTACCACAAGCATGACATTTTTCTTGTTTGTACTTACAGTCTGCTGCTGTGTGCTTGGTTCCTTTGCAACGATAACACTCTTTATTTTCTGCTTTAAAGGTACGACTCTCCTGTTGTCCTCTAGTGAGACTGAAACATTTTGCTGACGCCCCTGAGGTCTGCAGGTCCTGTGCATTTTTATTTGCAGTCTCCATGGCTACTGCAATTGACAGAGCCTTGTCAAAAGTGAGATCTATTTCTGACAAGAGACGTCTCTGAATTCGGTCATCCTTAATTCTGCAGACGATCCTATCTCTCAACATCTGTTGTAACGTGTTGCCATAGTTACAATCCTGTGCCAGGCGACGCAGCTCCGCTACATATTCCATGACGGTTTCATTCGGCTTGCGGGAGCGAGAGTCGAACTTATACCTTTGCACAATTTCACTGGGCTTCGGATCGAAGTGATTTTTCATCAGAAGCACCAGCTCTTGGAAGGTTTTGTCTTTGGGCTTGGCCAGGCTGAGAAGGTTTCGCATCAAGCTGTACGTCGCTGCTCCGACGACACTTATTAATATCGCTCTTTGTTTCTCTGCATCGTCGATCCCGTTAGCTGCGAAAAACTGCTCGAGTATTTCCGTATACTCGTCCCAAGTCTGATTCTTTGGATCGAATGCTACTAGCGTGCCAATTGTAGCCATTTCCGCTTCGAGGTCACTGCCTTCTATTTCCAGCCGAAAACTTTTGCATTCGTTGAAAAGCTAGCCAAACCTGTAGCCGACTCCATCACTTTATTTTCTTCTCTTTTCTTTCAGTCCGATTGCCCAAACTCCTTCCCCCTAAACGTCCTCATCGCCAAAAAGATGTTGCATCTTCAAAAAATAAAAATACAATAATTGAGCCTTACACCGGAGTATCGTTGCACTGGTTTACTGAACCTTCTTTTCAGGGCATGTACAGAACATGAGCATCCATTTTCTACTGCCTCCTACAGGACACACACTTCTTCCACTTCCTTACACATTAAGATAAGATAAGATAGAACTTTATTAATCCCTCGGGTGGGTTCCTCTGGGAAATTCGATTTCCAAAAAAGCACAGCACCGACAGAAGTTACAGAGTTATACACACACACATATATATAAATACAGAGACAATATAAATAAAATATACGAAGGGGATAAATAGAATAAATAGGAATAAAAATAAAAATACAAGTGAATTGCACATTTCAAGTATTGAGTCTATTGCACCGTTGACTATTTACAAAAGTATTGCACAAAAGGTATTGCACAGTGAGGTGAAGAGGCACTACAGCTTAGTTGTTCCCTCCTTTGTCCTCCTGTTTCCCCTCCCTCTCCCCTCCAGAGAGGAGTTAAACAGTCTGATGGCGTGTGGGACAAAGGAGTTTTTAAGTCTGTTAGTTCTTGTCTTTGGGAGAAGCAACCTGTCACTGAACAGACTCTTCTGGTTGTTAATGGCCGTGTGCAGAGGATGCCTGGCATTGTCCATAATGTCCATCAGTTTCTTTAATGTCCTTTTCTCTGCCACTGTCACCAGAGTGTCCAGCTTCATGCCGACCACAGAGCTAGCCCTCCTGATCAGTTTCTCCAGCCTGGATGAGTCCTTCTTTGCTGTGCTGCTCCCCCAGCACACCACAGCATAGAAAAGTACTCCAGCAACCACCGACTGGTAAAACATCCTCAGGAGCTTCCTGCAGATGTTAAAAGACCTCAGCCTCCTGAGGAAGTACAGTCGGCTTTGGGCTTTTTTATACAGGTACTCTGTGTTGCATGACCAGTCCAGTTTATTGTCCACCCACAGCCCGAGGTACTTGTACTTGTTGACCACCTCCACCTCCTCCCCCTCTATCTGAACCGGCAGTGGACCTGCTCTAGACCTCCCGAAGTCCACAACCAGTTCCTTAGTCTTTGAGGTGTTGAGTTGCAGGTGGTTTGTGTGACTCCATGCGACAAAGTTCCTCACCAGACTTCTGTACTCCTCTTCCTGATCATCCCAGATACACCCCATGATGGCTGTGTCGTCTGCAAACTTCTGAATGTGGCATAATTCAGAGTTGTAGCCGAAGTCAGAGGTGTACAGGGTGAAGAGAAGAGGGGACAGCACAGTTCCCTGTGGTGCTCCTGTGCTGCTGACCACTGTGTCAGACGTGATGTCCTTCAGCCTGACGTACTGTGGTCTGTCGGTGAGGTAGTCGGAGATCCAAGCCACCAGGCAGGGGTCCACCTCCATCCTGTTCAGTTTTTCTTGAAGCATACAGGGCCGGATGGTATTAAAGGCACTGGAAAAGTCAAGAAACAGGATCCTGACCGTGCCTTTTCCCCCATCCAGGTGTGAGTGGGCTCTGTGTAGGAGGTACAGGATGGCATCCTCCACTCCGACACCCGCCTTGTATGCAAACTGTAGTGGGTCCTGGGCATGTTGTACCTGTGGTCGGAGGAGGTTGAGGAAGAGCCGCTCTAGAGTCTTCATAAGATGTGACGTCAGTGCCACCGGTCGGAAGTCATTCAGCTCATTGGGCCGGTTCTTTTTGGGGACCGGGACGATGCAGGATGTCTTCCATAGGGCGGGCACTCTCCCCAGTCGCAGACTGAGGTTGAAGACTCGTTGTAGCGGCTCCCCAAGTTCAGCAGCACACGCCTTTAGAATCCTAGGACACACCTTGTCTGGGCCTGCTGCCTTTCTGGGGCGAAGCTTCCTCAGTTGTCTCCTGACCTGATCCACTGTGACACTGGGAGATGTTTGGGAAGAGGGGAGGGGGGGAGATGTCTTGCTGCTGAGAGAGGGATTGGAGGAGGGGGGTGTCATGGTGTCAGGAAGGGGGGGAAGCGAGGGAGGTAGGAGAGTGGGGATTGGACTCTGTAGTGAAGGTGAGGGTGGGGGGGTTGTGGGCTGGTCAAACCTGTTGAAGAAGTTGTTGAGTTCGTTTGCCTTCTCCACAGTCCCCCCCACTGTGCTTTTCTTGGTGTTATGGCCTGTGATGGTTTTCACACCATTCCAGACCTCCCTCATATTGTTCCTCTCCAACTTCTGCTCCACCTTCCTCCTGTAGGTGTCCTTTGCTTCCCTCAGGCAGCGTTTCACCTCCCGCTGTGCTGCCTTCATCTCCTCCTTCACTTTGCTCCTGAAAGCCTTCTTCTTCATGTTGAGGACAGCTTTGACTTCCTGTGTTACCCACGGTTTGTTATTAGGATAACACCGTACCGTCTTAGCAGGGGCGACCGTGTCCACACAAAAGTTGAGGTAGTCTGTAAGACAGTGTGTCGCCCCCTCTATGTCCTCACCATGTGGGCTCAGGAGCACATCCCAGTCTGTGGTGTCATAACAGTCCCTCAGAGCATCCTCCTTTTCTGGGGTCCATCTCCGGATGGAGCGCGTTGTGACCGGCTGCCTTTGGACGAGGGGTGTGTATTGTGGCTGTAGGTAAACCAGGTTGTGGTCTGACTTCCCTAGTGGGGGGAGGGGGGTGGCTCTGTATGCATCTCTCACATTAGCATACAGTAGGTCAATTGTCCTGTTGCTTCTTGTGGGACAATTCACAAACTGGTGAAAAGCAGCCAGAGTAGAGTCCAGTGTGGCATGGTTAAAGTCTCCAGATATAATAATGAAAGCCTCGGGGTTTTGTGTCTGAAGTCTTGCTGTGACTGTGTGTATTTTCTCACAGGCAGCTGTTGCGTCGGCCCTCGGAGGGATGTAAACTAGCAGCTCCAGGTCCGGACGGCATACCGAAACTTTAACGGAGACGTGTCCAGGGTTACAGTATCTGTTGTTAACGTAGACAATGAGTCCCCCACCTCTGCTTTTTCCGCTGGCCTGCGTGTCCCTATCGGCTCTCACGGGTGTGAAACCGCATAGGTCTACGTTAGCCTGCGGCGTTAGCTCGGTTAGCCACGTCTCCGTGAAGATAAACAAGCTGCACTCACGGTATAGTCTGTGGTTGTTCAGAGCGCACAGTTCGTCAATCTTATTCTGTAACGAGTTCACGTTGCCCATGATCACTGTCGGGATTGATGGTTTGAATCGCCTCCGGTGATCCGCTCTCCTCGCTCCAGCTTTGCAGCCTCTGTAGCTCCTCTTTAGCTCGGCCGGGATGTTGTGTCGCATGCCGGTCTGTCCCTTTGTTTTTAGTGCCAGCAGCTCCGCTCTCGAATAGATGAAGGAACTGGTTCCAGAAGTTTTAAAAAGTGCATTATCCATCTTGTATCGCTATATCTAAGAGGTATAAGTAGAGGAAGGTGAAAAAAAGTTTGAAAAGCCTAGTCTAAAAAGTTAAAGTTAACAAAAAGGTGCGGTGTTGCAGAGCTACTTGGAAAGGCTGCCGTCACTCCAGCGCCATCTTGAACATTAATGTAACACAGAACTAATACTGCCTCTCCTGGCATTACCATTGTAACAACACACTCATTCTGTTTCTTTCAGAAGAATAACAGGAACTTAGGATGTAGGTATCTATGAATAATAACTGTTATGTATACTCATATATTTATATAACCACTTATTTCTTGCGATACCACACTTTATATTTTGTAAGTTAAAATTTTAAGTAAAAGAAATCGTAGAAAATTATTGTAAACACATTTTAACATAAAGTTAAACATGAGCTTTATTTGGACAAAAAAAGCACATAGAAAAACAGAAGAAACAAGTAAGAGTGTGTTTTATGTATACCCTAAAGTATAGTAAGTAAATATAATCTAAATATGAATAATATAAGTAGATGGTTGAATAGATAAACAGATAGTGGAGGGGGGGTTATTATGCCCACTGATATTAACCTGTTGCTGCAGGAATAATAATGCTGGTGGAGCTTTGCCTTATGTTTCCTCTTCCTGATTAGCCTTTACTAATGTCCCTTTTTTTAATGTAACTTTATATATTTTTAGTTAAAGTGGCAATCTTTACACATAATAATAAAAGCAATTATTATTTAGATTAAAACTTAATGTAAAGAGAGTCAGTACTCCAGCATGTCTGTATCTAAACAAAAAGTAGTTAACTAAATCAAAGAACAATTGACATTGAATAGTTTATAAAATAAAGAATATATCTGTATAAAACAATTGAATGTCAAATACAATCCATTGTCATTCTGTACCCACACATAAATTCTTTTAAATGTATAATAATAATAATAGATTGGATTTATATAGCGCTTTTCAAGGCACCCAAAGCGCTTTACAATGCCACTATTCATTCACTCTCACATTCACACACTGGTGGAGGCAGCTACAGTTGTAGCCACAGCTGCCCTGGGGCAGACTGACAGAAGCGAGGCTGCCATATCACGCCATCGGCCCCTCTGGCCAACACCAGTAGGCAAGTAGGGTAAAGTGTCTTGCCCAAGGACACAACGACCAGGACAGAGAGCCTGGGGATCGAACCAGCGACCTTCCGGTTACAGATGCAATTCCCGACCCCCTGAGCCACGGTTGCCCCAATGACCTTCACTTTGAAGTGTTGTTGAATTCATCCATGTTGTTAAAAGAATTTCAATCATTCCTAGAAGCTTGGCAAAATAAAGCAACTGGACTTCTGTAAGTTTAGTAAAAAAAAATAATAATAATAATCCAGGAGACTTCTTTAGCTCCAATAATTAAATAACAACTCCAGCTGCTTGCTGTCCAAGTTTCTTAGTCTACCATGAGCTGGACGACTGAGGACGTACACAGACTTGTCCGATTATTATTGCCATTACTACCCAAACCTTCAGTGCTTTAAACACTTTGGCTAAAGACCATCCCAGAGAAACATCAAGTGTAATCTCAGTTACATGATGAATATAGTTATGAATTTCTGTCCAATATACTTGCATTTCCAGGCATGTCCACAATGAGTGTAACATTGTGGACATGCCTTTCGCAACGCGAATATAGTTTTTGTGTGTGTCACACCTTACATGTAAGTATGGTTTTGATTTCTTCTGGTTGTGTGGTAGGATGTTATCATTAATCCGCTGAGTGTAAAGAACTTTAGTAGGTGGTAAAACACACTGGGACAGTAAGACTAGTGAATTATTTGAGTGAAAGGTGGTGTTAAATGAAAATATATCTATCAAAACAGCTCAGTGGGAAGAAAAAATAAAACAAAACAACCAAAAACTGAAAGTTGCCGTGTGGACAGGAATAAGAATAATTGAATAGAATAATTCTTTAATTGTCCCACAAGGGGAAATTTGGGTGTAACAGCCGCAAGAAAGACACAAACAAACAGTACACAAGACACAGAACAGAAACATACACAATTTTTACATATTTAATAAAGTTAAACAGGAACCAAAACACAGAGCTGCAAAACTGGAACTCACTTTAAGTGACACCATCTGCTAAAAACAGGAATCAAAAACCAATAAAGGAGACAATTTACAAACAGCACAATTAGGCCTACAGTCAGACAAGTGTTAAAAGTGTAACTAATCTTTTTTTCTTCTAGTTCCAAACACAACGAGGATCGTCCTGCTGGGGAAAACTGGAGCTGGGAAGAGCAGCCTGGCTAACACTATATTAGGAAGGAATGAGTTCAAAGTCCTAAATTTTTCAGACTCACAAGCAAATGTTTGTGAAGCAAAGTCTGGATCTGTCGTTGGAAGAAATCTCACTTTGATTGACACTCCTGGTTTTTTTAGCCCAGGATTTTCAGAGCAGGAGCTGAAGCATGAGATACAAAGCTGTGTCACAAAGTGTCCTCCTGGTCCTCACGCTTTCATTATTGTGCTCAGAGTGGAGAAATTCACAGAGCAGGAGACGGCTGTCATCAGGAAACTGCAGGAGTGTTTTTCTGCAGATGTATTTAAATATTCAACAGTTGTCTTCACGGATGGTGACCAGTTACCTGACAGAATGAGCATCAAGGAGTTCATCGCAAATAATAAGCCTCTGAAAGATTTGGTAGACAAGTGTGGTGGTCGGTGCCACGTTGTAGATAATAAGTACTGGAAAAACCAGCAGGACGAGTACAGGAACAACCAGTTCCAGGTGACACAGCTGGTCAACACAATACAGAACATGCTGATGGAAAATGAAGGAGGCAGCTACACCACTGAGATGCTGAAAGACTGGCAGAGACAACAAGAAGAGCGCACTAAACCATCATCATTATCAGCCTCTCTCCACAGAGTCTACAGACTTTTGACCAAATACACAACCAAAAAATCTGTCAAAGTCTTGGTAGGTGTAGCTGTGATCGTTGGTGCACTGCTTTTTTTAAAAAGTGTGACCACATCGCAGAGCACTGCAGCAACTGCAACGTAAAACACACACACTGATGTCACAGAGAGAGAAAAAGAAAGAACAAAGATTTTTACATGAACTTTGTTCTGTGTGTTTATTTTATTTTGTAGATTTGTGTCATGCAAGTGATTTGAATTGTCATGAACACGTCTACTAAATAACATAGTATTGTTTGAACTATGCAGTGTTTCCAAATATTTTCTGTATCTTTGTTTATCACATTTGAACATTTTACTTAATGTGGTGTATACACATGTACCTGTTTATTTATTCATTATTAGGAAAATGAACCTTTAAACAAACTATTTTTGTTGATCACATAAACCAAGAAAGGAACAAAAATGGAAATAATCTTTTGACCTTTTAAAGGAGGTCAAAAGAGTCTATCTAGTATATCTAGTTATACTTATTTATACTTATTTTAAACAGTTTAAACAACAGTCTTACATTATTATTTAAAGACTACATAAATCTTCATCTTTAAAAAGCGTGTTAGTAAAAAAAATCAGCTCTTCTAATAAAGCACAGTTTATTATTAGCATTTATCAAAAGAAGCCTTTTACCTCTGACGTCAACAAGACTTTAGCGTCCTCCAGTCTTGGTCCAGCTGCAGTCTTCAGTGTATGCTATCTGCAGTTTAAAGTAAGACTTGTACATGCATGTTGGACTAGTGGGTTTGCTCGTTCTTTAGGGTGCAAGAGGTCCTCAAATTTTGGATGAAGTGTAATTAGAATATTGCCCAGGTTACATACAGATAATCAGTATCTCTTCTGTGGGTCGCTAATAGTTATTTCAGTTTTCACTTACTCATAGATAGATAGATAGATAGATAGATAGATAGATAGATAGATACATACCACTGCCGGGGAAAAAATAAATGAATTGGTTTAATGTGCGCGTGCTTTAGTAACTGACCTTTTTATTTATAAATGCTGTGTTATTGTTGAAATGTTATGGTACATTATGAAAAACTATTTCCAGCACTGAGTAATTTTAATGATTTCAGTTTATTTGGTTTGATTGTGTTATCATCTCAGGGACACTGTTTTTGGCAGATTCTAAAGTGGATCAGAAACCATATATTACAAATGGTTAACTCGTGGCTCATGCTGTGTGCATTCACCAAGATTTTCTTTTTTAAATATTGACATGTGCCAGTTTATTTTTGCTGTATTTCAAAAGCCTGTCTTATCTCCACACATGACATTTTCATTGAGGTGAAGGAACAAGTTTAGGAAAACAATAAACATTGCGAGGAAGACAAACAAGATAACAAGATTAAAGATTTCATTGCCCTCACTTCAGATTTACTGTAAAAGTGTTAAGGTCTCATTTTACTTTCCTTTTTTTGTCACAAATAAAGAGCTGATAATATCGATTTTCTTTTCCTATGATTGTGTTTCCGCCTGCACTCGTTCCATCTCCAGTTTTTCCAGCAACAAAAATAATTTTTTAGTCTGTGTTATTTTTTTAATGTTAATGTTGGCCATTAACATAGCATTGTCAATTTAAAATTATTCATTTATTCATCTTCCGGAAGAGAGAGCCGTGCACAGCCCAAAGCCAGTTGCAGATTTCTAGCATTAGAAGGCAAAAATGTGTATCATATAGGTGTTATTTTGGTCATTAGCACGTCACACATAGTTTAGATCAAAACAACTCTTTCTGGCCTGACTTGATGTGTGTGTGTGTGTGTGTGTGTGTGTGTGTGTGTGTGTGTGTGTGTGTGTGTGTGTGTGTGTGTTACTTAGTTACGCTTTTTCTGTCTGGTTTCCTGTTCTTAATATATTGCCTCTGCAGCTCTGCACTTCCTGTATTTCTAGTCTGGCTGAGAACTTTGTTTGTGAGTAAAAGCTGGCCTTCTTTTATACAGGCCTTTATTATTAAAATGCACAAAACAATATAATCAGAAAATAAGCACTAAGAATATATATTTATTCTTTAACACCAGTTACTGAAATGGGCAGAAGGAAACCCGAACGAAAGAAGGGAAAGTCAAAGCAGCGCTTCTGTAATGTAGCCCTGGGAAAAAAATAATAACAATCTTGACAAATCAAAGTTACATACTGATCAAAAAGTGCTGCCCGATTTTCAAAAAAAGTGGCCAATAGGAGGCTTCTGTAGCTCCAACCTACGAATACTGTTTACTACCAGGTAAAATAATTAAACATACGTCACACAATAAACACATACCAGCAATCGATGGAGAGAAGGCTTCAGACAAAACGATCCGCAGGTGATCTATACAAAGACATGAGGAGCATCAGTCAACAAGAATATGGCCAATTAGGACAACAGGGACACGTGACTCCTACCTGTGACAGCTGGGAAGGTCAGGTGATCAGAAACCCGGGTTTGATCTGGATGTGCACAGAAACAGGTGATCGATGGAGGGATGCTCAGATGACAGCTAATATTTATACTAGCAATGTAACTGGCCACTAACCAGTGATTGAAAATGCAATGTTAATGTCTCCCCAGGTTCTCTCCAGGTACTCCAGTATCTGAGAGCTACTGTATTAATGTACTGATGACTCCAGGGACAGAATTAAACCAAAGGCAAAACTTTATTTTGTCAGCAACAGAAAACAAAGTCCATGGATACAAACCGAAGTCACACTGGGGGAGAAAACAGGAATAATGGAAGACAAAAGGATGTCAGGATGAAGGGCTCCACATACACAGACGTTGATTAGAGGAATGGGGAAATTTATTGTACACATGTACTGAAAAATGAAACCAATTTAAAACCACACCCAGCAGCATGAATTATTACAAATGTATTATTAAGGATTATCACAGCACATTTACCACAAAACAACAAGTGAAATTCACAAGCAACCAAGCAATACATGCCTTAGCCAAACAAAGTAATCAAGAATTAATACAGATATGTGCTGTTCAAATGTGACACTTTAAAATGGTAATAAAATGATGATAAGGAGTTTAGAGCATTACACGTGTCTTGAAATGTGTTCATCTTTTTCTAAATGATTAACACGTTCTGTTTCAGGGTTTGTGAGAGTTCTTCCTGCTTCTACAGCTAGTACACCAAGAGCCTCAGCTGTGTTCATAACTGCCTCTATTATTGAATCTGCTTTATCAGCTTCACGATATCCTATGGAACCTCCACCTATTGCTACTGCAGTAGCAGCAAGCCGTGCAACTGTATCCAATTTAACACCAGTCGTTGGAAGTTCTCCCTGTGTTGCCACTCCTGTCACTACGGCACTTGCTGGTATTTTTACTGGTATTTTCAAAGTCCTCGGCATTTTAACAACGTTTGCAATCATTCCCGGCACACCAAGCAGTGCTCCCAACAACAGCCCTGTGGTAACACCAGCAGCCATCTTGAGAATATTGTAGACTCTGTTCTCTGCCTCCTCTCTGATTTCTTCCTGTGACATGTTTCTTGATGACGATCTAATGCTCAATTCAATTCAATTTTATTTATATAGCGCCAAATCACAACAAAAGTCGCCTCAAGGCGCTTCATAGATAATGCTCTCTTGCTGTTGTTGTATTGCCTTCTCCACTTCTTGTAGCATCTTGTAGCATCTCATTTGTGTAACAGCCACTGCCATTGTTCCTCACCATCTCTTATTGTGTTGAGCAGGTTTTCCCTCTGTAGCTGGTTGTTTCTGTATTCATGCTGCGGGTTGTTGTTCCAGTATTTGTTATCAAAGACGTGGCAGCGCCCACCGCATCTCTCTAACAACTCACATAGACGGTTGTTGCCCCTGCAAAACTCTTCAATCTGCATTCCTTCAGGAAGATTGTCACAGGCAAGCACAGCATACCTGAAAGCTTCTTCAGAAAAAGACTATGACAGAAGACTATGAAGACTATGATATTGGTAATAACCTCATTCTCCTCATTCTCAGGATCTGTGAATCTCTCCACTTTCAGTAAAATAAGAAAAGCGTGAGGTCCAGGAGAACACTCTACGACACTCCTTGTAATCTCATTCCTCAGATCCTCTTCAGACGTGCGATCGTCAATTATAGAGACAGATGTTCCATTCACCAATCTGGTAGCTTCTCTACACTGACTTGTTCCAGGGTTTTCAGCATGACCCATCTCAAACACCATCTCTCCAAATATGGTGTTGGCCAAGCTGCTTTTCCCCATTTCCAGATTTTCCCAGCAAGATAATCTTCAAGTGTTCTGCAAATAAGAGAATATTTCTTTTTAAAAAGTATTTTAGTCCCAGTCAAAGTTAATCTGACTAAATACAAATTTCACTTATTAAATCATGATTTCATATATAAGGGGAGAAACCAAACATGCAAACATACTTAGTTTTCTTTATTTACAGCTCTTTTTACATAGAAATGTTTTGAGCTGATAAAATGAGGCATTCTTCTACGTTACAGTACTCGAGTGATCACAACATTTTGAAAACTGTTTTTGTCCTCACCAATTATAACTTTAAGATCTTATGCTGGGCTTACACTGTGCGATTTTTTCAGTCGCGCGATTCAGCTCCTGCTCAAACTGTACGATTGACTCGCAGGGGTTAGAAGTTCATAGGTCACGATGCAGGGTCTCACACTATACGACCCGATGCTCTGATGCGACCCGAGTGCTCACACTGTGCGTCCATAAAATGAAGGTTATAACAGAAATTCTGTCGCTCGCTCTCTCTGTCTTTCACTCACACAGACACACCACCACCATCAACTTTGCTAAATTGCTAATGAAAAACATGATCAGGCAGCTGTGACTGAGCAGCAGTGTAGATCCAACTATTTTCACGGTTGTTGTGTCGTGATAATTTTGTGAGGCCACATCGAAAAGGCTCGGATGAGCTTTCCAAAGTTCTACAAGTTGTGCCTCCATCGCTTGTGTCCAGATCACACGCTGCACTGCCGTGCTGCGCCGTCTTTTTCGCTGACATTTGTGTTTGCGCGTGCGCAGTGTGACAAACTGCGGTGACACCCTCACGACGGTGAGGTGCACCCTATCTATAAAATATGAACATGTTACTAAAGGCCGCTGAAGTTGAGCATAGAGGATCCCTTACTTAGTGTGGCATTAGACTGCCACCTATTATGGCCTTCATGGATAACCAGTAGGACGACAGAGTACCAAGGTGGAGCATGCTCCAGCACCCCACAAAGGGACTCCAAGAAGACTGGGTACTCTGAGCTGTCTTCCGATGAAACTACAGACTGTCACGACCGGGTGGCCAGACACAGGTAAGTGGACTCAAATGCAGACACCACACGGCGGCTCGGAGGTATAGTGCAAACGAACAATTTATTTGGCACTCAAAAATGGCACACATGGTAACATGGTAGACTAATGTGCCTGTGTTAATTCAGCTCCATATTATTGTGTGAAGTTGCACTGGGTTGGGAGTGGTTTTGTGTGTGTGTGTGTGTGTGTGTGTGTGTGTCACATTTTTGGTGAGCCAATGGCTGGAATGGGGTTGGACTAATTAGAGGCAGGTGTACTTGATTGCACTGATACACTGGTCTACTTATAGCCCACACTACAAACACTGCTGTGTCGTTTTGTCTCTCTGTGCAGGTATGTAATGTGATGAAATTAGATATGTTTGGGATGTATGGGTTTTGTGCTATGAATTCTATAGTGAAAGTGTCGTTTTGTCTCTCTGTGCAGGCCAGGGCCTATTATATGCCACAGCCTAAAGGTAGCAGAGTTGCAGAGGCTGGAGTGACCACTGGCTATATGCTTGCAGGGTGGTGGGTCTCCAAGGACAACTTCTAACCCTGTTACAGGCAACACGTGGAGTGCAACTGGCCGTGTGGCATAGCTGGCTCTGGCCTTGGGACTGTGTGTTTTTTATATAATTCATAAATGGGACACTGGACTGTTTTATCTTTTATCTCTTGATATTTTTTTTTTGTCAATAAATTATCTTTTAGAATTTTATTGACTCATCTTTTTGCCCACGACAGAGACGGTTGGTCAGACCTAGAATCTTTCTTTGGGTGTGTTACAGCATGGACGAGGTATAAGAAACAAAAACGCTAATCGTGAACTAAGGGCGAGAGGGAAAACAGACCTCTGAACATTGGCTACCTACTATCAAAGTTTCTGATTATGGTACTTAGAATCTGTAGCTACAAACCCACTGTGATTAGCAAGGGCTAGCAGATAAGCTGTCACCAGGAATGCAGAGAAAGTAAACAAGTCTTGGCTAGACCAAAATAATTGTTAAACCAATAAACAAGAATCACACTGCATGTGCAGCAGCAAAGCCAAAAGGAAATAGTCTCTTTATCGGGCTGGGCACGTTATTTGGGATTTTCCGGAGCAGGCATACAAGGTACAGGGTCACAGGGTTTCTCTGAGTCACTGTAGGCTAATGAAAGGAGTGTAGAGTCAATGCGTGCCCCACGCAGCAGTCCAAGAAGTGGTGGCAACAAAATTCAGACTTACTTGTCTGGGTTGACGGCGAGGCTAGGAGGGGATTAGTGGTCCGAGTGAGGCTAAACAGGTTCGTGTACACTCACTGTGAAGTGTAGGGCAGGGAGGCAGGCGAATAGCGCCGAGAATAGTAGCAGGCCAGCGACGGGGAGTGAGTGGTTACAGGCAGCAAGATCCAATCCACTGTGAAGCTGCAGAGGCAAGTAGACAGGGTTAGCGTGACAAAAACAGGGTTTACCGAGCTGACGTTCCAACAAGGAATGTTTGAGAACGCTGGTCTTAAGAGCCTCCCAACAAATTACACACAGGTGCCACAAACGAGGGGTGTGGTGACTCTGCCCAGTGATGGATTTACTGACACGCAAAAAAACACAGCACTCACCCGGACCATGACACAGACGACAATCAGGATCTGTTTCCCAACCCAAAGGCGCAGGGAACAAACCCTCTCGTCCACCGGGAGAAACCCCAACGTACAGGCAGTAAGCCGAGGGGATACTAGGATACCCACCCCAGCCCGCCGCTTCTCACCAAGGGCAACTCCAGACTGAGACAGAGTCCAGCCCCTCTCCAGGAGACTGGTGCTAGAGCCCAAGGCCGTGTGTTGAGGTCAGCCTGACTAGCCAGTACCTCTCAACCTCACGCACTAATCCAAGCTCCTTCCCACCAGAGAAGTCACTTCCACTTTCCAGTCACTAAATGTGTGCAAGCTGTACAAACCACAGGGGGAAGTTTTTGCATAGATACATTTTACATATTGCAGCAATGAAGCAACTCAAAATTGTTTGACAGGAATTTTTGATGCCTATATTTCCTCTTTGTTCAGATTGTACCAAATGCTGAGAAAAACATTGTTATGTTAATAATGAAGAGAATTTGTTAGAGGAAGAGATCCAACAAGGACATAAACAAAAATAATAGCTAAACTGAGTTTTTGCATTTTTTTTTTATTCTTATATAAAATTAATGTTATAGATTAGTCTTTTTAAATGTACTTACCAAGGTGTTTGTATATCCTGGCCATGCCTGTCTTTTACGGGCAGTTGATGTGTGATTTTCTGTCTCTGCTGATGTTCTGCTTTTCAATAGTATAGTTTCATCTTTATCCTTCTGAACTGTTTGTATCTGTGGAAACGTGGCAGAAATGTGAGGCAAACAGGTCAGAAGGAAACAGAAAAAGTTAAAAAGACAGGTTGAACAAACACTGAAACATTTTTTCTTCTTTGCCTCGTCCGTCCCCCTTTGTCCTTTGATAGTGTTGTCTTGTCATTTGTGTCACACAGAGCATCAGTGGTGCCTTTAGAAATCTGTTCTTTCTGCACTCGAAGTCTTGACACAATCCATAATTGGTTGGTTTAAACTCAATTCAATTCAAATTTATATAGCGCAGAATCACAACCTTACGATTACTAGGTGACCCTAGATGTTGTAACAAATTCTATGAATCTGATTTCAAACTGACTCAATACCAAACACACGTTCTTCCAGCTCCATCACTTGTATGTAATGCTGCACATTACATTTTAAGAAGTGCACCCCTGTGTGAAGAAACACTGAGCTGATTTGCACCATAAAAAAGACGAGAACCTACAAAATCAAATTGACGTGGTTAATGAACGGCTCCAGATCTATCAAACTTTCAAGGAAAGATGCCTGAAACTGGAGTCTGAGGGAAAAGGCCAAGCAGGTAGATCACTGTTTATAGTCATACTAAGGCCGTGAATAATCATCACAAGGAAGCAAACTGGAGATAGAAGTGACATTAAAAAAAAAGTGGTTAATGTCTTAATGAAAAAACATATGGGATGACTCAAAAAACTCAGTTTAACACAGGAGTACACATATTTGAAAGGTTTTATGGAAAATTACAATTCACTGAAGGCAGAGAAAGAGACTAAACAACCAAAACAAACCTCTGGAGAGAAGTGTGAGAAGCTGACATCAAGGTTTCTAAGAAAGAAGCTTTACAGGAAAACATGATAAACTAGAATTTGAGACTAAACAACCAGACAATCTAATCAGGTCAGAAAAACGCTGTGCTTTTAATGAGCAGCTTTGACAGCGACCAATCAAACACCAGCAGCTTCATGCTGACAAACTCATTCTTCAATCAACCGCGTTTCAGTCACCTTTTGTGAGAATTCAGACTTTAACATGTTGTGTTTAAAGCTGCTCTCTTTGATTAAATATCAAAGAGAGCAGCCTCTGTCAGTGCGCTCCCAGGGTGGCTGTGGCTACAATGTAGCTTGCCATCATCAGTGTGTGAATGTGTGTGTGAATGGGTGGGTGACTGAATGTAGTGTAAAGCGCTTTGGGGTCCTTAGGGACTAGTAAAGCGCTATATAAATACAGGCCATTTACCATTTAAATAGACACAAGTAATCAGATCAACAAATATTAATTAAACTAACTGGCATCAGTCAATAGTTAGGCAAGCAAGCAAAATAATTTGGCAAGTTGGCAAAACAATCAATCCATCAGTGGAAAAAAAATATTAACTTGTTAAATTATTAAAACATCAAATATGTATCATTTGTGTAAATGTGAAGGAGTGTCTTCCTCCCCTCATCCCCAACCAGCAGATGACTGCACCTCACTGCACATGGTTCTGCTGGAGGTCTTGTCCTTTTAAAATGGAGTTTTTCCTTCCCACTGTCACCAAGTGCTTACTCACAGGAGGTTCTTTAAATGTTAGGGTTTTCTCTGTACTATTGTAGGCTCGGGATTGTGAAACATATGAAATAAATGCATACAATTTGATCTTGTAATAAAAAATAAACAAATCAGAAAACAACCAGAAAAACATGCTCAAAGTGCTGAGCTTCTTTATTTGAACTATACCAGACTGAGCAACTCATCAGAATTGGAGTTTCTGCAGCAGAAACCTTAAAATGTTACATCTACAACACACCTGATACTTTCTGATATTGAAGCAGGATTTTATCAAATAATTCATCTGTCTGTTTGAGCAGATATAATGTGAGAAAACTGCCTTCATTATTTCCATAAAATTACCATATCTTTAATATTACTTCACTCAGCTTTCTAAAAGTTTCACAAATTAAAACTAGAACGCAGTATGGTTATGAGCAGTTAGAAGCTCAATACGTTTGAATCGGTGATCATTTCAAAGAATTTAAAGGATGAGCTCAATAATAATCCCTAAGAATCTTCTAATCAAAGCTCAAACGAAAAACGTCAACGATTTTGAGCCTGTGAGGGGTTTTTAGACTCAGAACTGCATCCTCTGGTGGCTGTGGGAGGAACTGCAGCTGAGTTTAGTAGAGCTTCATGGAGGCCTCAAAGAGCCGACTCAGATCCTCCACCGTGTGCGCTCTGGGAGACAGCTTAGTCACTCGCTCCTGGAAACAAACCAGAAGAAATAAAACATAAATCAACACATGTATCCAAACAAATATCTCCTTAAAGCCATGTTACAAATAGCACCTCCTTGTGAAGGACACAGGGCCAGGGTGGACCAGGTTTAGGCCTGGTCCACCCTGGCCCTGTGTCCTTCACTATCTCACATTACATCACATTTGCAGATATGAAATCAGCTAATTCAAAGAATCAAAGAAGTCTATGAATAACAAGGTCGCATTAAAAGATTACATGGGGAGAAAACACAATACTACGGGGCCTTCCACTCTGTCTGGACAGTTTAATACCCTTCTAACATTCAAACCAGAAAACAAATTGCACATGTTTTTGAGGAAAAGCATACAAAGCAAGTAGCCTCTGAGTTCGAACAGGATGTGAACCCAGGACCTCTCACACCCTAAGCACTAAGGTCTTGAATAATCGTCACAAGGAAGCAAACTGGGGATAGAAGTGACATCAAAAGAGAGAGGTTGATGTCTTAATGTAAAAATATGGGATGACTCAAGAAATTCACAGTTTAACCCAGGAGTACACATATGAAGGTGAACTCTGACCCACCTGAGGGATAGTTCCTTTTACTAGTGCCGGGATGTCGTCTTTGGTGTATCCCACAGCTCCCAGTCCATCTTCCACGTGCAGGTCAAACAGAATCTGACGCAGCGTGTCGGCCAGAACGGCACCCGCATCCTCCCTCTTCACCTGCCGGATATCTGCACCTGAACATAGCACAGAGAAAGTCTGTTACTGCACAATTTTTAAAGAGTGATGGCAGTTTTGGTGAATTTGGATATTTTCTATTGATAGCTGAAGAAATAAAGTGCTACTACTGCAAAAAAATAAAGAAAGAAAATTACTTTTTTTCTATTTTAGACTTCTTTAAAAAGGTACAAAGAGCCCTTAAAAACCTTATTTTTGAATACCTTCAATATTCTTAAATAACTGAAAAGTCTCTCAATGGAGGCATTTAAGGTCCCGCTGACTGTCTTGGATGTTTGATGTTTCACTGTTTGTGTGCCCTGTTGTTGTTGGAGGTTCCTCTCCAGTGTATTTCTGTCTTTTTTTCTAACTGAGTAATTTTATTTGGCTCATTGAAGTCTGGAAACCTTTTGGTTTGGCTGGATAAATAAAGTAGACATTCCACACAGTCTCTATTATACTAAATCTAATATGGCCTAGTGTGAGGCGTCCAGGTACCGAGGATCTCTGCGGCCTCAAGGTGGCGCTCCGGACACATCGGGGCTGTGAAGTTGAAGACGGCCGGAGACGTAAGGACAACGGAGAGCCCGTGAGGCTGAAAACAAAGTTTAACAGAACATTTTATTTAAAAGCTGCACAGGTCGAGTATGAAACAAAGTAAAGTTCTGTGTGGAGTTCCTCAGGGAACCTGCACAGGTCCATCTCAGTCAGAGGTGTAGTGTTTTGTTTAAGCACCAGAGCATTGGCCACGCTTGAGTCATCCTTTGTTTCTAATCTTGTTTGACCATCATTCAGCTCTAATTAAGCAAAGTGATCAAATGTCAGAATGAATTTAAGAATATGAAGTCATCTGTCTGACCATCCTCATCAGTTCTTCCATGCTGCTCACAGCTCTCTCCCTCCCTGGTGTCTTTTCTCTCAGTCTTTCCAACGTTGCAATCTCTCTACTTCACTTATTTCTGCTCAATTTTTAATTCTGCATTATTCTCATCACAACATGTGAGTAATTAATAAAATATCACTAAAACCTTTATAATAATGCCAGAGTACCTCAAGTTTTTTGTTGGTGAGTTTGTACATAAATGATTTACCTGAAATTTGTACCTGTAGTGTAACTTACAAATGTTTGCTAATGATATACTTTTATATCTATATGTTAAAAACCAAGAAGCAACAGTCCCTTTAAAATAAACAAACCCATAGCTCTTCACTCACTCCTGACCCTGCGTGTTTATAGCTGAGCCCTCTTCTGCTGAAACCAGCAGAACTGAAGTTAACTAAGTTTCAGGGTTTTAGTCTCATTTCTGCACAGAAATCGGGTCACAATTTAAATATTTTTGTGGGACTTTGCTCAAAACACCATTCTCCTACAGTGTCTTCTTTCTATTAGACTCATACACTTCAGATAGAAATGTGTATGAACCTCATCTGTTAATGTGACTGTGTTAAGATAAGAAGGAACTTTATTGTCCCACGTGGCCAAACAGTACTACACTCTCAGAAATAGGGGTACCAAAGTGTACCAAAAAGGGTACAAATGCTTGTCGCTGGGGGTGTTCCTTTTTGAAGGACATTTCTGTACCCTTTAGGCTTGGTACATTTTTGTACCTTATGAAGTTGTACCATCTGAGGTACAGTGGGGCAAAAAAGTATTTAGTCAGCCACCGATTGTGCAAGTTCCCCCACCTAAAATGATGACAGAGGTCAGTAATTTGCACCAGAGGTACACTTCAACTGTGAGAGACAGAATGTGAAAAAAAAAAAAAAAAAAATCCATGAATCCACATGGTAGGATTTGTAAAGAATTTATTCGTAAATCAGGGTGGAAAATAAGTATTTGGTCAATAACAAAAATACAACTCAATACTTTGTAACATAACCTTTGCTGGCAATAACAGAGGTCAAACGTTTACTATAGGTCTTTACCAGGTTTGCACACACAGTAGCTGGTATTTTGGCCCATTCCTCCATGCAGATCTTCTCGAGAGCAGTGATGTTTTGGGGCTGTCGCCGAGCAACACGGACTTTCAACTCCCGCCACAGATTTTCTATGGGGTTGAGGTCTGGAGACTGGCTAGGCCACTCCAGGACTTTCAAATGCTTCTTACGGAGCCACTCCTTTGTTGCCCGGGCGGTGTGTTTTGGATCATTGTCATGTTGGAAGACCCAGCCTCGTTTCATCTTCAAAGTTCTCACTGATGGAAGGAGGTTTTGGCTCAAAATCTCACGATACATGGCCCCATTCATTCTGTCCTTAACATGGATCAGTCGTCCTGTCCCCTTGGCAGAAAAACAGCCCCATAGCATGATGTTTCCACCCCCATGCTTCACAGTAGGTATGGTGTTCTTGGGATGCAACTCAGTATTCTTCTTCCTCCAAACACGACGAGTTGAGTTTATACCAAAAAGTTCTACTTTGGTTTCATCTGACCACATGACATTCTCCCAATCCTCTGCTGTATCATCCATGTGCTCTCTGGCAAACTTCAGACGGGCCTGGACATGCACTGGCTTCAGCAGCGGAACACGTCTGGCACTGCGGGATTTGATTCCCTGCCGTTGTAGTGTGTTACTGATGGTGACCTTTGTTACTTTGGTCCCAGCTCTCTGCAGGTCATTCACCAGGTCCCCCCGTGTGGTTCTGGGATCTTTGCTCACCGTTCTCATGATCATTTTGACCCCACGGGATGAGATCTTGCGTGAAGCCCCAGATCGAGGGAGATTATCAGTGGTCTTGTATGTCTTCCATTTTCTGATGATTGCTCCCACAGTTGATGTTTTCACACCAAGCTGCTTGCCTATTGTAGATTCACTCTTCCCAGTCTGGTGCAGGTCTACAATACTTTTCCTGGTGTCCTTCGAAAGCTCTTTGGTCTTGGCCATGGCGGAGTTTGGAGTCTGACTGTTTGAGGCTGTGGACAGGTGTCTTTTATACAGATGATGAGTTCAAACAGGTGCCATTCATACAGGTAACGAGTGGGGGACAGAAAAGCTTCTTACAGAAGACGTTACAGGTCTGTGAGAGCCAGAGATTTTCCTTGTTTGAGGTGACCAAATACTTATTTTCCACCCTAATTTACGAATAAATTCTTTACAAATCCTACCATGTGAATTCATGGATTTTTTTTTCACATTCTGTCTCTCACAGTTGAAGTGTACCTCTGGTGCAAATTACTGACCTCTGTCATCATTTTAGGTGGGGGAACTTGCACAATCGGTGGCTGACTAAATACTTTTTTGCCCCACTGTACAATCATGTACTTTCCTAAGACATAAATGTACCTTGAAACTATAGTACAGAAATGTTCTCTTGAAAAGGGTACAATAGGGTACCTATGAGGGTACCCCCCCAGCGACAACCTATTTCGTACCTAAAGAGACAAAAATGTACCCCCAATAGTCCAAAATATTTGGTTATTTAACCATTTATTTTCGATAATAGAATCACATCAAAGCACTTAAACAACCACAGGAATACATCCTTGATTACATTCGTATATTGCTATAGGACATGTCAAGAAAAATACATTCATTTAAAAAAAAAAAAAAAAGTAAACAATCACATAAAGACATTAAACACCTGAACATAATGTTTTGACGGATCACAGAGATGGCATGTATTTAAAAAACTGTCCACACAAATGTTTTGCTCTACTTCAACAAGCATGCACATACATACGCACGCACGCGCACACACACACACGCACGCACACAAAAATGTTCTTGCAATCACGTCACACAGAATACCTCAAGGACACAAACAGCCTATCATCAACTAAATAGGTGTCTAGAGCTTGAAAGTCTAATTCATTTCCTGGATTGAACAGGATCCAGTCATTGTCAACTGCCACTTGGTAAGCATGGAAATGACATTCATAAGTGCAAGGAAGTAACAGTTTCCCACACAATACCCAACAAGTATCAACATTCAAAATATACTTGATTTTAAAGAATTGAGGTATGGCTTCAGTGTGTACATGGCCAACTACAAAAACATCCTCAAGTTCATATTTGACACTGCTGACAGATATAGCAGACACACGCTGAAGCACTTTATCCTGAAAATGCACATCTGTAAAACTTTTGTTCATTTCCAGAGCATTCTGTAAGTCACCTGGCAGAGATGAAAATGGCACACTGACACTTGTGCTGAGTGAATGTTCAAAGTCAACAAGCAACTTATCTGAAGAAAACTCCCAGCACTGTTTCATTTGATGACGATTGCTAAGAGTTGCAGTGATGTTTACAAAGTTTTTGCATTTACTCGCTAGATTTTTGAAATATTGATGCTTGCTTTCATATCTCATACACCACAAAGGGCGAAGAGGACCATACATCAAAATCAGCCTTGGGTAGTCAATAAGGTAGTGACACTTGGGTGGGGGCGTATTTAATAGAGTTGGTTAAGTACCCTGGTGACACTTACTGGCAGGGGTTTGTCTCCCTGGTCTCCTATGTTGACAATGCAGTTCTGAAGAAAGTTCTTGTTATATGTAAAATTGTATTGTATTTATTTATTTAAATTTTTACTTTTTAATTATTTTACCTGCATTTTTTAATCACTCTTATATTTAAATGTTCATTTGCTATTTTATCTAGGGATTGAGAGTAACGTAGTTTCTATTCTCTGTATGTCCTGTACATGTGGCAGAATTGACAATAAAGTTGACTTTGACTTTGACTTGACTTTGAAAGACAAGTGTTTTCTTGAAGTATGCAGGGTAGGTCATGTTGAACACGAAGAAGGTGGAGAATGCTGAGATGTAGGCCTCATCCAGCGAGCGGCACGAGCAAACATCCACTCCTTCAAACTGTCACAACATGGCGACACTGTCTTAAGAGGGCAGTTGTCCAACTCTTATCCTTCATTCGAATGGTTGGGTATGGACTCGTGGGAGTATTCTGCAGAAGAGGAAGAAAAACATTAGTATACAGTATGTTTAAGCAATGTGCGAGTGAATGTGAGTGCGAATGGTTGTCTGTCTCTGTGTGTTGGCCCTGCGACAGACTGGCGACCTGTCCAGGGTGTACCCCGCCTCTCGCCCTATGACAGCTGGGATAGGCTCCAGCGCCCCCCGCGACCCTGAACAGGATAAGCGGACGCGAATGGATGGATGGATGTTTAAGCAATATGTGCCAAGTGGATTTTCAACAGATTCCTCAAATTACCTTCTTTATTTGCTGCAAAACAAAACTGTCTATTCTGATAACCTGTAAACATGGCCCCTACTCCAAACAAAAAGCTTCTTGACCAATGACTGTTGTGGTAGTGTTTGATAAGCTGCTAAAGTTTGACATAATATTCAAGGGCAAAAGCAATCACCCCTGACAGTGACAGTACCTGTGAAGAATTTCCCCAAGGGGACAATAAAGGTCTATCTATCTATATAAACACCAGACAAAACCCAAGAGCACAGCAGCACTGTGGATTAACAGCAGTGTTTCCCCTACATTAGCTTAGCTGTGATGCTGAACCGCAGCTGAATTCAGCTCCATGCCAACAAAACACCGAGAATGAAACTTGTGGCCAAAGGCTATGCATTGCATCATGCATTTACCTCTCCAAGGATGATGAAATCTTCTATCTTCTCCTTGAAGATGGATGGCAAGAGAAGTGCCCCCTTGAAGTCAATTCCTAGGTCATACAGATGCAAATGCACTTCATTAGATTTTGATAGCATGCAAATTCCCATTAACATGCTCTTCACATGACACTATGGTACATCAATTATCTTTGGAAGAGAGAGCAAATGAATTGTCACAAAATTTACTATTTGTATGAGGTCAAATTAGCACCTGTAATGTCTTCAGCCAGTGCATTCTCTCTTGCCTCCATGTAGACCTTCTTCAGTGGCAAATCCTTGGTCATTTGAAGAACAGCAGTGAAGTTTTCGCTAAAGCGGCGACAGATGTTGTCTTGGCAGGGATGCATTAAATCAACCTCATCACACAACTGGAAATGAAAAGAGCAGAATAGACAAAAGAATGACATTTTACATTGAGGATTTAAACTTTTGACATGTTTAAAGACACAGACTGGAGATAAATGTAAAGTGCTTTAACCCTTGAACAAAAATTCTAAAGCTAATAAACAGATTGATTAATCAGTTAGTACAGAAAATAATAATAATCAGATTTAGAGACAAAAAAAATCATTAGCTGTTTCCCCAATCATCTTAACAATTCTTGGGTTTGCGACAGTGTCCCTGCACAGAGCTTACAGTTCTCATATTCGAAAATCCCAAATCCCACTAAGTAGGTGGAATGGTACAAATGTGTACCTTCCATTGTTTAAAATCCCTTTGAGCGGGAAACAAGTTAGATGCGATAAATTTTGCTTAGAAAACGATTTTGTTAATAGCTATATTTACATACTAGCATGTTTTGAGAAATTATTGATTTTTTTACATTGTTGTACACGGTTAGTGACTATTTATCGATAAAACACTGGAATACGGCGGGCAGACAGACGTTGAATATTCCACCAACAGTCTAAATAGTCCACATTTGTACCTTTCTTTGTTTAAAACTTAGCTAACTGCTAGCATTCACCCATGTTAAAGCTAGCTCTTCGGACTTTTGCTAACTCTACTGTAAAATTACACGTTGTAATTTTTATAAAAACACAAAATCACACCCGACTTACCTCTAAACCTTTGCGCCTCGTCGTCTGACACATCAATGCCTTCTTCCATCAACTTTTTAAGGCGCTCCTCCATTGATAACCCCCTGAGAGTCATTTTCTGCATCAACGCTAGTCAGGGCGGAGGCGGAGCACTCATCGCTGCTGCCTTTTCGGCCTTTGGGATTAATGCGCGTTGCGAACTTGATACATGGAAATACAACATTGTGGTATTAATGCGCAGTTGTTTAGAAACAGTTATGCTGTCTTGGCGAACTATATTTGTAACTTACAAAATGTAGTCACCGTAACATAAAAATCTGCTTGACATTTTAACTTCCAAAGAACCTCGGTTTAACTTGATGTTGCAAATTCCATAAAAACCTCCCAATTAATGAACAATTCTAGGATGTAGTAAAAGCGAAAAAGTAAATGGCCAAACATAACAGTAATATGATTTCACGTTTTTGAAAGATTTAAAACATTAAAAAATTATAACTGGAACTTAATAAAATGGAAATGGACCAGTTTTTCTTAACATCATTTGGTTGTGCCTGCATGTCATTGTGTGGTTTTTTTTTTAATATAATTTAACATACTTACACAAAGGTAGGTTACAGATATTCTTTGCATCATAGGATAATTTACGTACAGAGGAGAGGACCGACAGATTTGATTATAACATGCAGCTTTTATGAGCACACTCACATCTCATATGAATTTTACAATTAACCAGGCCCATCCAGATTTTCCCATGCTGACCCATTACCACATTCTGCCACTGTCACTGCAGTACAGGTCAAAATGGTACAGATTTGTACTTATTTCAAATTGTACCTTTAAAGGGGCATTTCTGGACTTTTAAAGACCAGTATTGTACTTTTAAGGGAACATTTTTAAAAAAATGTACCTATAGGTACAAAAATGTTCTTCTCTCGTACCTCTATTTCTGAGAGTGTATAGCAGCACTTGCATGTGAAAACCAGCTCCAAACCTCGAGAAGTAAATTACTTATCTAATTAGTAAAAATTTGTTTCCCTTAATACAGCTCCAGCAAACATTCAAGTACATGATGATGTGACTCCAAAGTACAATAGATGTTGGGACAAAGGAGAGCTTATAGCGATTTGTTTTACAAGTACTTGCTGTTTACTGGGGCCGAGGGTAATAAGTCATACTCTGAAAAATGGATCATTAACAATTTTATGAGCCTGAGGAAAAAACTGATTTCTTGTATCTTGATTGGAGAGATTGGTGCTCTTTCATTTCTATGTTTGCATATTTTCATTGCCGTTTTTACCAGTTTAATCTTCAGTCTTGACTTTACTGTAAGTAAACCAAATCAAGCTTCTGCACCATATCTAATCAAACTTTAAAGCACTGCATTATAAAAAAAAAAATACCCATAACCTTATCGCTACGAACGATGTGTGTTAGACTTTAAAAAGTACCTGCAGAAAAATAAAGGCACGCAACTGTCCACATGTCACAGTAACAGCACCTTCATGTACTCAGGCCTAGAATGAGCGATAAATTGTGTTCATGGTACAGGCCAGCTGCTTCACACAGAGTTCTGTTTGTAATAATGCAGCTCTCTTTTGGATAAATCCTAAATAAATAACCGTGGAAATGTTGTTTTCCCTCTTGGAAAATGAAAATCATCACTCCAGCTGCACTACACCAGTGATCTCAGCCAAGAACATCTGTTTGCAATGCCAGCTGTCAGTAGCGGTTTTTGATACGGGCGACACGGGCGGTTGCCCGCGGCGGCATCGTGGTGGGGTGCGGTATCACGGGCATCGGCAAAATAAAAAATTGTTCGTACTCATGCTGCCCTGACATCAGCCAGCGCATATTGGGAATGGCATGGGCACCGATCGGCTTTCTATTGTGGCTAGCTTGACTGTGACTTCGTAAGTGACGGCTCACTTGACCGCGGTCCCATTAGCTGAGAGTTTGGGCGCCCTCCGTTTGCAAGGTGCGACTGCTGCTTGAGGGGGCGGGGCAGCGGGACAGACACCAGAAATTATGATACAGACTTGTAATTTGCACCGATGCTTTTTCGAAATTCTGTACGCGAAAGGTGGGTGCACCTGCTCTGCTGCTGAAGTCAAAGTAAACTTTATTGTCATCAGTATATAGAGAGACAAGACGACGAGGCTCCAGTTACAGCAGTGGAAGAAAACAAACAATAAATATAAGAAGAGTAAGAAAAATAAATATAACTTCAGGACTCAGGTTAAAGTGATCAATAACAATTTAAAATTTATAATTTACAGTTTGATGATTTAAAGTCTCACACACAACCTGTCGAAAGGGGAGGGGCCCTGCTGCTTCCAAATAGAGCACATTTCATTCATAATGTTGTAAATCCAAGCCCATTATGTATTCATGATTTGAATCCTGGGTTGTGCAAAATCGCAGAAACACACCTTAGACAAAGCAAATCTGTGAACTAAGGTGTAGGTCTGTTAGGTTATGTTGTGGTGATCATCGAGTTGGGGGACTTATGTTCATACTGAAGTGCAAAATTAAAACCAATGGAAGATGGACAAGAAAAGTTCAAAGTCATCAGGTGCTCAGTTTAGAAAAAAGAGAAAAGAAGAGGAGGAGAAACGAGCAAAAGATAGAGGCAAGCAGATGTGTGATTGGATAAAGGCGGGTCATCCTGAAACAATCAGAATCAGAATACTTTATTAATCCCTAAGGAAATAATGTGGGTTACAGTTGCTCCAAAAAGAAATGGTGAAAATAGTAACAGTAACAGACTAAACTCCAAACAATACATTATGTTACAGATTTTAATATTAATTAGTCATTGTCAATTGTTGATTTGTCCTGTTCTCATTGTATGACGAATTATGATGGCTGTTTGGTAGCTGTTTGCATACTATGCATACTCTCTCTAACTTCATATGTGTGTGTGTGTGTTTCTCTGGTGAAATTCAGTATGGTTCCGACAACAGTTTTATGTTAATGTATAATCCTTAATATGTTTTATGTGTGTGTGTGTGTGTGGCGCCCAGGGCGCCAAACAGGCTAGGACCGTCACTGCCAGCTGTGATGTCCAGTAATGATCACTCACCACTAGGGGGTGCTCCACGTTGTAACCCTTGGCTGAGTGAGTCTTGACGTTTCCTGCGATGGGATAGGACATCCCGTGACTGAAAGGAGGGAACCACAAACAGGTTGAAACGCTCACGCAAAGGTCTGGATCAGTTTAGCTCAAATAGGAAAATATGCACGTTGGCTATGAGAGCTCAAATAAACTGCAACATAAGACCAGTCCTACAAATAGAAAAACACTACAAAAGCACACAAAACACATTGCAGGAGGGGGCAGTAAAGTTGTATGTCTCAATCACATGAATCATACAATACTGCAGATACATGTTTGCTATTAGCTGTATACCATTAGCTTGTTACTTTCATCACATGATTGACTCCACAAAAACACTTCTGGTTTGTTATCTGTTTTTTGTTTTTTTTGTTCTTCTGCATCGTCTGCTGGTGTTTCTACATTTTCAGTGCATTTCATCCACTCATCACTGTAAATAAGGCCTTAAACTGTCCCTAAAGTTTCAATGTGATGTCACCAAAGTGTTAAAGAACACCTACAATCACAGGTGACATTTTAAAACCACGATCAGCTGTCTGTACTGCAACACTGCAGAAACAGATCCATGAACTAATGAGCTAAAAACCCTCTTCAAAGCCTGATTTCCTTTCTCACTGATGAAGTTCAAGGAAACGTTTGCAGTTTAATAGAAACAAATTAAATAATTAAACAGATTTCAAAAGAAGATCAGCTGATGAGCACAAACAGCCTGCATGCAGGATTACAGGAAATCTCAGTCTTAGTCTTACCACAGATGAACCCCGGCATTCCCAAAGCCAATCCCGGCAAACACGCTGGCCAGGTGCATGCTGGAACGAGCCTCCAGGTCCTCAGGGTCTCGCACAGATCTGTAATCAATCAATCAAGACTTATTTCAATTACAAATGAATCCAGTTGAATGAAATGCATATCATGGATATACTTTAGTTGTAGTTGGGGCCGTACCGTTTCATGTACTTGGCAACCACGTGGAGAGCATGGCGGGACCAGACATCGCTGATGGGGTTGCTGCCCTGGTAGGCTGGGCGGTTGATGGGGTTTGTAGGGCAGGGGCTCCTCTGGTCGTAGGGCAGGGCGGTGTATGACTCCAGGGCATGACTGAAAGGCAGAGATCAATCAGTGTGATGGAAGTGTCTCACATCAGGTTGGCAGTATCTCTACCTCTATGAAAAACATGAAGGGAACACGCCACCATCACAGCAAATAATAATTATATTAATACTAATAATATAATGATAACAAAAATAATAATGATGAATCAAAAAATGCAGAAAATGAATAAATGTCCTTCATAAGTACAGACAGACCAGAGGACGTCGAAGCCACTGTTGGCGGCGACTCTCTCAGGCATGCTCAGTGTGTGCGTCGGGTCCACGATGCCCAGCGTGGGTCTGATGGCTCTGCTGGCAATTCCTGAGCATAAACAGCCAATCACAGCTCAGGGTCCATCATAAGAACTTGGATAATGAATAACAGCTCCCGCAGCTTGGTTTCTATTGGCTGATTTATGATTTCTATTAAATCTTCACTGACTGTCTTTCTAAAACATCTCAAAGGGGAAAATCAACTTCTAATATGCTTTTATATCCCTATTTTTATACCTGTTTTGGCTTTTAAGGGCTCGTAGTCGAAAATGGCGACACCTGTGGTCTCACTGCCGGTGCCTGCAGTTGTGGGAACTGGACACAAAAACCCAAAGTTAGCCACAAAGATGGAGGAAGAAGGAAAAAAAGCGGGACGCGTCATACCTGCAATCAGCGGTTTCACAGCTCCAATCACTGGCTTCCCTTTGCCAATCGGAGCATTGACAAAGTCCAGGAAGTCGGCATCGGGGTGACACGCGTACAGATTGGCCGCTTTACATGTGTCGATCACTGAGCCACCGCCCACCGCCACAAACGCATCAAAGGCGTGGTTTTTAGCAAAGGAGATGGCATCTTTAAAGCTGAAATTCAGCAGAGATCGAGCTGAGGTCATTTCATCTGATAAATTAACTTATTCATTTACTTACTGATTGTCTGCCATTAACACTGCTTAAGTATTTCAGCACTCTGATGTGCACACGGTTCATTCTGTGAGGAGGAAGAGTCATGTGACCCTGTGAAACGCCCCTATGTAGGTATGTGAGCCGACTCAGAGCCAGGAAAAAGCCTGGCTCTGATGAACTTTCTTCTCTCCTCTCTGATGAGACATTTTGGACACAAAGACATGTTTTTTTCTCTTCATCTGACAGGCAATCATTAATCAGACCGTCACTTGTGACAGCGACCTCATTGAACGCACCTGGAGTCCGTTGGCTCGACGCGGACATTGTCATAGACTTTGTACTTGACTCCATTTTTCACTAGAGACTCCACAACAGCCTTCATTGGAGGAAGTTGGGACAAGTTCCTGTCTGTCATCACGCAGACGTTTTTTGCGCCGAGGTTCTGCAGGTCCTGCACGCAGAGAACAGCGAACAGCCACAATGATAGGAAGGACAACACAGAGAGCCACATTGGTCACTCCTTCTCAATGCATCCCATTAAAAGAAGAAAGAAAAATTCCTATCTGACCATCACATGACAGCAATGAGGAGGATGAAGATGGTTACCATGCCGATCTCTTTGCTGACTCCTTCTCCATAGCGGATGTTGGAACTCGCCATCTGAAGGAAATAAAAAGAGAGTGAGTGCAGTACCTACCTGAGTAGGTGCTAATGGAAAAGGGATATAAGTGTGTAGTTTATCAGTCTGTTTATCATTGGGATAAAGACTGTCCACACAAAGACGAGCAAGTCAAGACTGATGGTGGTACACATAAAGTTGAGGATTGTTACCTCACCCACAGAAATCCTTATGACCCAGTGACCTTACGCATTTATCCAAGATAGATACACCTAAGTATCAATCTGAAAATCCTATATCGCCTCATTCTTGAGTTACTGTGTTCACAAACTTGTGGGTCTATGCCATGGCCTGTCCAACAGGGTGCCAATAATACCCCATCAGCCTTTTACGGCTAAGGAGTAAAAATGCCACTGTGCAGACTTTGCATGAAACAAAGATGAGATGAGCAGCATCAAAGAACTTATACAAACTCAAAACTTGGAATTTTTGACAACCTCAACAGTCTGTAGGTGGAGGTTACAGGTGTCAGTTCCTGTTAATGCACCACAGGAAATACAGATACGGTGGTTTGGGAGTTAGTTCTAGATCAACAGATCCATGTGTAACATGCGAGCCGCAAAGTTTGTACTAAAATAAGCTGTGTAAACATGTTGGGACTATTTCTGCTGGAAAGTTGGAAAGTTGGACATGTCAACATTGAAGTCTATGGGGACTAAGTTACTCCTTGGACCCTCTGCTGGATGTTAGAAGAACTGCAGCTTTCATGCTGCTTTGATTTTTAGTCTCTCCTGTATTTGTACAGGTCAAAGCTTCAAATGAAATTCAGTGCATTTTCAGAGCAATCCCACAGACTAAAGGAACTACTTTGTGGGTCTTAGAAAAGGGAGGAGCTCGGTTTGGAGAGCTGACAGTTTTAGCTACTTCTGCAGATGAATCCAGGAAAACATTCAAAACTGTAAGTTCTCATTCTGTGGTTGGTTGAATCCATCAGTTGATTAAAAAAATGAAAGAAGCTTCATTTGAATGTGTGAATGTGAGCTGAACTCTGAGCTGACACACGTTAATGATTTACATCTCCTAACAGCCTTCAAGCTGAACTTCTTAAATCAGACACTTATTAAACAGAGTCTGGTGTGACGTTACCTCAAAGGCATAGTCAGTTTTCCGGACGGTGCAGGGTGCCGCTCTGACACCTGCAGAGATAGAAATCAAGCCATCAGTTAAGGATCCACATTGATCAGGATGCACTTGTCTGCTTTTTCAGAGACTCTGATAAATACATGAATGATGTGTAGATGAGTGCAGGTTACCCTGGTGGAAGGTGTTGGAGTGAGCAGGACATCTGCACCTGTTCACACAGAGACACACAGAGCAGAAGTCATGTCACCAATCTGCACATTTAGAGAAGGTTCAGCAGTTGAGTTGTTGCAGTAGCTTGTGAACATCTCATACACAGGAAGCATTTCCCTGTCATTCTTCCTCCAACCTGACAAAGATGGGTTCAGTATTTGAACCCAAACTGCCAATGTCCACTCATGAAAACATCCAAAAAGGAGACCATTAGGTTTTTATGTTAGTGTCACGATGTTTCCACGTCCTATGACTCCACTACAATGTGATTGGTCATTTGCAATGTTGAACCTGGACAAAGATTCGTTTTGTTAATTCAGGAACAACACCATGATATCAGAGCGAGCATTAGACGTCAAACTGTGCAAAATGTGAGGATGCACTGACAATTTACATGAGAGAATGTGAAAGGGGCTCTAAAAGCATTAGATATTCCAGGTGCAGCTTTACACCTGTACCTGGTCACATGTGCTCCCAGAAATCACTCAAATTTCACTTTTTTTTAATCGGAAATGTATGCAGTCACATTTGACGTGTGGTCAAATGTGACTGCAAAACTAGGAGTTTTAATTTAAAAAATCTTTCAGTGAAACATGTTTTTCACAGGTGAGCCGGATTTTAAAGAACTCTCTTCTGATCCAGAACTTGTGGCCTCCTGAGCTCTTCCCTCAATAAAACTGAACTTTAACCGGAAAATTCAAAAACGCTGTTATCTTTGAGCGGACTCTGGCACACTCTGTCTCCGCCCCTCGAAGGAAACCATTAACAGTTCTTTTCAGTCTGGATGAATCTATTTCCGGTTCGAATTTAACTTACGCCGCGCGCTCGAGTTGCCTAAGCAGGTGAACGACCCGGTCCCGACCCGCCATGTCCAAGATGTGAATGACCCTCTGCAACGAGCAGCCGACCCCGGTCAACAGGTTGCTTCCGCCTCTGATTTTCACAATAAAGGCCGCTCAGACACATTAGAAGCACGAGGACAGACGTAGAAAACACCCGTTGGGCTGTCATTATTATTATTATTGTTGTTGTTGTTATTATTATGACAAAATAACGAAATCAAGGCAATAATTCCTCACATGGTACAAAAAACTTTAACACAAAAATACTGATATGAATATAAATATAAATCACAATATTTAGATATAATTTACTGTGTATGAGAAAGTAAAATGTTTAATACGTGTATATGCTTCATTACATTCACAAATTTACAAATACCCAGTAAGAAATAGATATAAGAAAAAAAATCATGTGCATGGACTGAACATGAGGTATTTGCAGGCCATGTGTATACATATTTTATGTATATCCTGAGGCTTTTAGTTGTTTGGAGTTGAGGAGTACAAAGTGAACTTTATTTACATATTATAAACTGTAGTAGTTAC